>NW_020664585.1:2772927-2923183 GCF_002925995.2 Terrapene triunguis
CACACACACACACACACACACACACACACACACACACACACACACACCTGCATTCTCTGCAGTTTGACCACACCAAAGAATGTGGCCCACCAATCTTTTGCAGAGGTAGGTGCGTTTTCTGGCACTGTAAGATACTTGGGGTGAAATCTAAGAGGCGCATCCCAGAACTAGCAGTCCAGGGACAGAAGGGCGATGGCAGATTTAAGCCACCTTTGCACCTTCCTGTTCTTGGGCTGCTCTGGGGCCTGAAGTGGACCCCAGCAGGGTACCTTAGAGAGACCAGGGGATGGAACATTTTATGGCAGCTCCCCAAGCTGCCCTACTCCAGCACAGCCCTCCCAGCCCCACTTCTGGCCTGACCCCTACACCACGGCTTGCAAGGAGATTCTCCAAAGGCAGCCTTACAGCTGTTCTCCTCCCTGCCTCCACTAGGGGAAGTGGGGCTTTTTTAGGGCCCATTTATGCTGCTCCATCCCTTTGGACTTGGCATAAAGGGGCCAGAGCAGGGGCAAGGGTCTCACCCTCAACCTTTCTAGAAATTTTGCAGTTGTTGTTGTTTTAAATGTAACCAGCATAATATTAAAACTCATGTACCATCCAGCCATTCAGTTCATACTGACCTGCTGGATCTGTATTAAAGACATAAATAATGGAAATGTAGCAGAAATCTTAATTGTGTAATAAAGCAAATAAAAACAATTAGAGGCACCACAATAAAAACTAAGTATTACATCAGGGAGCTAATCTCAGCTGGTATTGAAGAAGCTCTTTCACTGTATATACTGATTAGACAAACAGAAGTCAAGAGGGAATTACAGAGCATACAATGGTCTACAGTCTGGCTTGCACGCAACTCAATAAAGGAAGAAAATCCATAATTGACTAATTCACTAATAACTTTTCATGGACAGATGAAAAACTGGGAATTGTGCCGATATTGAAATGACACGAGCTAATTCAGTTCCTGTCACATCATCTTCTGAAGGGTAAATGATCTATTACTGGAGCTTAAAGACATTATCTCCAGAAGAAGTTTATGGCACCTTGCGAGATCACATCACAAATGTGTGTGACCAGTGAAAGATCATGGGACTTTTTATAAGCAATGGAGGCTCTGAAAATGTACAGTGTATACCCAAGATTGATGAATTAAGCTGAAAGACAAATTGGAGGAAGGGCACTTGCCATTTTGCACCGAAGTCTGCTCTCCAAGAGTAAATAGCACAGAGTCTGTGACTGGTGCATCCCATCTGACACTCACCATCGATTGCCTCGAGGAAACTTTTAAAATATTCTCCTTGGCAACAATTCTGGTTCCTTTACATGTGAAATGCTTTCTAATTATTTTTCTTCCCTTGCTTTTTACATGCTACGTCCATTTGCATACACAGCTCGATCTCGAAGATTTTCTCTGTTCCAACTGCTTACTTACCTGAAGTCAATACTCTAGACATGACCTCAGAATTAGCAAGGAATGTCACAAGCAGATGATGATGACATTAACAAGGAAATAAACAGCAAGAGAAGCCAAATGTAGCTTGTAGCAAATATGGAGGGGAAGAGAGATACAGAGAAATACTCTGCTAATCTAATGCTATGCAGGGGGCAGGACTGTCTCTACAAGACATGGTTTTCAGGATGTTGGGCATGAGCACTGCTCACACACAACCCAGATCCCACCGAACCCACAACCACAGAACAACAGGGTCTCGGTGCTCTGGAACCGCTCTGAATGAAGTCAGGCAGGATCAGGGCACCTGTCACCAGGGCAAGGAGCCTGCTCGGCTTCAGCGCTTCCTGGGTCTGACCTCGGAGCATTCAGCCCCCTGTTCACACCGTGAGCTTCCTGCAGTGAGTCCACTGGATGGGACACCTGGGGAAGCCTCACATGCCCCCAAAGAGGCCAGGCACCCCAACTTCGCAGTCAGCCGTGACTCTCAACCAGCGTTGTAACACAGAAGGTTTATTAGTCGATGGGAACAGAGCATAGAACAGAGCTTGTTAGCACAGAAATCGGGGACATTCAGTAAAGTCCGTCTTGGAGGGATACAGAGCCCAGAGCTCTGGGCTCTCCCCCCGAGTACCCAACCACGAGAGTGACCAGTTTCCACCAGCCCAGCTGGCCCACGTCCGGGCTTTGTCTTCTTCCCAGGCAAACAGGTCACCTGGTCTCTTTGTTCTCCAACACCTTCCGCTGGCTCCTTGCAGAGGAGGGGGCCCAGCCTTCAGTTGCCAGGATACAGTGTCGGACATTCTCTGTGCCCAGGCAGCCAGTTGGCAGTCACACCTGCCCTCTTGGGGTCTCTACAATGACCACACACTCTTAGCCCACCACCTGGATACTTCAGTAATACATAGGGGAAACTGAGGCACACACGGAGTATTCAGAGAAAACATTAAGAACATTCTGACTTTGTCACACCCCCTTAATTGGGCTCCTATGCACTAACTAATACAAATAATAAATGATAACAACAACCACCAAGCACACTGTGCCTGCGCCCCAAAATGGACAATGGCAAGTGGCCAGCTACTGCTAAATTGTGGCTCAAATCAGCACCAATATCCTGAGAGATTTGCAGCAAGTTCATGCCGTGTCGTATTTGGCTATCATGGGTTGTTGCTGTTTGCAGAGGGGTCTACTGCTTTGGCTGCTTCCTGCCAGCCACATGGGCGGCAATGCTGGGGGTTTGAACCCCACAGTGACAATGGCACTGAGCGCCCAGGTTTGTTCGCCTCCAAGGTAATCACTTCCACACCCTGGTAGCTCAGCCTTGGGATGAGGCCACTGATTGGGAAGAGAGTGGACATTAATAAGAGAGCAAAATCCCCAGGTGTTTCTGTAAGTGCAAGCAGGCTGCGGATGCAGCCGCTGTATCACAGCTCTGTGGCCCTAGTCAGACATCTGGGCTCCTTACTTTACCGCCTACAACCTGCAAGAGAAAAGCGCCTCCTGTGGAAACCAAAGAGAATGGAGTGTCTAGAAAGGCTGTCTCTCTCGTCTCTGTCTCCATCTCCCCGGCAGATTAAAGATGGAGGGAGACTGCAGTCTGCTCTGCAATACTCTCTTCACTGCCCTCTGCTATTTAGCTGGGTGCATGCATTTTTAATTGAGATGGAAAACGCCCTTCCCCTGAGTGAGCATGTACCGAATGGGAAGGAAAGCTGAGCCTCACTGCCTGCCCCAGCAGCCATGTGCTACGTTGCTCATTTTTCTACCTGGCTGTATTTTTCTTCATTTCAGTGGAGGAAAAAATTCTCTCTATAAAACGGAAGCTGGTGCCTCCCTTGTCATTGCCAAGAGTTATTGTCTGCTACTGTGCGGTAGCTACGCAGATCTGCTTCTCTCCCTTCACTGCCATTTCCAAGGACATCCAGAGGACCAAGGATCCGAGTCCTCACGCAGGCAAAAAACTCCCCTGGAATCCAGAATAAGGACTGCAGGAATTCACCAACAGCGTGGAAAAAAACTGTCTCGTGTATTTGCACTTTGGAGAGGACTCACTGGATCAAAGGGGTCTTTGTTTCAATCCTTCTCCCTCCAACTCAGAGAGGAAAAGGGGAAGCAGGGGCACCTGATAACACTCTCAGATTCCACAAGACGTAAGCCTTGCAGGGAGCCGTAAAAGACTGCAGCATCTGACTCCTAAAATAAAGGAGGTATTTTTGGAAGAAGTGTGTGCCTATCAGCCCTAATTACTGCCTTCCTCAGCTTGATATGCAGATGACGATGATAATTTATTCATATTGCAGTAACACCCCAGGCCCCAGCCAGGATCATTGTGCAGGGAGATCTACCAACAGCACAGATTGTGGACAAGCATGGTCCCTCCCCCAGGGACCCAAAAAACAGACGAAGAATGGAGGAAAGGCATAGAACAGCAAGGTGATCCGAGGCACATATTGTCAGGCAGCCCAAGGATGGGAGAAGACTGGCACTGGGGCCAGAGCCAGTGGGGTCACAAGATGTGGAGGCAGGTCCCATTGGCTTTTCCACTGGGGGCTAATGGGATGATGTGGTGGGAGGGATCTCATCCCTGGAGTCCTTGCCTGAGGGGTTACCATGGGAGGCGATGATCTGGCCCTATAGAATTTCAGAGAGATCTATCTCCTTTTGTAGATTTTTTGAACCTTTCTATAGCAGGGGTGTATTTCTCTATTACATGCTATAGGACTGTCTGTGACAGGGTGTATTACGCCTCTCTGACCCCCCTGCTGGAGTCTTACTATACCCCGCCCCAGGAAAGGAGCAGCAAAGATGGGTCCTCTGGGCCTGCCTAGAGAGGCCTCATGGCAGCAGCCAATCAGAGCCCAGCAGGCTCAGATAAAAGGATCTGCAGGGCCTTAGCAGGGCAGTTCCTGGAGGAAGCCGGGGCCAGGAGCTCATCTCTGGCCACAGGTGCTCGAGGGACAACTAGAGTTTGGTTCTGGCTGCATTTGCTGAAGCTGGGAGAGAGAATACCCGAGAACATCCAGCCAAAGCTAAGGGGTGAAGAGAAAGGGGCCAGGTGGGAAGAGGCCCAAGGAAATAGCCGCAGTGAATTGCAGAGAGCAGTACCCGTCTGCTGTTTATAGGGTCCCTGGGTTGGAAATCGGAGAAGTGGGCTGGCCCAGGTTCCCCCATCAGCAAAGTGCTGTAAACCCCAAGAAGGGGACAAGGCTTATTTGGAAGCCTGAGTAAAGGGCTGAATTTAAAGGGCCCAGAGCCAGGGTTGAAGACCTTGGTGAGGGCAGATAGTTTCGTTGGACTTTTGCTACCCTGGACGGGGTTCATTTTGATCTGGTCAGAGGGCCGAGCCATCGAAGACCCACCAAGTGAGGTCGATAACCTACAGGGGCGCCAGGAGCGGGAAAAGGACTGCAGTATTGCACACAGCAGCAGGAGGCACTCAAAACCTGGGTGTCCCCATCACACTGTCCTATAGGGGTCTCTCTGCAAAGAGTACTCTCCTAAGTTATCACTAACACAAAAACTCCCTGGTAAACTATTCTTTGACACATTAATTTGGTTTGAGTTTCCAAGAGCACAAAATGAATATTAAGTGATTTGAATTCCTTCCAGGGAGTGTGCTCTGTGTCCATTCAGAACTGTGTCAGATTTCCCTGAAACAAAGTTCAGTCACTGGGTGTCAGACAGCCCAGATGCTGAGGATATATTTGAAACGAGCACTTGTGAGTAAATGTTAATTGCTTCCCAACTCAAAGTATTGATGGGGGGAGGTTAACTCTTCTTTGTCAGTAAGGTGTCAGATCGATAGATCTGTTTAAGATGCTCTCCCTGAGATGCTGTTTCTGTTTATGGTGTTTCCATATAGCAAAGAAGGTTAAATACTGGGCTTATCTCTTTAAAAAAAGGACTCAGTAGCTTTAGCTAAACTAGCTTCCAGCTAAGAGGATTCTGTCTGTTAAATATATAGCTGCATCCTCTAGCCCTTTGGTGACCATTCATTCATAGCAATAGAACAGAACGGGGTGCTGAGTTACTTCGCACATACAGCCGTATAAATGAGGAGAAACTCCAGTGAAATTGCATCAGTGTGAAAGGAGAATCAGGGGCTGGTTCTTGAAGGATCGGTTCCTTCCTTTACAATGGCGGGGTGGTCTCTCATTCAATACGACGCACTCTAGTTCACCCATCTTATTATTTAGACTCCTAGCATTGGTATATAAGCACTTTAAAAACGTGTCACTTTTTAGCTGTCTGCCATTACATGATGTAATTGAATGAAACTTTTTTTCATTTATCTGTTTCTCATCAGATCCTACCTGTATGTTATCATCTTCCATCCTCTCCTCCTTACTAGGACATAGAGAATCTCCATTAATAGATCCTCCCCTAAGAGATGTCTCTGTCCGAACCACATGCTCCTCCGCACCTGTCGGCTTTCCCCCAGCCCTTAGTTTAAAAACTGCTCAACGACCTCTTTAATTTTAAGTGCCAGCAATCTGGTTCCATTTTGGGTTAGGTGGAGCCCATCCTTCCTGTATAGGCTCCTCCTTTCCCAAAAGTTTCCCCAGTTCCTAATAAATCTAAACCCCTCCTCCCTACACCATCGTCTCATCCACGCATTGAGACCCTGCAGTTCTGCCCGTCTAACTGGCCCTGCGCATGGAACTGGAAGCATTTCAGAGAATGCTCCCATGGAGGTCCTGGACTTCAACCTCTTACCTAGCAGCCTACATTTGGCCTCCAGGACCTCTCTCCTATCCTTCCCTATGTCACTGGTACCTACATGTACCACGACCACCGGATCCTCCCCAGCACTACACATATGTCTCTCTAGATGTCTCGAGAGATCTGCAGCTAAGGTGACCAGACCAGATTTTATCAGGACGGTCCCGATTTTTAGCTGGTTTTTTTTGCTCGGACGGCAGCACTCGGCTTTTTTTTTTTTTTTTTTTAATTTTCTTCATCTGCAACCTTCACACTAGGCAGACACGTCACCATGCGGTTCTCCTGGTCATCGCAAACCCAGCTATCTATGTTTCTAATGATTGAATCGCCCATGACTAATACTTGTCTCTTCCTAATAACTGGAGTTCCCTCTCCCAGAGAGGTGTCCTCAGTGTGAGAGGACACCACAACATCACCTGGAAGGTGGGTCCCAACTATGGCATTGTTTCCCTCTGCTCCAGTTGGATGTTCTCCTTTCCTGAGACTTTCATCCTCCTCAACAGCACAGAGGCTGTCAGACTGGGGGTGGGACTGTTCTCCTGTGTCCCGGAAAGTCTCATCTATGTACCTCTCTGTCTCCCTTAGCTCCTCCAGCTCAGCTACCCTGGTCTCCAAACCTGTACATGGGCTCTGAGGGCCGGGAGCTCCTTGCACCGAGTGCACACATACGCCACCTGCCCCTAGGGCAGGTAATCCGACATGCTGCATTGGGTGCAATAAACTGGGTAGCCCCCACTCTGTTGCTGGACTTCTGCCTGCATTCTCTTTTTACTCCTGCAGCTGGTTCCTTTGGTCTTGTTTTATCAGGGGGTGTTTTGGGCTTAAGTTTAAAGAAGTTTAAGGAATGGTAAGTTCCTCACTCTCTCCCTGGAGAACTCCCTCACAAAACTCCCCTGTTAGATGCTCCTATTCACTAGCTCCCCTGGTCGCTTAGGAGAGGGCTTTTTAAAGCCCTGGTCTCCCTGAGTAGCCCCGCCCCCGGTAAAGGGTTGATGGGGGCTAAAGGGCTTAGGGATCAAAGCCTTGTTAAGAAGCTTTCAGCCTCTCAGGGCGCTAGGCTCAGCACCCACACGGTGAGCCAGTCCCCAAACTAACAGACCACATGGTATATTTCAGTCCAGCAGCAAGCACACCACAAACACAAACACACACGCAACAGACAACAAACGTACCCCAGTGGTCAAGTAATCACTCCTCCTTCACCTGGAGCAAGGCTAGTATTGCAATTTGGCTAATAATAATAATAATTTTTGCACTTACATATCACTTTCCATCCCAGACTCTCAAATGAGCTAAACAAAGATGAATTAATGTATCCTCACAGCACCCTGGTGCACACCGGGGTGTGAGACAGTGGTTGATCGCTTGACACCCCTTTGCTACGGCAGTTCCCCCACTCTTGGACAAGAGCACTACTGGCCTATTACCATACACAGACGATCAACATGGCCAGGGAGCTGGAAACTCCATCCTTACCGAGTGGAGGCATTGATGGGACAGTAAATCTAACACACTGAGTAAATTCAGGAGTAAATTCAAGAGTCCGGTTCATACAGAGTTTGCACAACTATGCCCCAGGTTGGCCTGGTTTCCTCCGCACGCTGTGACTGCGGGGCCGCGTTGCAGACAATAACTCGTGTCAGAAGAGCAGCCAGCTCGACATCTGGAGGGCGGTGTTCAACGCCTCGCCTCCCTGGATCCAGACGCCATCCTCTGGTTATGGAACCTGGACAGTGAGCTCTGATGTCACGTACAAGAGGGAGAGTGTGTGCCCATCTGCTTAGGTGGCAAAGGAGGGGAACTGAATGGTCTGGAACCAGGCAGAGGAGTGCAAGGTATTTATTACCATTGTTGCATAGGCTTATACTATACAAACTAAACAGTTAGTCTTGCATCTGATGAAGTGGGCATTCACCCACGAAAGCTTATGCTCCAATACTTCTGTTAGTCTTAAAGGTGCCACAGGACCCTCTGTTGCTTTTTACAGATTCAGACTAACACGGCTACCCCTCTGAAACTAAACAATGTAATTTCGTACTGCCTTTTATTTGTGAGATTTTTGTAATAGTATTTGACTTGCACGTCACATTACTGCTGTGCGTAGGGCCTCATTTAGGCCCTGATTTAACAAAGTATGTAAACACATCCCAATTCAGCAAAGCGCATGTTTTAAGTACTTTGCTGAATCAGACCTAAATAAGCTACTGTATACACTGGTACTATGCAATGCCCTGGATGCAATGAGGAGGAAATTCAGCACAAAGGTGGGCTGGGAAAAACTTTCATAAAGGAGGTTGAAACCGTTAAAAATCTCTCTCCCAGATAAGGCAGTAGGAAATGTCATTATGTATTTAGTTTACATTGTATTCTCCTGCACAATAATAATTAGCTCAGAGTTTGTGCTTAAGTGCCTTGCTGCACTGCAGCCTTACTATAACTATTCCCATGTCCCCTTGTTTTCTTTCCCTCTAATTTCTTCCAGATACTGCAGCAGCCCTGCAAACTCTGCCAAATTGCCCTGTTCAAACTGCTGGAACTAGTACTTGGCTCCTAATGGGGAGAGGTCTATTAGGGATGTAAGCTGTCCCCACATATGGTAGATGTACTGCAGCAACTTTTGCAAATTGATCTCCTTCCCAAGTAAGCAGGGGTTGCACAATCTGTGACTGGCCGTAACAGAGGGCATGGCTTTTGTTTCTATTATCCTGCTGTGGGAAAGGTTTGGCCAACCATCGAGCTTGTGGTCAGATGTTATGGATGGCATTTGCTGAACAAACATGATAGCTATCTATCGAGAGCTGAAATGCCCCTCTATGTTAAAAAAAAAACGCCAGCAAGTGAGTTAAGCAACTAAGAAACAGCTATTCAGTTAGGCCATCTCCAGAGCTCTCTACCAGCTCTGGGCAATACAGATAAGCAAGGCTGAATAAGGACCATGAGAGCTGTATCTGCGCCCCCTTTCAACTGGGCAAACACTGTGAAACTGTGTCAGAACCTTGACATTCAAAGCATCATTATCCAAGCCAAACACCAGTTTAGTGCCATTGGTAGCATGGAGTCTAAATAGAGCGGGGACAAGGGAGAACAGAGAGGCCAGAGAGAGATTCCTGCAGCCTTTGTGCCAAAGCAATGGCATACGGTGTCATTTCAGATGGGGAGGAGTGTGCTGTCCTTCAGCAGACAGAACAGTCTATTTTCAAAAAGGAGTTAAACAGTTAACACCCCCCTTTCCCCCCCCGCGTTTGCTACGGCAATAAGCCTTCTCATTTGGGGCTTGTCTAGTCAGATGATGGACTTTGCCTTCTGACATAATCTTCTGGAAATCTCCCTGTCTTAGCTGCTTATCATCTCTCTGCCCTGAAACCTCAGGGCCGGTCAGGAGAAACGCACCGGACAACCTCTCCCCATTCGTGTGTGGCCTGATCCTGCAGCCAGCAATCACACACTCTCATATACACAAAGGCTTTAGGAACCATCATATGCTCGAGGCAGGAGTAAAAGCAGTCCTCAGACTCAATCTCATCCCTGGAAGATAGAAGTCAATGGGCGGGGAGGATGCTCAACACCGGATGATGCAGAAACGCCAGTAAACAGGGCTAGGGGCTCAAACCATTGCTCTGGCAACTCTTTCATGCACAAAGTGTCACAAAGATTTCTATCGATACATTTCCAAATGGTGCCCCTGAGTTTGTCATGAGCTGTTTCAGGGCAGGCAGGCAGCTCCACTAAGGTCCCCGAGATTCTCAGCCTAAATTGAAACGCGAGAGTTCAGTGTAAGTGCCTCAGCATCCCCCAAACTAAATTATTCTGGAGCAAATGGCGTCATTTCATTAATGTTCTTCCCCAGAAACCTCTGACTGCCTCTCCTCGGAGCACCCCGACACCACGGCATTATTTTTCAAATAGCCTTTCAAAATTGTTACCTGTCTACTTACTTACAAGTAGATTGCAGGAACCTTTCCAAAACCCCTCAGACAGGAAAAAGAACCGAGAACAATTCCCTGCCGTGCATTTCTTTTCTTCACAGCCCAGCTTTCTAAATAGCACGTGAATGCAAAGCTAATGAAAGGGGCTGCGACTGGAATCCCTGCTGTGTTTGTACCAAACCATCAATACGCTGTAACTCTGACCCAACCGCAGCACAGGCCTTGGCCAAGCAGAGTCTGGATATGGATCATACAAGTTCCCACACAGCTCAGCCAGTGAGCGTGCAGCACTCAACCCGAACTATTCCAGTCCTGGACCCCCACATAGCCCTGTCAGTGAATCTCAACTGTGACCTGCACTGGCCCTGCTATTTCAGGCCTCACATACACACAGACAGACACCACTCTGCTATGACACCTAAATCCTGACCTGAAGCACCTTGTGCTATTCCAGTGTTGGGCCACTGCCACAGCTCTGACATCGTGCCTGAATTCTGCCTCGCAGCCCCTGGTATTCCAACTGTGGGTGGAGGTGGAACCGGAAATGGCCACACAGTCCTAGATGCCAAGGCCAGAAGGGACCATGGTGACCATCTAGTCTGACCTCCTGTGTAACACGGGCCAGAGACCTGCCCCAGAGTCATTCCCAGAGCAGAACTTTTAGAGAAACATCCAATCTTGATTTTAAAATTGCCAGTGATAGAACCATGACCCGTGGTAAATTATTTCAATGGTTCAGTACTTTCACTGTTACAAATTTACTCCGCATCTCCAGTCTGGATTTGTCTAGCTTCAACTTCCAGCCATTGGATCCTGTTAGACGTTTTTGCGCTAGACTGACGAGCCCATTATCAAGTATTTGGTCCCTATGTAGATACTTATAGACTGTAATCAAGTCACTTCTTAAGTGTCTCTTTGTTAAGGGGGGAGGGCTAGCTCAGTGGTTTGTGAGTTCAATCCTTTAGGGGGCCATTTAGGGATCTGGGGCAAAACAACAACAAAAACTGTCAGGGACAGTACTTGGTCCTGCTAGTGAAGGCAAGGGACTGGACTCGATGACCTTTCAAGGTACCTTCCAGTTCTATGAGATATACCTATCTCCATATATAAGCTACAGAGATTGAGCTTGAATCTCTCTGCTTCCCAAGATAGAGTCCCCCATCCTGTAAGCATGGGTATCAGTCACTGGCCTCTTCCTTATTTATCACTCCCCTCATTTGTGTTTCATCTGCAAACTTTATCAGTGATGATATTCTGTTTTCTTCCAGGTCATTTGATTAAAAATGTTAAATAGCACAGGACCAAGAACCAATCCCTGCAAGACCCCACTAGAAACACTCCCACTCCCACTTCCCCGCTTACAATTACATGTTGAGATGGGTGCAAGGGAGGGACATCCAAACTCAGCCGAAAATACGCAAAAAGTGAAGACAAGGCAAATCACGTCTGGGTGAAAGGGGGGGCTTTGAGGGGGAGCGGTGGCAAGAGGATTTCTGATAATACATTTCCCGTATCTAGTTTGTTATGAACCTTTTGAGTGCTCTAACTACACAGGAAAACAAAAGACAGCAAGTTTGGGGGGGGCGGGCGTTGGCACAAATGTAAAGAAAAATTCTTTCCTGATTGTTCTGTATTCTGGTTAAGGATTTGCCTCTCCCTCTCTCTCACCAAAAGAGACTCCTATCTGGCATTTCTATACTCCTATAATATGTAAAAAGGCAAAAAAAGAAGTGGTTAAATATGCAAAGTCTAAATTCTCCATTGTAAACCAGAAGTGGCTCTTACATCGCTGGAGTTGCCTGGGGTCTAATTCAAGGCAGAATGTATATCAAGAATTTGATTTTAATTTGAATGTATTTGCCTTTAAATCAAGATATTTCAACCAGACAGTAATGAGCAGAGTTCCGTTTTCATGCCTGTCTAAGGAGGAATTCTGTCCTTGAGATGGAATGCATCATGTGATGGGGAGGTTGCTATGATAACAGTTCTGTTCTTACGATGTACGGCTTTGTTACCAGACTCTTTAAATAGAGGTTACATATAAATGACGTCGGCCTTGGGACATATGAGCATCCCAAAATAGTATGCAGTTATTATTAATGATTTGTAAAGAATGCTCCTGTTGTCTATTCAACTCACAGTCGGTGATGACTGGATACGTTTGTCCATTGCAATGAAAAACTGTCCAGTGGTGGGTGCCAGCATCTTGGGCCCACGCCTGCAAACCCTCGCTCAGCCCCGACTCACGGTTCCTACTCACAGGAGCACTCGCCTTGATTTCAGTGGCTCTGAGCGCGGGCTGGCTGGGTTGGGTCATTTTCCAAGTGCCATAGAAAAGGCTCATGAGAGACAGGAACCAAATGCCACAGGGTGCTGTCTTGGCCTTGATTTTCATCCTTGCCCCTCCCCTGCATTGCCTCTCTGTTAATGGCTCTTCCAACACTTTCTGCTGTGCCCAGTTTTAACCTTTGCTGAAGCAAATTAAAGATGTTAGCGGAGGGGCCGAGTCAGTGCGCTCAGTTCCCTAGAGGGGATGCTAGGCGAGGACCACCCCGGGATGTGCCAAACAGCTCCACGTATTTCCCTCGCCCGAAGGTTTTTTAACGCCTCGAGTGAATGTGCTGCTCACAGTTACATACCTTCTCTTCCTGGGGACGTCACAGCTGTGGCAGGAGGCAGCTGTGTGACCCATTTTACTGGACTCTAGAAATCCAGTTACGGCCCGTTGGTGACCTGCTGGAACCCACAGGCTGTGCCAATACCAACATTTCTTCCAAAAAATGTTTTAATCTACTCAGCACCAACTATCTTTTAACTGAACATTTACCAGCATATTGAAAAACACCTGGCTCCAGCCCCCACCTGTTACATGAAATCCAGAGGCTAAAACACTTTTTTTTTTTTTTAAATGTCCTGCTTCTATCCTGAGGAGGGAAATTTTGTTTTTCACTTTTGCACTGATTTCATAAGAACATCCGCAGCAGCTGATCTTTGCTGTACTAATATAATCTGGTGCTATAGTTTAATCCCATTAGGTTGCCATGTGGTTACTTCTAGTCCTCCTGGACTATGAGGAACAGATGTTCCTTAATTGGCATTTCTGCTGCCCAGGAGTTACACTGCTGAGAGACTTTTTCTTTGTTTTTCATGTGGACATGCAGTGTAAGATCCTGCCGTTTATTTTCATGACCTAAAATTACAGAATGGCATTGGCTGCCCTTACTCCAGTTCTCCGCCACAGCTGCTGTTTTTTCTACCATGCCAGTGGCACTAATATTAGGTTGAATGTTTTAGCACAACGAGGAGGTCATTGGGAGTTTGCTGTCTCTGGTTAGGATTTAATTGCCAGCTGTAGAAGTGTAGGGGGGAGCAAGTCCAGGAGGAGCTGGCTCCTTGCCGAGAGGAAAGGAGACATTTTCTTGCCTGAGATCAGTTTGGATTAAGATGCGAGATCTGAAGGTTGATCAGATTGCAGAAGCTGGGGCCTAGGGGAATTTGGCGTCCAATTCAATGGAATCTGGGCATCTAACTACTTCAGGCTCCTTTGAGAATCCCAGTCGAAAGCTTTGAACCCGACCTTGACCCTGCAACCCTCGTGTGTGTAAAACTCCCTTCGAAATCGGTAGGAATTTCACGTATGCAAGGACTGCAGGACTGTCGCATGAACATCCGGTGTAAATACATCTCACTGCACCCCTTCCGCCCCCCAGGGGATACAGCTACCTGTGGTGGAAGCAGGACAATAAGATGCTTTAAAAGCACAATTATTTGCTCAAGCAATGTTACTCCAAACAGGAATTTAGCCAGGACACCACGATCAGCTTCACGACAGCCGCGAGAAGAGCTGGGGGAATCTTTGTGACCACAGTTAACTATAACTTGGATTTAAACAGGACGTAGCATTGCGAGGGACCTTCTGGGTCATGGCGTTCAGTCCCTGCTACCGCAGGCAGCCCCGTCAGATCCTGTCAAGTGCCATCACAAAACGAGTCAGGTTGTTGGCTTCTTTTGGGAGGCTGGTCCAGAACCTCGCTCCTCGGATGGTTAGAAATCTTCTTATGCCACCTGAAAGATGGTAGCTACCACCGAAGCACAGCACTCCCTAAGAGTAATGGGTCAGATTCTGAACACACTTACCCCAGTGTAAATCAGGAGTGACTCCCCAAGGAGTGATACTGGTGTAAATCTGCTGTGAGTGAGATCAGAATCATGCCCAGAGGCCTAGGTCAGGCATAGCTAACAATCTGAAAGCCAATTGAAGTACATAACCCAGAGTCAGATAAACTATCCCCTACAGAGACCTGCCCCGTAGAGGACAGGAAATGCCATGGCTCCTTCTCCCCTGGCAACACTGGGATCCAGAACCCCCCTCCAGGGGTTCTCCTGGCAGGAGCAAACAGTGGGAGCGCCAGTGTAGACAGGGCGCCAATGATTCAACCAGAGTCATTCCGACCTGCCCTGAGCAGGGTTATGTGGCACAATGGTTCAAACCCCCACCACCGGAGCCACAGCAGTGGGAAATGTTTGGACTAGAAGGCTAGTGTAGACAGACCCTACATACACTCAGCCCTTCACAGATCTCTGCTCTCCTCTAGCTAATCCCTTCCCAACCCCTACCCAAAAAAGCCACCAAGCCACCATTTTCTGCCATCCCTTTATTCACGCTGCTTGCTCTTCTGCCCCATCCCCCACCCCGTGGTTGTCCGGTCTGCCTAGCCGGGAGGCTCTGTCTGGGTGTCTCTGCAGTGCCCAGTGGACCCTGGGTTTGGTTGGCACTTCCACAGTAAACATAATAACTAGTAATAATGGGCCCAGGCCTGGCCTGGCCCCACGGACTATAAAAAGGGGCTTTGGGTGGGGTTTGATGCACCCCAGCTGGAGATCAGGCTCACTGCTTGCCTGCAATGGAGACTCTACCACGTCCATCAGGAAGCTGCTCCTGTAGTTAACTGATTTCACTGTTACAAGGCTGCACCTGATTCCCAGGTTGTATTTTTCCAGTGTGAGCTTCCAGCCACTGGATATTGGCTTTGTCCCGCTAAAGTGTCCTATTGCTGCTTGTCACCCTCTTCCCAGCTGTAGCACTGAGCGTCGGCTTGGCTAGTACCCCAGTTCTCTCTAAGGCATGACCACCGACTCTTCCTAAGCTATTACTAATTGCAGCTTACGGCTCGCTGCGTCCGTGAAGTGGGAGTCAAAGCTTACACTGGTGTTTGGTTAAAAACAACTGAACTCACGAATTGTATTGGAATAGTTTCCTTCTATCCAGCCCTGCTGTTTCCCCATCAAACCTGCCTGGAGAGACAGGAAGGCGCAGCCTGGCTGCTAGTGCTGCCGGACTAATCATTTATTTTCCAGCAAATAGATTCATCAGCTCTCTGAAAGTCATATGTGCTGGAGGGCTCTTGAACACAGAGTCCTGGGGTACAGTCAGGTCATTATTTCCCTATACAGACCATTGGTTTTTCAGATTAATAAAATATTTTGGTTTTCTACTCACTGTTTCATAATCAAGTCTTGGGGGGCGGGGGTGGAACCCCTCCCCCCCAAAAAACCGGACACTAGGGTATGGGGCAGGAGCAGCTTCACTAAACCCGTACACTACCGTTATAATCCTCTCATACATTTTAATCGCATTAAGTCTCCATGTGGCTATTTCCAATTCTGGTCTTTGAAGAGGAGATGTTTTTTAATTAGCATTTCTCCTGCCTGGGCGTTTTTTGTTAACATAAGGCCAGGCAATTGTAAGGCTCTCTCCCCCCCGCCCCTTAATACTAATATTAAGAGTGAAGATGGAAAGAGAGGGAACCCATGAAGCCTGACACACCAGTCTAAAACCTGCACCAAATCTATTAATCTCTGCTCCTGTTACTACAGCAAAACTGTCGGCAAAGAGGCGTGTTCAAATGTCCTTTGGCTCACTGAGGCAACCCACTGGGGGAGGGATAGCTCAGTGGTTTGAGCATTGGCCTGCTAAACCCAGGGTTGTGAGTTCAATCCTTGAGGGGGCCACTTAGAGAGCTAGGGCAAAATCAGTACTTGGTCCTGCTAGTGAAGGCAGGGGGCTGGACTTGATGACCTTTCAAGGTCCCTTCCAGGTCTAGGAGATAGGATATCTTTATTTATTAGTTCTGATTTTGGCCAGGATTTAACAATACAGCAAGCTATAAATATTAACGGCATGCTCTGATGACCTGGCCAGTCACCCCAAGGATAGGAGACATTGTACTTCAGTGTGTCACTAGCTCCAAAGAAGGTAATGGGTCCTCTACCCAAGCTGGGGCAGCGATTAGTCATGGCTCATTTCCTTTTCATGTTTAATCCTATGTTTGGGCTGCGGCATTCAAAGCATGAAATGGAAAATTGCTGTCTTTGAAAAACACTTTTCACATGAACCCAGAACCATAAACAAAGGTGATTTTATGAAAAATAAACTGAGCTGCGAATGGACACTTGCCAGGGCAGTGTGGCCTTTTGACATTGTTTCTAATAATGGCCAAATATTCTTTGCTGAGCCTTCCCATTGCTCCACAAGAACTAAAGCGGTGGTCTCTCTACGGTCTCAGAATCCATAACCTGTGTGGAGTCAGACCCTGCAAACCCTTGCTCAGATTTCTATGGCTTTCCCCCCCTCGTTTTCTCAAATCACTATCCTTAAGGAGAGAAAAAAATTAGGACTTCCTGAGAACTGGCAGCAAGCCCGGAGCGGGTTCCTTATCTCACCATCAAGATGGCAACCTGCACTGAACCCCTCCTGTTCGGCCCCAGAACCTGGGCATGAATCTCGGAGAGGTCACGTAGCACACGCAGGCAATGAGCACTTTCCCCAGCCACCCAGAGCTTGGCTAATAAACCTCTCTGCTCTCTCAAGCCCTGAGCCTCTCTGAAGCAGGTATTCAATTAGGGTTACTTATGTGGTGGAGGAACGGGCAATGGGATAAGACCAAATTTGTGCTTAAAAATCATTCATTTTTTTAAAAAATACTAATAAATATTGGGTTCCTTTTACTGTCTTCTGGTTTTTGAGCCAATAGAGGTCACGTTTTCAAGCTTTTCTCTGAAACCTGGAGGGATAGAAACTTGCTTTAAAAAAAAAAGAAGCAGCTGAGATTCTGCCATAATCCCATGAGCCCACAGTCTAGAGCTCTAAGACAAACACCAAATATTGTGAGACGTGCAATCAAATGATGGGAGTTGAGCGCATTTTGGTGCAAAGGGCTGTTTCCTGCTGCATTTCATGTCTAAAGTGCCTAGGCTGCACACCAGATAAACTATCCCTAGTGTGGTTGGAAGTAAACATTTCATATTTTAAAGATTATTGCTTTCATCTGATTGTTTTTCTGACCGGGGCTTGGTATTTATCACAGATTCTTAACATATGGCACAAAGCAACACTCATACAAACGCAGTAAGTTTAGGCTCAAGAGACACTGCTTTGCTAAAGACAATAGAAGCCTATGTGAATACATTTGTATTGTCACCTTTCTTTTAACGAAACTTGTTTTCCCATCCAGAGAGACAATCCATCCTCCAGCTGATGCAGTCTCATACACAATGCTTGGCGTAACGGGGCTCTGATCCTGACTGAGGATTCTGGCTACCATCCCAATGCAAACAACATCATAATAACGTCCATGAGACAGCTTTCAGCGTGCAGAGCAGGACACTCCCCATCCAGTATCTACTCTGGGGTGTATTACCTGGCATCCTGGAGGCTTTTGGAGAGTTACAAGTGTCACAGAGCTTGGTTCTTTTCTGATCTTCCCTGGTGTGAATCAGACTTGAATTTGCCTCCTTGAGGAGCTTTTTTGTAGCTAGAAAGCCTTGAAGCTATGCCCACCCGGGTGGGCTTGCCCTAACTAATGGATTCCCTGAGGTAAGGGCAGATGGCGCAACATTTGTTATCCACGTCTGTTTAAAAACCCAGCCATCTGGGTGAGGGGCCTCTCTTCTGAGTGGGTCTCCCCCCCAGGAATAGAATAGCAGCAGTGATACTACGAGGCATGCCAGGGAAATCTACAAAACCCCATCTGGGGATCAAAGACTCAGTGGCATGTGTCAGTAGGCGCAACATGTTTTGGCTTTGTTCCTTGACCGGTGCATCAAAAGCCAGACGGGATCATCGGCGCCAATATGGATCCCGGGGAAATCACGATTGCTGGGCGAGTGACAGACATGGAAGTGGGGTTGTTACAACGCACGGGAGAGGGGTACGTCAGGCAGAACAGGGAATCGGAGACACTGGTAGGAATGGTGTATGAACTGGGGGCATCCAAATGAAATTAAACCCAGGCTTTGCCAATCAGCGATTTTTTTATGGGCATGTGCCGCTCCCCTCCTGAGGCAGTAGGACTCCTATGTTCACGTGCCTAGCCCAGAACAGACCACAGCTTTGGGAAACTCAGTTACTTGGACAACAACATGATATGAGCCCTCATGCAGCATTGTTTACCCTGCAACAGTGAACGGATGCAGGAGAGGCAGGTGGAGTAGGCGCTTGCTATCAGCGGCTGAAGGTGAGATCCCTTTGCTACAAAGCCTTAATCCTGGCACGTCTTTCATCAGTGGGGCCCTAATTCCCTCTTCTCTTTCAATGGGGAGAGTGGGCAAGAGGCGTCCTTGGAGGCGGAAGCCAATGCCGCTTTGTGAAAGAGCTGGAAGACGACGTTCGTTTAGATCCTAGAAGCCAACTGATTTCAACAGGGGCAGGCCTGGACTTATAGCGAATGTGCCTCACCTTGCTCACCGGTGTGACACGCCCCAGATACATCGTCCTGGGGAACCAGAGACCCAGACCCACAGCTGAACTTCAGGGTTCTTAAAGCTCCATCTGTCCTTCTGCCCATCGACGGCCAATGCGACAAGCTCTTACATGCCTAAGGCACTATTGCACATGGGCCTCGCTGAGCCCTAAGCTGGATGACTAACCCCTCTTCACAGGGGCCGTGCGCAGCTACTGAGCGTCTCACTGCAGATGTGCTTGGTGACGCTTTCGGAAAGGCCACAGCAGTAAGGGAGGGGAAGTGAACTCAGCAGCAGCACTTCAAATGGGGGAACACATGGGGGATAGCTCAGTGGTTTGAGCATTGGCCTGTTAAACCCAGGGTTGTGAGTTCAATCCTTGAGGGGGCCACTTAGGGATCTGGGGCAAAATCAGTACTTAGTCCTGCTAGTGAAGGCAGGGGCTGGACTCAATGACCTTTCAGGGTCCCTTCCAGCTCTATGAGATATATCTCCATATAGAATTCTGGTGTAAAGTGTGTTTGTGTTTTCTCAATGAAATCTGGGGATGGATGGGGGGGGGTTTTACAACTTGGCCTAAAGCAACAGTGATGCTCCTTTTCAGCAAAGCACATTGAACAATCACGCCAATGTGCCTGGTTATTAAATAGACACAACTAAAATGTTAAGGCTCTAATGCACATATCTGTCTCAGTTCTGTCACTTGTTTGCAGCAGCAGGAGTAAATCATAGGCGTGAATGAATCAGCTGGGATTAAATAAGAACCAACTCAAGTCTTCAGTGAAAACTCAAGCAAAGCCTTTTCGGAGGGCTGAACAGGGCTGAACAACTTTTCCAGCTTTTAGCATGTTTCTATGTCCGCAGAGAACTCAGGACGGACTAGCAGAGGCTACTGCAGGCCAGGACACAGGTGCATAGGCACAGCGGTGCCAGGGGCCCAGCCCTGGAACAGGTGCTGCAGGGCAGGATCAAGGTGCATCGGCAGACGTCTGGAAGTGGTGCAGAGCAGCCCTCTGGCTGAGCGAGGGGCTAAGGCTGGACTAGCAGGGCGGGCTGCACGTCAGGCCTGAGTTGCATTAGCAAAGTTGTGTGAGGAATCCTTGTACGATGCCTATCAGCATCAGGGCCGGCTCAGATCAATCTTATTAGCCACGCTCACTTTCATGAGCATCAAATATACGCCTGCATTTTTTTTTTTTTTTTTTTTTTTTTTTACAAAATCTGGTCTTAAAAACTGTGTCTAAAAGTCCATTCTGCGGGGCAAGGGGAATGGGACAAAAAGGGAACAGCGAGATCAGTGTCAACGAGACATGAAGAAAGCCAAGACAGCGGGCCAGATTCTCTCTTCCGTAAATCGCTGTTCCTCTGCTGACTTCAATCCAGCTTCACTGAGATACGCTCCCTGAAGAGCCAGGCTCCGTTTGGCTACTTATGAGTGTAGCCTCGCTGACCCCACAGTAGAGGGTTAAACATTGCGGAGAGTCTGTGGAAAGGCAGGTGACGCCCGTCTCTGTCTTACACAAACTACCTCTGGATTGTGACCTGTAGAACTGATGTCAGTGGGTTTTGTTCTTTGCCTAGATCCGGGCAGGCTGGATTTCCTTACTGAGCGTTCTATGATTTATTTGTGGGGAGGATTTGTGAGAGCTGCCCAGGGACAGGAGTAATGCTATCCAGGGCACTGGGCGGCAGCTATTCAGTATCGACAGGGAGCCCGGAGGGAATGGCCAGGAATGACAGACTTGATCTGCTGACTTGGGGGAATGGGACACAGCTCGGAGCAAAGCCGGGTCACTGAGGATTCACGAAGAGGGTCACGGGGTCAGTTTGCTTGAAGTCTCTGAGCTGAAAACATAAGGGAGGGAAACGTGGGAATCATGTATCTGCGTCTCAGGGATGCATCCGTAGCTGCACCGTGCAGCAGCCCCCAGGGAAAGCTGCAGCGCTAGGACTGAGAAGCAGATGAAGCCCTGTCCAAGCTGTCGGAGAGGGGGACGCCCCATCCACAGGGGAGATGGCAAGACGCAGCTGCTGAGGCTCACCCAGGATCTACAAGAAAACAAGAAGTGCCTTGAGATCTGGCTTAATTCCTCTTCACTGGCACGTGGTTAAGGGTTACGGTTAACAGCGGCGAAACGTGCTAAGGAGGAGCAATGCAGAGCAAAACCAACCGGGCTCAGCATGTCACAGTTCCAGTCAGGAAAGCTGCAATCCCAGACCAGTCAGTGTTTGCTCCTACAACAGCCCCTGCAAATACCATCGTTAGTGTAGCAGTGACCTGGCCTCTCCTTATTCCCAGGGAACGAGCCACGCAGCCAGAGTGCGCTCTCGCCAGGGCAGGGACACAGGAGTGAGCTGGGAAGCTCACGGCCATTAGCACTTTGTGCTCGCTCGGAAGGCGGAGGGGCCTGGGCCCTTCTCCTCCCCTGGCCCGTGGAGAGGACAGGGCTGGGCCTGGAGCACTGAGCTCACCCAGGGTCAGTGACGAGGACAGCAGGGGCGTCTAGCCCTGCTCTGCTCTGGTGCCAGCATCAGTCCTAGCCCGGCCAGGCACCCTCCTTGCCGGAGACACAGTAAAGGTTGGTTCCTGCCTCCTTCCGATGGGTGTGATTGTCCTGGGTCAGGAAACTCTTAAGGGGCCAAACAGAAGCCTGGGCGGAGCATCACGGCCGTTGCCACCGTGGCCGAGGTCACCTAGCGACAGCCAACTGGAGCTGCGGACCATGTGGTGCCCCACAGCTGGAGGGGGCACTTCCCCAGCGAGGAACATGACGCTGTGACAGCAGGCCCAGTCCCGAGGCAGCGCAGGCTGCGTGGTAACACCAGGAGAGGAGACGCATTGCTCTCAAGGAGAGCCGAAAGAGCCTGCGCAAACAGAGAGAGGGATCTGCATGAGCAGTGGGTTGGGATCTGCCCAGGGAGCCCTCCCGCACCCCAAGGCTTGTACGTCGAAGGGGAGTTTATTGCATTTGCTTTCGTTATTCAAGCTGCAAGAGGGCAGCTCAAAATGCAGTGCAACCATCCGCCCCTCCTCCAGTTCCGGACTCCCATTGGTAACAGGACAGGCCCCATTCTCCCAGGAGTGACTCCCTCCCAGTCAGTCCCAGGCTTCGAGAGCGATCAGGCCTGATGCTTCAGAGGCTCCAGAAAACCAGCCACATCGGCAGGTCCTTCCATTCCTGCTCTGCTCTGGGCTGGGGCAGGCAGCAGTGCCTAGCCCTGCTCCAACAGAGCTCTCTACCAGGCAGCCATGCCAGGGTCTTTTCATCTCATTGACGTTCTCTGACCCAAGCAGGGAGGTCAGAGCGGACCCAGTGAGATCGAAGCCCGAGCAATTGGAATCCCTGGGGGTTGGGTGCATAGTCGGTCACATCCCCTGTGAAACCCCCTGCTGTCCCTGCTCAGGTCCTCGTTTCGCTGCAGACGGATACAAGATCGTTGTGGTGCGCAGGCAAGCTGGGATCAGCCCCAGGGAGGGAGACACATGCCCCCCGGAGAGCTTCTGCTAGCACAAAACATAAAAAACAAGAACACCTGCTGTGTGCACGAGCTACTTCTGGGTCCACTCGGCAGCCGAGCAGCCAGCTGCTAATTAGCTCTGCCGCCCCACTTCCGTCAGTTAAATAATTCAGGAGGCTGGAGAAGCGCCCGCACGCTGACAGGGAGACGGGCTAGTGGCGTGCACGGCCTGCCGCACAGTGCACGTCCGATGGCCGAAGGCATCACAGCACAGAGCAGAATAGTGACGGGGGAAGCAGAGGTTGCCAGATGAGAACGGGATTGTTGTCACGCAGGGTAGATGGAGACACCGGCCGTGGAGAACAGGGTGCAAACACCATCGGCTGGGACTCGGCGGCAGGCAGGTCTAAGGAGTTCCGTCTGAAGGGAAGGGACTCTGAGAACAAGAAGGGCTGGTTCACACCATCCCCTCTGAATTAGTCCATCGACTCCCTCCCAGTCTTCCTCAGACACAGCGTATTCGACTTGTGAGCAGTTTGTTCACGGTGCGGCTCTTTATTTTCCTATCATGTGGCTGTTCTCACACACAGAGGAGATGCAGTAGCAGCAGATTTCTGTATCCCATTGTGCTACAATAGAAGCAGGCTGGGATACAGAAATGTATTTATTCAGGGAAAAGGTTGTTTTCTACCAGTTGAAGTGAGAAAGGCACCTCCAATTCATAGCCAAAGAGACAAGCTGGGGCAACCAGCTCCCACCCTCTCTACAACAGAGCTTGTGCCACTCGTTCCATTAAAAACTCCACTTCACAGCGTTTGCTTCCAGCAGAAAGTGTCAGCTCTGAAATAATTTTGGTTCTTCCTTTTTAGGGAAATTCACAAATGTTCATATGAAGCCCAGAGCGAGACAGGGAAGTGCCAACGTACAACTGACTGAAAGAACAGCTGACGTTTCAAAGCAACATTTGGCCAATGATTCATTCACGACATTCCCTGTTCCTTTGGGCATTTCCAAAGCTGCTTGTTTGTACAGGGTAGAATGGTTCTGAGGCACCAGGGGACCAGCTCCAAGACACAACAGCTGCATGAGTTCATGGGGCAAAACTCAGGAACCCACGACCATTCGACGCAAGGAACAGCAGGAGGTGGAGAGGATCGTGTGCCAGGATTTCCCTTTTTACTGTCGTTTGTGCCAAAACGTCACAATCAAACATGTAATCAAAGCCGGTTCCTCTGTTCCCTGAGCTTTCATCCACCGGAGCAGAGCCCAGGGGGAACCGCTGCAGGGGGCGTGAGCCCTGCCACTAACCCGAGTGCTTCACACTCTGAGTGGGTCGGCCAAAGAAACAGCAACATTGATTATGGAATCGTCTCCCGATGGCTGGGGTGGGAGCTGCCCTTTCAGTCTCTCCTGGACCAAGTACTACAGGGCACATAGTGGCTAACCAGCCCCTGGGAACCAGCCAGATGGGACCAAATGGATCTTTTCCCTTCCAAAGGTCAATGTCAGTTTTTGCTTACTATGCCGGTGGCGGGTACTCACCTCTGCAAACTATGGGCGTAGTTTGGGGGGGAAGAAGGGGGGTATCACCCCCCCCAACTGCAAGCTTTGGGCAGGTGCAGAATTTGCCCCCCCACGGCCCCATTGGCCTAACTGGAGCTGCCCCTCCCCAAATATAGACGTCAAACTACGCCTATGCTGCAAACGATGACAGGCCAGAGAGGCCAAGCACGACAGTGCGAAGAGAGAAACACGAGCAAGCGAAAAGCAAAGGCACCGCTGAGTACGAAACAGTGGATTTGCCAACAACAGGGGACTCCTGGTTGGGACTGATCAGTCACTGTCCTGTCCCCTTTGTTAGGTGCCGCCCTGTGACTCCCCCAGCACTTTGCATTGCATCTGGAAGGGGAAGAGCGAATAGGCAAATAAAGGGAGACATCCCCGAATGAGCCAAGTGAGACTCTCCTTCCCCACGCCAATGAGGCTAATTTCCTGCTATCCCCTGACGCACAGCACTGCACAGTCCCTTGGCTCCCACCTCCCCCTTCCTCCAGCTCCTGTGACTGCTCCCACCTCTGATCCCAGCGGGAACGCGCCTTCATTCCTTTAGCCCCCGAGAGCCACCCGCTCTCCCGGTGGGCCCTGGCCCTCTAGCACGCACACAAGTGCACAGAGCCAGCGCCCGCCCCACGCCGCACAGCCTGCCATTAAAGAACGTGGCTTAAAACAATGTTAACGGAGCGAAGAGCTGAGGGCCGCAGTGGTGCCTCTGTAGCGCGCTTGCCATCTGCTGTCACACCCTGGGAGTATTAAGTCCAGCTGGGGAAGCCAATCGCCTGCGGAGCCACACGGCAAGAAAGGGCCATTTCTCCTTGGGGACGAGGGATTTGAAGAACTGCGACAAGAGCGGAGTTCATCTCGTTTTACAACAGCCAAGTTAGGCCCAGGAGAGGCAAGAGCCAGCCTGCCCTATCGCCCCCAGCTGCACCCCCTGCACTGGTGTCTTCTTTGGCTGGCCATCGCCTGGCATTGAACTTTGGCTGGGCTCTGCGCTGGGATATATGTGCACCCAACAGACACACTGTTCCCTCCCCCCACCCCCTCGCAGTCTCAGTCGTGGCCGGGCAGTTTACACCTCGTGCCGACGCTGGTGGGGCAGGTGGCTGCAGTGTCGTGTTTCTGGTCCCAATCCCAAGGGCATTGCTGGCATCTCTTATGAGAAATCCTCCATCCCCCATGTCAGCCCAGCTCGGTCCTTCTCCTACCCCTCCAAGAGGCTATCCCAGCCAGCCCGGCAGCACAGACTGCATGGTCTGGCCAGTTCATCTAGCCCAGCTCTGCGTGGCTGGGCCGACCCCGGGCCGGAGGGGTCTCAGGATACACTGATCCCCTGACTGCAGAGTCTCCCAGCCCCACAGAGCCCCTGGGAGGGAGCCCAGCTGGCCTATTTGGAGCGATTAGTTATTTGCTGTTATTTGTGAAGCACCAACAACGGGCTGGATGCTACACAGGGCATGGGTATGGGGCAGGCCCCGCCCCGAGGGGCTCACAGCCTAAAAGACAACACAGACCCTTCCACTGCTTTCATGTCTTATCCCTTCCAAAATGCTGGGCAGGGAGGGCGCCAGGCTGAGGCATGTTAGTGCATGTTGGTTTCATGGGGTCTGGACGTGGATGGTCGTTCCTGTCCCAGGGCACTGCCTGGAGACGCCATGGAAAGCAGAGTGCGAGAATGAAAGCAAACGGGGGAGCCTCACCAAAGCCGTTTCCTTGTCCCTTACCCGAAGCTGCTGTCTGGGACGGCTGTAGAAACCCCTTCAGTTGTCCATTGGCCTGTCTTGACTCGGAGGTCGGTAGAAGCCAGCTTTTCCTGAGCAAGTCAATGACAGCTCCCAGCAAGCGACGGTTATCTGCTGCAGTCAGACAACTGAAAACTTAATCAGGACTGGAGGTGAGAAATCTCGACTGGCTAATGTTATTGCTTGTATTTGTCTGGCGCCCGTGTCAGAGTCACTGTGTGTCTGGCAGCGCAGCAGTAACACACAAACTGACTCTCCCTTCAGCAGTGTGACAATAAGCAGACAGCGAGCTGGTAAGAACTGTAGTGGGGGAATTCTGGCCTCAGCTCTCTCTCACGGAGAAGGACAGCAGGACCGGGGCCAGTTCTAGCAATACTACTCTTAGTCCACCCAATTTACTAGGTGATGCGGGACTCTGTGTAAGCAGCCTCTGGGGTTTCATTGTTTGTGTGATGTCAGAAGGGCAGCAAAGTCTGAGTTTGTTATGACACATGAAACAGATGTTTCGCTGAATTAAGAAAAACAGTCCAAGATAAAGCAACAGAGAGTCCTGTGGCACCTTTAAGACTAACAGAAGTATTGGAGCATAAGCTTTCGTGGGTGAATGCCCACTTCATCAGATGCAAGTAATGGAAATTTCCAGAGACAGGTATAAATCAGTGTGGAGATAACGAGGTTAGTTCAGTCAGGGAGGGTGAGGTGCTCTGCTAGCAGTTGAGGTGTGAACACCAAGGGAGGAGAAACTGCTTCTGTAGTTGGTTAGCCATTCACAGTCTTTGTTTAATCCTGATCTGATGGTGTCAAATTTGCAAATGAACTGGAGCTCAGCAGTTTCTCTTTGGAGTCTGGTCCTGAAGTTTTTTTGCTGTAAGATGGCTACCTTTACATCTGCTATTGTGTGGCCAGGGAGGTTGAAGTGTTCTCCCACAGGTTTTTGTATATTGCCATTCCTGATATCTGACTTGTGTCCATTTATCCTCTTGCGTAGTGACTGTCCAGTTTGGCCAATGTACATAGCAGAGGGGCATTGCTGGCACATGATGGCATATATAACATTGGTGGACGTGCAGGTGAATGAGCCGGTGATGTTGTAGCTGATCTGGTTAGGTCCTGTGATGGTGTTGCTGGTGTAGATATGTGGGCAGAGTTGGCATCGAGATTTGTTGCATGGGTTGGTTCCTGAGTTAGAGTTGTTATGGTGCGGTGCATGGTTGCTGGTGAGAATATGCTTAAGGTTGGCGGGTTGTCTGTGGGCGAGGACTGGCCTGCCTCCCAAGGTCTGTGAAAGTGAGGGATCATTGTCCAGGATGGGTTGTAGATCACTGATGATGCGTTGGAGAGGTTTAAGCTGAGGACTGTAGGTGATGGCCAGTGGAGTTCTGTTGGTTTCTTTTTTGGGCCCGTCTTGTAGCAGGAGGCTTCTGGGTACACGTCTGGCTCTGTTGATTTGTTTCTTTATTTCCTTGTGTGGGTATCGTAGTTTTGAGAATGCTTGGTGAAGATCTTGTAGGTGTTGGTCTCTGTCTGAGGGGTTGGAGCAGATGCGGTTGTACCTCAGCGCTTGTCTGTAGATGATGGATCGTGTGGTGTGTCCGAGGTGGAAGCTGGAGGCATGAAGGTAGGTGTAACGGTCGGTGGGTTTTCAGTATAGGGTGGTGTTAACGTGGCCATCGCTTATTTCTACTGTGGTGTCTAGGAAGTGGACCTCCCGTGTAGATTGGTCCAGGCTGAGGTTGATGGTGGGGTGGAAGCTGTTGAAATCATGGTGGAATTCTTCCAGGGTCTCCTTCCCATGGGTCCAGATGATGAAGATGTCATCAATGTAGCGTAGGTAGAGAAGGGGCGTGAGTGGACGAGAGCTGAGGAAGCGTTGTTCCAGGTCAGCCATAAAAATGTTGGCATATTGTGGGGCCATGCGGGTGCCCGTGGCGGTGTCACTGGTCTGGAGGTATATAATGTCACCAAATTTGAAATAATTGTGCGTGAGGATAAAGTCACAGAGCTCAGCAACAAGTTGTGCTGTGTCATCATCTCCTCCCTTGGTGTTCACACCTCAACTGCTAGCAGAGCACCTCACCCTCCCTGATTGAACTAACCACGTTATCTCCAGACTGATTTATACCTGCCTCTGGAAATTTCCATTACTTGCGTCTGATGAAGTGGGCATTCACCCACGAAAGCTTATGCTCCAATACTTCTGTTAGTCTTAAAGGTGCCACAGGACCCTCTGTTGCTTTTTACAGATTCAGCCTAACACAGCTACCCCTCTGTTATTTGAGTCCGAGATAAGAGAATTAAAAGGAGAATGGCTATTCGCAGGCCCCAATGTATTGACTTTTGCTACAAGATTGCACAGGATATCATCGTTGTCATGGCAAATCCCAGCGGGACATAACCTCCCCTTGCAGATCAAACGCCACCTGGATCAATCTCTATGCAGCTCCTTAAGATGGTCTAGTTGGACGTTCAGTCTGTGCCCGTCATTGGTGATCTTATTGCACCGCCAGAGCTTCTGTGGGTCAAGAAATCCTTGACAAAGTAGTGGCATTCCTTGGTAAATGTGCTTCATCATTCATTGATCTTCCCTCCTGATAATATGCCCATACCGAGAAAGCCATCAATACCTACCCAGTTCTGGTGGAGACAATGTCCTCAGTGCTGATCTTCTCCTGCCACTTAATGTGAAGCAGCTAATAAAGATGACGAGAATCGGAAATGCCAGTCCGCTGGTTCAGTCAGCTACTGTGCAATGGATCTGTTAAAACCAAGGCTATGGAGTTCTGCAGCTTCTTCCACAACGACTTGATGACATTCCAACACTGAACCCATTCGGCCTTTGCTTATGCTCTCAACCAACATGTTGGAACTAAGAAAAAAGTCAGGCTACAGTTTGAGTCCTCAAACTGCTGTGAGCATCTCCTGATGCACTGATCCATGGCTGACATTTGAAGGGCTTTGGCCCCAGCACTGAGTTGGCAGCGGATAGCACCAGTGGCCTAACAATGCCATTCCTCATCGGATGACCGAGAAAACAAGCCTTCAGTCTCTAATGCTTCAATGGCCGTGAGCCATTGGGAACGGAAAGCTGTCTTGTAGCTCAGCTCTAATAGGAGCTTTTGGTTGAATCAGTCTCGCTTTGGCCCATTAACTGGCTGTTGAAGTCAGAAGTACAGTTTTGTCAGCAGACGCCAATGGTCAGTGCCAAGTTCAGCACCTCTACGAACTAGTACATCCATGCTGGCTGACTGGTGGTTAACAAAGACACAATTGGTAACCGTCCTTGTGAAACCATCTGGGCTGGACCAGGTGTGCTTGTGACGGGTGATGGAAGAGCGAGACCGCAGTCACCATGTCATTGGCAGACACAAATTCCAGCAGTCACTACCTGTTCCTGTTCTTCTGCCAGCTACCAAACTTCCCAAGTGTACTTGCCCAGGTGCTGTCCCCTTTCCGACCCTCTCACTAAAAGCAGGGTTGCATTAAGGATTATCTGCTGCTGCTGGTAAAACCCATCTGCAGCTTCATCACTGGCCGTGGCGTAGGTGGGACTGTACACAGCGGTGATGGTAAGACGTCCACAGCCGGTACGCAATCAGATGCTGTTAAGTCACTCAGTAATCACCCGCCAACCCTGCAATGTCCATCAGGCATAAAGTGAAGGTACAACAGCCACACCTTGCCAGAGCAACCCCTCGGGAGGCTCAGAACAAAGACCTATTGTTGCATTTCTGTTCCCAGCTTCCTGGCCAGCACACTCAGAGAGAGCTCAAACATCGATTTTCAACTGCTTGATGCGAGGACGACTTGAGCTGTTTCAGACAATGTTCCAGGTACCAATTTCACATATGCACCAACACTGGGATGGCCCTTCCACAAGGTTTCATTGGTCATTTTTGCCTCAGTGGCAGAGACAAACTCCTGGCCATTTTGGCTTCGAGGACAACCGACCAGATTGTCACAGGTTAAAAACACCCTCATGCTACGAACGTACCTAACCCTCAGGCAAACACCAGAATCCGACTACTACATGTGTTCAGAGTTCAGATCCAAGCACAGCAGCGAGTGCCCATGTCAGGAATTCAGACACTGAGAGATCGAATGGTGCAGGATATATGCAGAGATGGTGCCTACTCGCTAGGATACCATGACAGTCTGCTCAGCAGCCTCCACACACACCCCCGCCTCAAGAGACGGAGGGCCACATTCAGAGGTAATGCAAGTTAAATCCTCTTTATGCTACTTACACCCATATGGCTGATGGCTAAGGCAGCGTGAGTGGGTGACGTTTGCATGCCACGGCAGTAGTTGCAGGTGTTAGGAGGTGAAATCAGTTTCAACTTAGCCCTTTCTGGCTGCTCAGTGTGTAAATTACACCAACTGAGACATCAGCCCAGTGGGTGTGAGTAGCTGAAGGAGAGGGAGGGTTTCACACCACCTCTGAATGGGACTGTCTGTGTTCCAGTTACCGGAAGAATATTCTGGCATTTTAAGAGCAATTCAAGCTATAGGAATGTGCTGCCTTAATTCTTTTTGGACTATGGGGCTTTCATGCCGTGGTCCCAATTTCCCCTTTTCCAGAGTGCAGCCTTCTTGTGGAAATTGCCACTTGTTCGTGTAAAAACGCAGCAAGAATCTGAAGCAGCTCCCTTCCATTCCCCCAGCTCGCCCCAATCCACTCAATCATCTCCCAAAGACCATGTTCTCCATTCTCCCAGACATGGTGCGACCTCATACACGCACTTCAGCCCCTGCCCTCAGCCCCCCAGCCTGCAGGGACAGCAAGTGCCAATGGAATCACTCTGCGTTTACATTGCTGCTGGGAGCACAGCTTCAATCAGCTCTTTGGGTTTTCCCTTCAGCTGGGGGAAGGCAGCAAGTAAAACCCAAACCCCAACCACCACCCTCGGTCGCCGGTGACGGGACACTGTGTTGAACTGGGCCAGGCGCTCAGTAACATCGAATGTCAAATTAAGCAGCATTGGGTGAGGCTGTGGTGACACACAGTGGCCACCAAAAGAATTTGGCTTCCTGAGCAAAGACTGCATGGAACAGTTACCCTACGAAGAGCTTGTAAAGCATCAGACAAAAAGCCAGGGAGCAGGGGGCTGGCTATCCTGACGCCTTGCGCCACACAACGCTCAGGGCATGTGGGTTAGTTCAGAACATCCTGGGCTGGTACTATGTCTAGGAGGAACTCCGGAGAGCATTTATAGCTCTTGCTATTAACAACAACCCTCTGCACTTCTACAGCACTGCCACAAGCTTCAGTTAAGTCTCACCGCACCCCGGTGAGGCAGGTAATTATTATTTTGGTCCTGTGACCAATGGCGGATGAGAAAGGCCCAAAGAGATTAAGTCAGTTGTCTAAGGCCAGCGGCAGACCCAGAACGAGAACCCAGGAGTCCTGATGCCAGACTCCTTGCTTTAGATAACACTGCTGCCAAGAATTGCCTGGATCCTGAATCTATTTGTGGGTCTTAACTCTGCTGTGAAAGTCAAATCCCTACACTTTAACTGGGCAAATGGGTTGGTTTGGAAAAAGGCCTTTCCCCCTGTTTTGTTTAGAAGCTCTATTGCATTTGATAGCCGACATACAATAATTAATATACAGAGAGAGATAGTGAGACACAGAATAAACTGAGACCTCATCCAGAGTGTAAAATATCTTCGTGGAACACAAGCAAGGAGTGATTCTACATTATGCACAGGAAAAGCCATGCTTGGCCGCCCTTCCTGACGGAGCCACTACAGTGGTTAGTTCTCTCGACTTCATAGTATTATGTAATGCAATGTGATTTTGTTACTAGGTTAACTGACTGACAGGGCAAAATTCCTCCCTCGTGCAGCCCCTGACCTCAATGGCCCAGGTGAATCTGGCCTGTCTTCCAACCCTGGCTTGCATATCTATGGCACTCGCTAGCAGGAAGATGCTCCAGGGTCGTTCTAGGGGTGGCTCACCCTCTTCCCACTGAAATGCACAAAAACGCAGCCGCAACCAAGCTCCTGTACCACTCTGAGCCCCATGGCAGGGCTTTCGGGCCCAAACCGTGGCAGGCCAAACACCAGAACAGTCTGAGGGCATCGCGCAGGCCGGCTAATCTGCAGAGTCCTGGACAAACGGTGGCCACCGTTCAGGATTCCTATTGAATTCAGTAGCTCAGACCCCTGGAGGGAATAGCTGTAAGCCCTTGGTTTCCTGTCTTATCACTGCTGGCTGGGGGGTGGAGGTTTGGCTCCCTGCCTTTCAGTCTTAATTTTCAGTCACTACTGCCTGGGGGGGGGGGGGGGGGGGGAACTGCCCCAACTCTCAGTGCAGGGGGTGGGGGGGTGTATAATGACAAGCGCCTTTGCCCTTTGTTAATGCTGGCCTCCACTCCACACCCTGGAGCACATGGGCTCTGAAGAGCTCAGAACTAGCAGCCCCCACCAGCACGTCCCCCAGTGCAAACACAGAGAATTATTTCAAGTGTCTTAACCCCCCCACCCCCGAGAAAAAAGGTGCCTGACGCGATCGAGCGTTTGAAACTCAAAGCTTTATTCAGTTGCTTCAGCAGCAGCAGCAGAGCAGCATTCATCACGCAGTGGCATGTTGGAGAGCGAGGCCATCGGGAAACAGCAGCAGGTCACATAAAGCTGGTTCTGGTTTCCTTCTCCTCCAGGCACTCGGGGGGGGGGGGGGGGCTTCAGTTGGTGGGGTGAAAGGCCCCTCGCTGATGCCACTGCATGTCCCGGATGCGCCTGACGGATTGAATCTGGGGGTGCTGGGCACCAAACTCTGAGCTGTCCTTATAGTCCCCTTTTTCAAACAGGTACTGGTAGCCTCTGTAACCGGGGTACTGGTATCCAACCCAGCTGCAAAGGGAAAGCCCAGCCAAGTCAGAGACTGGGAGAACCCAGGCAACAGGGAAACCCACCCGGGACAGCACCCGGTGTCTCCTCCCACACAGGCAACCCTGCCCCACTCTGCCCTGTGGGTGGTGAATCGAACTCCATTCCTGGCCTGGCTGGGGCAAGGGGATGTGCCCCGAGCGCTCTCACTAGCACCACTGCATCGGCCAGCACTGCCCTCTGCTTCAGAGCCATTAAAGCTCTAGTCAAAGCCTCTGAGTGAAAGGACTTCCAGAGCCCAGAGGAGTCACTGCCTTGGGGCTGACCCCGCTTGGGAGCTTCCCTCCTGCCCTGCTCCGTCCGGCGAGGGCACTTGATCCTTGACCCCCCTCACACACCTCACTGGCCTCAGGAGGCTCCGTGCATCAGGGCAAAAGGTTGTTTATTCTCCAGCCCTATCTAGCAACTTGTGTTCTCCTGCTCAGCTCCGGGCCCAGAGCAGAGGGCTGAGCAGCAGAGATGCTGACTGCAGGACAGCAGTTGTGCCTGGAGTCTAACCACCTGGGTTAGGGTGTTGTTATGGCGACACCTTAAACTGGAGACAATTCGGGCTGTAGGGACAGAATGTGATGCAATCGATGATTCTGTCCCTCAGTTCCTAGATTCCAAGTGCAGGGAAAAGGAGACTAACAGGGTCATGTGGACTTGCCGCCCCAGGTACTTACGTGCCACTTTGCACGCGCACAGATGACACTTTTTCCTGGTAGCCATGAGCATGGAAGCTGGGCACATCGTCATCTATGATCTCAATCTTCTTGCCGGTGAAGCTGGGGTTTTCATAGAGGACGATCTTGTGTTCCTGGCTGTCCTGAAGAGAGGAGAGATGCGGGGTCAGCGTTAGCCATGGGGCCAGGCACCTTCCAGGGAAGTTATCAGGGAGTCGGAGAAGACGGCTCAAGCCTCCAAACAAAACTCAAGTGCACAGAGAGTGGGCCCAGGTCAGCCTCATCAGGAGGAGCTTTGCCTGCTCGCAGGAGGGGGAATGCTGGCTGTGAGCAGACGTGTATAGTGATCATCCTTAGCCGTTCACCAACAAACTTTGGTGGTGGCAGGTTGCCCCATAACTGCCCATTCTAGGGTTCCCTCAGACCTTCCTCTGAAACATCTGGCATTGGCTGCTGTCAGAGACATGACACTGGCCTAGATAGCGCCTGGTCTGACCTGGGAGGACATTTCCTATTTTCCTATGGACATACAACTTTTCAGTGGAGATCTGTGCACAGGTATATTCACAAATATGGCGACTGCAGGAGCTGCAGGCATTTGAGGACACAATGACTTGCCTTTTTTTAAAGTTCAGAACAGCTGGTTTTGTCCAGGATTTTGGCTCCAGCTCTCAGTCTGAGAGGACCCCGGAAGAGGCTCATGATCAGGTCTTTGCCTGACCAGATTATACTGACCGGTGTCTGACACAAGCACTCTCACCACTTTGATGGGTCTCAGGGCGCCAATGGTGTCGCTCCTCCGGCTGTTGGTCCAGGAATCCCAGCGGGGATACTCGCCCTTTTCAAACACAAACTGCTCCCCTTTGCAGTTTGCCTGTTCGTAGCCAACCCAGCTGGAAAAGAACAAAGTACAGACATTGGAGATAGATGGGCAAAGCACCAGAAACTTCCATTTCTGAACCATCCCCCAGCTCCTCAGCAGACGGCCAGAGAAACGCCCCTTTTGCTGTTTGCCTGGAGGACTCAATTGGCTTCCTGGGTATTTATTTACTATCCTGGGTGTGTCACACTATTCTCTAAATTAAACACTAACCAGTATTATACTGTTCTGCCACAATGTCAATGTGTGTAAAATACCTTATTTAAGCTAACTTTAGCTATACCCAACAGGACATTAAAGGATCATATGATGAACACATCTGGTATGTATAAGCAAGCTCTGTAACCTATCCGTATCTGGTACGGAAGCATGACATGGTGTCAGAAGGAAACTAAGAACAGAAACAGAAGTAAAACAGCTACAACAGTTGCAAACCCAAGGAACAAAGGTTGCAGGATCTCATCAAGCTGCCACTCTCCAATGCCCCAGAGAACTTCAGCTTAGACAAACGTTCATAATGGACAGATGAAACAATGTTTTGCAATATTTTGCATTGGTACCAAATGCCACAAAGAAACTGGAGATATAGAGGTATCTTTTTTAATTTATAGTATGGGGAAGCAGACAGAGCATATATTTAAATATTCTGACTTTACTATAGACAGACAGTCACAAAGATGACTATGAAAGGGTTCTGGCTATATTTGATGCATACTTTATATGTGGTTTATGAAAGCATGTTTTTACCAGAGAATTCAAGAACCAGGGGAAAATGTTGAACGTTTTGTAAGAGCTCTGCATACATTGGCTGAAAACTGTGATTTTGGGGAATGCAAAACATGAAAATATCAGACACAGGCTGGTTATTGGGTTAACAGATAAAAACCTTTCACAGCAGCTACAACTGAAGAGAGTTTTAACCATAGCCCCAGCTATATAGAAAGCAAAGCTGTCTGAGCTGGTGAGACAGCAAAACCAAGAGCAACTTGCCAAACTTGAAAAACAAGAAGCTACCTTAGAAGCCATTAACAGATGCAGCCTGAGTGCTAAAAGCCATTACTATAGGACCCCTGAGGTGAGCAGAGAACTCCCAGGCTAAAAGGAACAAATTCCAGTCTACATGCACAAGATGTGGAAAAAGTTGCATCCCAAGTGATGATGCATGTCCAACCAGAGGCACACGGTGTAATAAATGCATGAAATATGGACATTTTGCAGCTATTTGCCACACCAAAGCAGTCAGGGAGTTGACTCATATTACAGACAATCCAGAGTCATTGTTTTGGGGATCTATCACTTGTGATGACACAGAACCTGCCTGGAGATGAAACTGAATATTCATAGCAAGACTATTGACTCAGGAGCTGACATCACAGTCATCTCAAAAGGGACTTACAGTCACCTTCAAGCCCTCCCAGAGCTGAAGTCACCTGGCTCAGCTCTGACTAGTCCTGGAGGGATTCTGAACTGCATGGGCCAGTTCACCATGGAAACAATATACAAAGACAAAAACTTTGCATTCAGAGTGATTTGGATCAAAGGATCAAAGACCAATAACTTTCTCAGGGGCGGTGTGGCAGCCATGACAGGCCTAGTGAGAAAGGTGGAAGAAGTCAATGGAATATTTGGCGATACTGGACTTTGGGAAGGAGATCGAATACAAATCAACTTCAGAGACGATACTGAGCCATACAGCATACAAACACCTCTACCAGAGAGACCATGGACGAGACTAGCTGCAGATATAGGCAAGTTCAGAGGACCTCATTTCCTGGTCATTGTGAACTATTATTCCAGCTGTGTAGAAATAATGAACTTGAAAGACCTAACATGTCACGGTGTTATCAAGAAACTGAAGTGCACTTGTTCTCTATGTTAAAACGCTAGTCAGGGATAAGTCTAGGTATGGTACAGCTTGCAATTCTCTGCTTTTACGCACGCCAGGCACCTGGGACTCTGCTGATTGGTGCAGCTCGTTCCATATTGTTACTTATGGGCCAAATTCTGGCAGGCACAGTGCATAGGCATCCATCAGAACCAGCACCACCAGCCAGGAGCATGTGTTGGCAGCCAGCCCACTGTATCCTGGCTCCCCAAAGAACACAAAGCCTGCCCAGCCCCCCCCCCCCAACAGGAGCTGTCCCGGGGATCTACAGAACAGGGGTGTTATGCAGATTTAGAGAGAGCCTGTTCCTGACCCACACACGAGCCCTGTGTATGCTCCTGGCACCGAGGGACAGCGAGCGAGCAAGCTCCACCAGCAGTGGGTGTGCTCCCGCTTTGTAGCCATCACACTGACCTCCATTCGTTGGCCTCAGGGCTGTGAGTTTGGAAAAGGAACTCTGTTCCCGAGGGCCAGATTTGGGAAGGAGCCTGCTCCCAATGACTCGGGGAAGGAGCCTGCCCTGTGCGGAGTGCGGCTCCGCTTCATCGCTCCTGTTTGGGGCGGAGACGACTGAACTGGGGGCTGAGACGACTGAACTGATGGGGGAGGGATTGCTCAGTGGTTTGAGCATTGGCCTAAAACCCAGGGTTGTAAGCTCAATCCTTGAGGGGGCCATTTAGGAAACTGGCGTAAAAATCTGTCTGGGGATTGGTCCTGCTTTGAGCAGGGGGTTGGACTAGATGACCTCCTGAGGTCCCTTCCAACCCTGATCTTCTATGAACTGTCAGGAGAAAGCAAGGGAGAGGCCTCTCTCTGTGTAGCTCTTGGTGAGATTGTTTTTCCGAAGAGACCCCTGTCTTCACAAAGCCCTGCCCGACTCTGATCAGAAAGAGAGAAGCCGATACCCACCCCAAGCGCGCAGGGGGGTTGTATGTAAACAAGGAAAACAGAAGGGTCTGAAGAGCTGCGCAATAGCAGGGCAGTAACGACGGCACATTCCCTGCCCCTGCAAGGGAAGGAAAGGGAGTTGTTGGAGCCAGCTTAATGGCGGTGTTAGTTCGGGAGCCCTGGAATTCCTCCTCTCGTATAAGAAGCGGGGGGTCTTTATTGCGGAAGCTCAGTGCTATTCAGTGGAGTTCATGCTGCAGGACAGGAAATGCTGGGCACCGAAGGTGGGATTTTCCAGGCCCTAGGACTTCCCTGGCCCCAGGACTGAGTTTACACAAAGAGTTGTGCTGAGAATTGGGTTTTTATCAACTAGGTTACGGAGCCTCGTGCCCATTAGCGAGCCTGTATCTCCATCTCACTCTCGCTATGGCTGGCAGCGGGGGGGGGGGGCGCAGCACAGACAGTTGAAGTCATATGTGCAGCCCCAGGCCATCAACCATTGAGGGAAATGACAAATGATCAGGGCAGGAAGCTACTCGCTGCAAAACATACAGTAAATTTGGCCAACTACAGCAGGAAAGCCAAGCCTGATTGCTACAACTATACTGCATTTCCTGCGCGTGCACACACACACACACACACACACATACACACACACACCCCCAGCAGCATGGCCACAGCGGCACAGGGTGGCACCTTGGGTTAGCTGCCTGAGCAGAAACCTGCCCGGAGCCCCCAGTATGTACTTGGGCACCGAGCGCGAGCAGCCCCCGTGCTGTCCAGGTTATGCTGCTGTTTCTAGCCCACTAGCTAGCATGTGTCTGTCCACCCGCTCCAGGAAGCATGCGCCCAGCTGCGGTGTAGACACACCCTAAGAGAGTTAGCTAAATCCTGCTCTTAGGGACCCCGGTGTAAAACCAGTGTGAGACCACTGGAGTGAATTTGTTCACGAGGGCACCAATGAGGGCTGAGTCTGGCCCAGCACCTGTCAGTCTGGGAGGTGCTCAGGGGGTCTCTTTCCATAATTCCACCCAGAGGCTCAACTGCTGGGACGTCTCCAGGCTGAGGAAGCCCGGGGGGGACGTCCATTCAGTAACTTACCTCTTCAGTTGATCTTGTTTTACACTGAACAGCTGTTTCTGAGTCACTATCACAACTGCCCCTGCCTGACACACCTACTGGCCCAGACTCACCCATGTGCTTTCATTCCCACCGTCCCACGTGCAAGATACGTACGGTCCAGAGTGTACTAGGATGGAGCCAACTTTCTCCATTCCGGCCTCCTTCAAATTGGAACAAGCTGCGTTAAGTTCATGGCAGCGACCTTGGAAATTCTCTTGCTCAAAGACGACAATCTGACACCCAGAGAGAGAGAACAGCAGCTTAGCAAAGGGGGGTTGAAGCCCTGCCGTCCATCCTGCCCGCGAGCACAGGGGTCTGTGCAGGACTGTTCCCTACAGTACGTTCCCTTGTGATTTCTCTGTGTCAGTGTAGGGGGGAGAGACTCTGGCAGCCCCATCAATTCTGTTCACACCCAGGATGGTGGAGGTTAGAGCTGGAAAAGCACCATTTACACCAGTCCACTCAGCCTGGGCAAGATTCTTCCCTGCATCTTCAAGTGTTTGGCCCAGGCTCCTTTAAAAGGGCTAAGTGACTCCCAGCATGGCCCTGGGGGAGGGCTCTGGATACCCATCCTGAACTTTGGTTTCTTCCATTTCTCTGAGTTACAAACTACCCCAAAGAACCCGCTCCTCGGTCTTGGTCCCTGCAGAGTGTTCTATGTCTCTTTGGCTGTTATTTGCCCAAAACTATAAATGTTGGGCCAAATTCAGCCCTGGTCCAACTCTGTTATCTTTAGTGAACTCAGAGCAGGCACCGCTTAGCCCATTTACCATGAGCCTCTGTCATTGGTGTTGCCCTTCTCTGAATTCCCCAACTCACCCACGTCCTCCCAGCACCCAGGTGCCCCGAGCCGAGCCCATATTTCACAATGAAATGATCGGCTAGGGCTGGGTTTTCAAATTTGCCTGAGCCTCCTCCACAATTTGCTTTCAAGTCACAGATCTAAATCACTCCAACTGTGGCAACCTTTCCTTCCCAATGCAATTCAACCCAGCGAAATGAACAGGGGCTTAGGGACGGGCGTTACGTGTTAACACATCATCCAGCGAGCCGGGTTCTGCCGGCTCAGCACAGGCTTGTGGGTCAGTGGAGCAGAGAGAGGAAAATCTGTTGTGTCTGCACACAAAACAGGATGAGGCAGCTCCACTGAAGTCAATGGCAGCCTTTCCAGCCACTTCGGCAGGGGGTGGATCAGGCCCCGAAGGAGGGGAAGGCTCCCGCCGACTTGAGCAGGATCGTCGCCCTGAAGTCACAGAGGTCACAAACGGAGTCCCTGGGTCCCAAGATGAGGGTAACGTGAGGTCGGGGCTTTCCCCCTCCCACATACAGGACTTGATCTAACACATGAGGTCCCACCTTTTCTATGCGGCAGTTAGACACTGGGGGTTGGCCCGTGCCAGCTGACTCGGGCCAAGGGGCTGTATAATGGCGGTGTAGACATTTGGGCTCAGGCTGGAGCCCGGTCTCTAGGACCCTGTGAGGTGGGAGGCTCCAGGAGCTGGGGCCTTAAAGGTAAACACCAAACACGCCCGGGAGACTTGCAGTAAAATCACAAGAATTAACAACCCTGAATAGTTCTGACACCACCTTGTTCCCCCTCCCAGCCCCGCTGAAACCCCCCTTGCTGGTATTTCTGCTGGGGATGGCAAGTCGGATCCATCAGGGTACAGATCAAAGGAAATGTTTGACACAGGCCCGGGCTCCAAGAGGGCTAATCTTGGGGAACGGTCCCATTTCCTTACGTACCGGCAGGTTTAGGAATTACTTTCTGCAAAGCGCTGCTGCTGTTCGTGCAGAGGCTTTGGCTGATTCTAGGATCATTTGCAGGATTTATAGCGTTTCCCTTGGGGGTCCCCCCCTAGGAAAGGCTGTTCAATAGGTCACTCGCTCTCACGCTTTACTATGAGGCCCCCTTGGACAGCTGCTTACTACTGACCTGGGAGTAGCTGGAGTGGGGAAGCCTCTTTATTTTGTCCCACCGCTCTGGATTCTGGCCTCCTGGCGGAGAGCCTCGGGGTGCTGCCATGCATGCTAAGCAGCTGCTTATGGGCTGGCACTGGGGCCCAGAGGGCGCTGCCCAGCCTCCCGGCTGCAAGGCCACTACAACATTCCTGGCTGCTATGAACGGCAGAGGGGATTGTTAGGTACCAGGACAAGCAGCTGCTGCCTAGGGGAAGGCATTCTAAGGAGCTCGGCCGTTCATATTCCAGCCTGGTCCCTCAAAGAGAGGAGAGCTCCCCCCAGCACGCCTGGAATTGGGGGAATGGATCCGCGCCTGCACACTTTCATGCACACACTCGTTGATGTTTCGTGGGCCCATATCGCGGTGCAAACCCAGCGATTGCACAGAGCCCTCCCTGCACAGCGTACAGAGAAGCACCTACTGACCTTGGAGCTGGTTTGCTGTTGCTTAGAGGCTGGCATCTGATGGTCTGACGCCATTGTGAAACTGAGAGCCTGGGAGGGAAATTCAGACAGTTAAACGTTGGTCTTGATCATTATCACCGGAATTCTGTTTGGGGTCGTACACCCGCACCCATCCCCCCCAGCCCACTGCTCCACGGCGATCCTCTCCCTTCACTTGATTGGCCAATAAACGCCGGAGGAACCCACTGGAATTACCAACACTGGGGGTTTCTAAGCACGGTTTCCCTTGAATCCAGGTGGAGCAGGACCAGCTGTGCTGGAGGGTCTCCTTCACCCATCTGAACTGTATCCCTGTGATGGGAAGAAGTCCCTGGTGCTGGAATTTGTGCTAAAGCTCTGGGTTTGCCTAGAATACAATGATTCATCTGAAGCGGGGAGAGAGACCATACAAACCGGCTGCAAAGGGATTGCGGTGGGAGCAAAGACTACAAACTGCGGCTCCCTGGACGCTATGGAAAGGCTGGAGGCAAGTGCCTGTTATATTGTTGGTTCTGTATAAACGTAATTAGCGCTCGCCCAACAACTGAGTGTGCTAACCCCCCCCCATTAGAGTCACAAGGGCAGCGCAGTGGGACCCTGGGCGGGGGCGGACTGGCTTTTCCCTTTGGGACTCTCCAGCCTTTGTACCACATCAGCCAGAGTCCTGTATTCTTCAGCCATGAGTCTCTGGCTCCGTGGCAGAGTAAGGAAGGTGACAGTCTGTGCACTGACTTGCTATGGTTTGGGGCCAAAGCCCAGTCCAGGCCCATCTTGCACCGTCAAGCAGTACAAAGTCTCCATTGGTTTCAGCTGGGAGGTCAGCCGCTGGCCAGTCTTACGCAGGCAAACTCCAGCGAAATCGACTTGCAGTTGGCCTGAGGTAAAGCTTGCACGAGACCCTCCGAATTTTGGCCCAAACAATATTAACAGCAATGCAGGAGGGGCGAGCCCCGTGGGCTTTGCCTAACCATTTAAGGGCTTGGCTAATGCAGTTCAAGTTTCTGAAGCTTTTTCCACCACCCACCTCAGCAATTTAAACCCCCGGAGAGCCTAACCCGCAGGGCAGCCGGGACTGCGTGTCCGGGAAAGACACATCCCAGCTTCCCCGGTTGGCACCAATGGAGCGGCAGATGGCGTGCGGCGCACAGCCTCACCGTGCAGGATGGAGCGGCAACGCCTCCTCCTCTGCCCCGCCCGGCACAGTCTCCCCGGAAAGGAACTCGTGCCCACTAATGGTCAGACATGAGGAATTTTCAAAGCCATCACATTTGAGTAGACTCGAAGTTACGTGAAACAAGTGATCCCTGCTAAAATTCAATGAAATAAGGGTCAGGCTCCTGACCAGTCATGAAATCACTGTCGCTGTAGGCGATCAAAACATTGGTATCCTCTCTTATTCACCCTCCTGGACGTACACACCCGGGCATCTCTGGATTGCATTAATGCTATGGACGGTAGGTTAGTCTTCAGACTATGCAGCTTTGGATTGCAATGGAAACAAATCCAAAACCAAAAGAAGGACAATAAATAGAAAATTCTTACCAGTTATACCAGTACCCGCTTGAGCCAGTGAAGGGGCTGGGGCCGAGCGGCAGAATTTATACCGCGCCTCAGCAGAATGGTGCCAAAACTATTTACAAAACAGTTAAAGCGTGAGACAAAGGGAGAATGCTGGATAAAAGCTCAATGAAAACCAAGGTCAGCTGATCCCCAGCAGCCATTGTCTCGCTAAACCCCCAGCGGTAGAATTATTTCATTAGCTTTCACATTCGGAGCGGCCTGCTTTGTTGGGTGTGTTGGCCAGGAGATTTAGAGTTTGCATGCATCAGCCGAACGCAGGCCAGGCCCGAGACCCTCGCTTTCAAAGAATGTAACAGCCAGCCCTGCTTCAGGATTTTTGGAGCCAGAGACTTTATCCCTGTAACAAACTGACGTCCCCGCCCCACAGTTAGAAGTACAAAAATTGCTGAAGTCGGCTGGCTGCGTGCACGATAAATAACTGGGCCTTTCAAACAAACAGTAAATGTCTGCTGTTGCCAACGTCATTACTTTCAGCAGAAAGAGAAAGCTGTGTATGTAATGCTTTAAACATAGCGCCGAGAGCACATTTCACTCATGCAAGTGGGGCAGAGATGGCTGTGGCGTGCTGTGTGTTAGGACAAGGAGGAGACTGACGTGTAGAGCTAGTACTTTCCAGTGCTTTCTGTGCCAGGATGCAAAACAAAACCACGGCCCAGATTCTAATCTCAGTGACACTGGTGTAACTCTGGAGTAGGGCCACTAAGTCACACTGCTACGGGACCACTGTGTAAGGAAGATTAGAGTCGGGGCTGCAGAATACAGGCGGCTTTCCCTTCTGCCACGTCAGCAGTGCTAGAGACATAGACTCGGTGAAACACACTGGGATTCTTCAGGACTGAAGGCCCTACAGCGCAGTATATTCCAACAGCCGCCCCTTGTAATGCCACTCTACAGCTAATTTCTTTTTAAAAAAACACTTCTTATAACTAACCGGCCTAGGAAGCATCGTAACTATGCCTCATGCTGGGTAACGTGATCTTCTTTTTCTCGGTCAACTCCTTTTTAGCCTCTGACTACAGCCTCGCAACTCCCAAAGTTCAGCACCTCTGCATGGAGCCAAGGCGATGGGTCAGTGGAAAGAAACCTGAAACGCGTCCATGCGGGCGCCCCTGAACAAAGGCAGAGACCAGCAATTGCATGCACATGTCATCCTGGAAGGGCTGGCGGGAAAGCTGCCTTTCCGATGCCGACCTTTGTTTGGATACAAGTCGCTAGTGAGCAAACAAAGACGTGTCCGTGCTGGGAACAGAAACTTTCTCAGGGATTCCACCTAGAAACCAACGACCTGAATCCCCTCCCTGCCACCAATGTGACTGAGTTATGCCAGCGTAAGACTTATGAGCAAGAAAAGAGCCAGTTCCCTGCCCCATGTGCTATAGCCACCCAGTGAGAAAAATTCCTATCGTAGGAGCTCAGTGCCGCCCTTTCTGCCACGTGAGAAGTGGGCCGGAAGGCTCTCAGAGGGTTTGCACAACAGTCAACGTTCTCAGCGGTATTGCCACTAAACCGGGTGCGGGGTGGGTGGGAGCGAGAGTGATGTGGTTTAAATATCTGGTAACTCATGAACTGCCTGGGCTAGCAAGACACTCCCCGGGATAGACAGGTCGTTTCTGACCATCTCTTTAATGGCTCATGCCAGAGACAGTCAAATACGTGGGGAATAAGAAATGGGGAGGAAGCCGGGCTTAATTGGTAAGGAAAGAGGTGCTGGGGCTCAAGCAATGCTTTTACTTTTGTAACTGGTGCAGCAAGTCCAGAGGCGCCAGGGCCCTGAACCACCCGGCCCAGAGGCGCCGGGGCCCTGAACCGCCAGGCCCAGAGGCGCCGGGGCCCTGAACCGCCTGGCCCAGAGGCGCCGGGGCCCTGAACCGCCTGGCCCAGAGGCGCCGGGGCCCTGAACCGCCAGGCCCAGAGGCGCCGGGGCCCTGAACTGCCTGGCCCAGAGGTGCCGGGGCTCATCCCTGACACAAACTAAGCATGGGGAGGAAGGAAACGCAGGATAAAGGCACTGATATTGTAGCAGAGTTTTGCGCTGCAACACCATTCAAAACATGTCAGAGCCTTTTGTTGCCCTGTGTGGTCGCCCTTCATCTCCACAAGGGCGCAAGATAGTAATTTGCTTTCCTGTTTCTCTCAGGCGCAGGAAATCAATCTGCTTATTTAGTCTAGCAGATCCTCATGCAAGCTCAGGGCTAAGAACTTGGGAACAAGCTAAGCAGTGAAGGCAGGTGACTAGCAGGCCCGTGGAATTGTTACCGGCTCTGGATGAAACCCCTTCCTCCTTTGGGTCTCTGACATGAATGCAACTCCCCCCAGCGAGTCACATTGCTGTAGCCTGGGTCTGTGGCCCCCAGAGACAATGCTGCTTTGCACAGGAGATGTGAGGGGACGTGCCCTCCTGCTAGGGAGAGGCCACTGTGGTTAAACCAAGCCTGGGTGAGTTAGCGACGGTGCCGCATGGCGTCCCATGTGGCGCTAGCGGTTTCCATGCTAGGCTGGCTGCTGTCCCGCAGGCTGGTCGCAGATGCGATGCTGCGAGGTGCCACGTTGCGCTCCGTGGGCATCGAGGCTGCTCAGCACCTCTCGGGCTTTACCCGCCCGCTCGCCAGGCAGGAAACGTGGGGTGGAGAACCCTGCCAGGCGAGGCTGTTGCCTGGCAACCTCTAGCTCCAGTGAAATTGCCCATTTTGGAGGAACCAGAACAGCCCTCGCTAAGTTATCATTTCGGGTGGCTCTGCTGTGGGCTGATTTGGGCGAAAGGCTCCTCCTCCCACTGCCAGTGCACTGAGCCGCCCAGCTGCTAGAAAAGAAATGAATCACGGGCCATGTCTCAGGGGAAAGTACCCACCCTGCCATCCCATCCCTCCTGAGGGACTCCGCCGCCAGCCAGCGGGACGCGTCTCTCCAAAGGGAGCTCCCTGCTCTGAAAGGCGGGGGCACGACCCTGCTGCAGCCGGTATTTGACGGGTTCCCCCCAGGGTGCCACTTGGAACTGGGGTATCACTGAGCCTGCCTAACCCACCAGCCTGGGTTCCTTTTACACTGCGCTGCTGAAGCAGGCCAGCCAAGCCCTCCCTCAGGCATCAGACTGCACTTTACTAGCCCACAGGGACACGCCCAGCTGCAGAAACACACAGACTCTGAGATCAGCTCTGCGTGGGAAGAGCACAGCATTCAAGAGCACATCCCCTCTGGAGTGTAAACCCAAAATTGTATCGTCTTGCACTGCACAGAGACCTGCACAGCGTAAGCTCATGAAATTCACCCCCTCCCTCAATGTGGAGGAAGATATGCACAGCTTCTCCCTCCCCCATTATGAATTCCACAAACTGGCTTTAGAGGAAACAAGTTTTTGTTTCTTAGATGCTTACAGCAGTCATCTTGGTCGAGGATTCGGTGAAGAACAAACCATGATTATGTCATTCCCCTGCCTTAAATAGGTTTTACACTTGGCAGGAATCCTTTGTCTTCCAGTCAGTAGCGTAGCTAGTGGGGTGCAGAGGAAGCAGCCGCTTCCTCTCAGCACATTTTCCAAAAGCGGCCGCCTTAGTTAGGGGTTACCATGGGGCCAACGGGCGGGGCTGAAATCCTGCAGGCAAGGGGGGGGCAGGGGCTGGACTCTGCGGTGGGGCGGGGCGGCTCCGGGCACAGGAAGCGGAAAGCGGCGGTGCTAGCAATTCCGGGGTCAGCTCCAGCTCCGCGTGCTGCTGGGGGGCAGTGCCTGCCTTTGCGTGGCCTAGCCCGGGCTCCCCAGTCTGCCCGCCTGCTGGGCATGTCCGCCTCCAGTGCATCGCCCCGCGCACGGGCTCTTCTGCAGCAGTGTTTGGTCTCCCGGCTGCAGGTGAAGCCCCCCGAGCCGGGCTCCGAGGCCGAGTGGGTGGAGGTAATGTGGGCAGCGGGCCGGCCAGCTCTGGCGCTGCGTTTGCAAAGCCATCGCGCCTCTCCTTCCTGGCTGCTACTGCCTGCACCCCACTAGCTACGCGCCCAGCACCCCGGGGCTGCTCCTGCCTCCCTGGGCTGGCCCCAGATCCCCTCCCCCGGGGGCCTGAGAGCCTGCTGCGGCTTGCGTCCCTCTGCCTCCTCCACGGGGCAGGCAGCCCCAGGGGGTTGAGGCCGTGCCACCCCTTCCCCAGCTTCCCCCTCCAGCAGCCCCCGCACCGCCCTGCCGGGCCTGTTCAGCCCTCTGCCCCACCGGGCCCTGCCCTGCCTCATGCAACCCGCCCCTACTGTGCAGGTGCGGGGGGCGGCCTGGCCCGGGGGGACTGGGGGAGCCGCAGCAAAGCCCCGCGCAGAGCTGGTGCAGGAGACGAGCCTGGCTCTCAGCCCAGGCTCCAGCATCAGCCTGCAGCCGGGAGCGGAGCCACCCCCTGCCGGCTCGGCTCAGCCCAGCCCCGCTCTTAAAGGGACACGGACCCCACCTTGGCCTGGCCCGGCCCAGGGCACGTGGGGGTGTCACCTCACCCCCCCCGCCTGGGGGGCCCGACGAGGGGGGTGCTCGGCCCCGTAGCAGTGCAGAGGTGAGGCCAGCGCACAGTGGACCCCATGAGAGTGGGGGGGGGGCGCGGCGCGGCCGGAGGAGCCAACCAAAGGGGCGGGCACGGAGCGGCTGGAGGAGGAGCCAAGGGGGGCGTGGCCAGAGGAGGAGCCAAGGGGGCGGCGCCTTTTTTATGTTTGCTCCCCCTGCTCTTAGACCCTGGCTACGCCACTCCTTCCAGTGTGGTTCCCACCACTGGTCAGTGGGAAAGTACTAGTATTATTCATGGAGTCCAGTATCAAGTGACTTGCTCACATGATCTTGCAGCCATAACTCAAAGGCTGTTTGCGGTGTCCCCAAGAAGGCTTTCCAGGTATGTGGGAGATTAGCATCGCCAAAGACCTATTGTTTTCCCTAATGGCCCTTCCAACCAGCAATCTAGACTGATTGCACACGGTCTGGTGGGCGTTCCCCAAGTGTAAACGCATTTGTTATAGTTGCAAGGACAATATTCTTAACTTCCGATACCAAAATGATACATGCGTACAAATAGGATAATCATATTCAGTAAATCAACCTTTCCAATGATACCTAACATGCCCCATCTTGCAGAAAATATGCCTGAGTTATGCCACACTCATATTATAACAATATCTCTCTGACGATATGGGGTGTAAAGCCACACTGTGCTCACAGAGTAACAGCTCTACACTGGCCCAGCTGGACTTCCCCAGGCCGCGCACACCAGCCAAGCAGCTTGCGAGAGGCAGTCAGATCCGAAAACAGCCTGGGATCCTTTGTAATGCAAATAGCTCCATTCTCTGCAGCCAGGTACCTCGACTGACAGCCAGTAACTGAGCTCTGCAAACCGCAGGCCTTCCCATCTCCACCACTACGGGGGCCCCTTCCCCAGCACGGTCGCTGTATGAGCTGCCACAGCAGCTGCACTCTGATTTACAGTCACTCAAATAATTCCGCGTCGTTCTGTACTCAGGGCTGTGCGAACACAGCTGCCCTTCCCTGAAGGGCGAGACCAAAAGGCAATGCAGGGGTGTCTGCTATGACCTTTGCAATCCTGTTTCTCTTTAGGCTGCGTTTTGCAGCCCCTCTCTCTACTATCACATGCAAAGCAGCGTGCCCGTAGCTGAGAGGAGATGCCCACAATACATCCCCCTGGAGCCGCCGGCCTGCCCTTGAGTCGGCAATGGCACGCCGCAGGAGCTCGGGTTGCCATCTCGTTTTGCATGCAGGCAGCGTGAGCTCTGCGAAGCGGCGGCTGAAGGTGTGTTATTTTTGGAGCGCTGCAGCCGTTAGGTAACAACGAGCGTGATTGTTCGTTTCTCCCTTTTGTTCCATGGCTGCTTGTTGGGCACACGCTGCTGCTGGAGCAGTTCCGAGTCTGGCCGCCCAGACAGCTCCTCTGACCCCCCTTAGGATGTCATGGAGGCCTCGGCTTACCTGGCCTCAGGGGCGTTCGGGGGCAGCGCTGGTCAGGGGGTTCACACTGTTAAATGCCTGGGAACACGCACCAGGGATTTGTCTGGGGCCGTAGGTACCTCCCACGCCGCACTAGCACCAGTGCTCACTAGCAGCAGCAGGCGTATGGAAGCCCACGTAGGCCAAGCTCACCCCAGAGCCGAGAGCTCTGTTAGCCTGTGCTGTGGGGCCGGTACGCATAGGGAGAAGGCGGTTCTCAGCCTTCCCCATCCTGGGCTCCCCTCACATCTAGCCAGGCCCCCCTCCCACTTGGGCAGAGGGGTCATGCCCCCCAGGCTGGGAACCCGTGCTATGCCAGGAGGTAAGGAGGGCAGCTCTCAGAGCCGCTGCGTTGGCGCCTGCCCCCAGGACACGGCCCTCGCCCAGCGGCCGACTGGTGAACACAACACTGGGACAAGCCAGGCCACAGCAGCCTCCAGCTCCGAGCTTTATTGAGAAGGTTTGACACAAACGCCACGGGTGATAAATCACGTCCTCCTCCTCTTCCTCGGGCGTGGCTGCGCAAGGCGCCAGGGTCCCCTTCAGCTGGTCTCAAAGCAGCCGTGTTTGTGCCACTGCTGGTCCCGGACACGGCGCACCGACTGGATCTGGGGCTGGCTGGCGTCCCACTCGTTCCAGTGCTGGTACTCGCCCCTCTCAAAGACGTACTGGCGGCCTCGGTAGCCGGGGTATTCGTAGCCCACCCACCTGCGGGAGAGGGAGACGAGCCTCAGCACAGCAGACAGGAGCTCCAGGCCAGCTCCCCAGCGCGGGGGCCTGCTGGCACCGGGGGGCAAGCCCTGGCTCCCAGCCATCAGCCTCGCTGCTTCATGGGCGGGCCTGGTGCCTCTCCCGTGGCTGGGCTCTACCCGGCCACGGAGCTGGTGCTGCTCCTGCCCCCATGGACACAGGGACACAGCTTCTGGGAAGCGTGGGACCTGCCGGGCCAGGCCGAGCCAAGTAACAGGGGCTGGAACAGGCTCGGGGGTAGCGACGCGGGAAGCTGGCGCCTGGACGGGGCTGCACTTGGCAGGGTTAGATGATGTCCTCTCCCTGCAGCCTCCCTCCAGCTCTGCCGCTGGGCCCCGGGGGCGAGTCGGGCCAGCCCTCTATTTCACCCCATGTCGCAAAGCGTGGAGGGCGTCAGCGCCGTTCCCTGATCCTGCCACCCACGACACCGTACGGCACACCCAGGGCCTGGCAGCACGTGCCTCGCCTCAGCACCTCCCGCCTTCCTGTGTCGGCCGGGCCTTTCCCTGGCTGCCTGAGCCACTCCGAGCCAGCCTGGCACCCCCAGCCACTCCGAGCCAGCCTGGCACCCCCAGGGGCCAACAAAGCTGCCTGGACCTGGTGCTCAACTGCGAGAGGAGCTGTCCCTGGGAACCTGTCCGTGGCTCATGCCAGGGGATGATTAAAGGAATCAGCATCATTCCCAGATGGGCTGGAGCCATTTCCCATCGTGGCAATGACAACAGGGAGAGAGATCAGGCCCGGGGGAGGCTGCCCCCCACTCGTGCAGGGATCTACAATACAAACCCAGGTCCTTCTTGCCCCCGCCTTGGGGGGGGGGGGGGGGGGCCGCTTTGCATCCACAGAAAGGCCGCGTCTACCAGCTGCTGCCCCAGCAGAGCGGGAGGCCAAGGGCCATTCCCCCATCAGCACGGCTCTGCTCAGGGCAGCGCTGTGTACACAGGCCTCCCGCTGTCCTGTGCACCCCTGCGGGGGGAGGGGGTACCACAGCAAGCACAGAATGGAAGGTGCTCAAAGCTCCAGGTGGGGACGGTGGCGTGCCTGGCCAGGAAGGGGAAGGAGGCCTGGGGGAGGTCAGGGGTGTGCGCTATGCCCCAGGAACCAGCCGGGAGCAGAGAATGGGCGCCAGCCCCCCAGCCCCTACCCACCCACGTGGACCAGAACCGTAGGGACTTCCCTCTCCCTGGGCAGGCGTCAGCAAGGCAGGAAGTCTCACACACACACACACCTGCAACAGCCTGGGGCACCAGTGGAATGTACCCCCCACCCCCAGAGTGAAGCGTTCTCACCTGCCCTGACCCAGTCAGGCAGGGCAAGGAGGCCGGGGATGGGGAAGGGCTGAGATGTTGCAGCCAAAGTCTGGGTGTCCAAGGTGAAAATACCCGAGAACAGACCAGCACTGAACCCTAACCCTGGCCTCCGGGGCAAACCCTGCCAGGAAAGTCCCCTGCCCAGGGCACGCGGCCCTGCTTTCCTTCTTCCATCGGTTCATTCACGCTCTTGGCCCTGTCACTGGAGCACCCACAGCCAACTCCGAAACAAAGACAAAGCTGTGCAAACCCCCCAGGGACGGGGAAAGAGCTCTAGGCACCTGGGATCTGTATCTCTGCGCCCACGCTAGGGGCTGCGTGGTAGAACACCCCCCAGCCAGTCACTGCCGTGCAAAGCCTGGGTGTAGCCAGGACCCCAAGGAGGTGCTCCGTCCAGCCTCTGGGCCATCACCGTCGGGCTCCCTCCCTGCAGGCTGCCAGACCTGGGCAAAGGGGGCAAGTTCTGCTCCTGCGTCTCTTTGGTGGCTTGCTGGGGGTTAGGGGAGAGTTTTCACCCCTGCTCACTGAGTTGGATACAGGTTGTATCAGGCACCCCAAGCCCCTCAGACTGGGGTGGCAGGTCTTTATTTGGCTATTTATTGAAACCTGCGCTAGTCTGTGTAACCATGTGTTCCCAGCCCTCCCCCCCTCGTGCTCCGCCCACCCACTCCGCCCACCCGCTGCATCAGGTCTGTAATCAGCACGTCACTTCTCTGGGGCAGAGTGTCTCCCCTAGTGTGTGTACAGCCTGTGGCCAGCTCAGCGGGAGCGTAACAGCGGCGCTTTGGGTGCTAGCGTCACACACAGGCTGCCCCGGAGCTGGGGGCTGGCCCGGGAGGTCTCTGCCCTTACGTTCCGTTCAGTGCTTTGATGCTGGCCACGCGGTCCTGGAACCCGTGAGCCCAGAGGCTTGGCACATCGTCATCTACAATCTCCATCTTCCTCCCGTTGTAACCGGCGTTTTCAAACAGGTGGATTTTGTGGTCGTGGCTGTCCTGCAGTGGAGACATCCAGCAAGCAAGCTGCTCCCCCCCTGCCCTGCCACCCCACCCCAGGGACCTGCCGCAGCCCCCTGCTGTGAAGAAGCCGGCCAAGCCACCCCCGCTTGCCTGAAGCCCAAGGGACCCTGCATGCCCCAGCTGTCGAGGACGGGAAGTGCCTCCACACACAGCCGGCACCGGCTGGACGGAGCAGGAGGCTCTGGCGGCCTGGCAGATGCCAGGGCTTGTTTCTGGGCTGAGACAATCGCACACGCCGTAGCACATGGGAGCGTCACGGTGGGAGCCAGACCGGCCTGGTGCTACCTCAAGGGAACCCAGGCTCTGCTTGCTGACAGGAGCTGGGAACAAAGCTGCCGAAGGTGAAAGAAACGCAGGGGTGCGAAGGGCCCCCACCCTTCTAGCTGGCGTGCACATCCGTGCGAGACGCTGGTGGGAGGCAGGCCCCAGCCCCCTTAGCTCGCTCCGGGCAGAGCTATGTAGGGGAATGGAGTCAGGAAACGCCATGGTGGGGGATGGGAAGGGAGGGGGGTTAAGTTGACATGAAATAGCCCTGGGGAGCGTGTCCCCTCGAGGGCAGGGCTCACAGGAGAAGCATCTCACTGAGCAACGTGGGGCCGCAGGCCTAGGACAACCCCTGGGGGCTGTTAACCCCCACGCTGTGCACCCTCGCTGCCCACTCCCAGCCGCTGGGAGCCCCACGCCTCTGGCTCGCCTTAAAGGGGTTCTCGGTATCCCCCTCCCAGCTCCGCACCGGCCCCACTCACAATCAGCAGGGGGCGGACGGACATCAAGCTGTCGCTGCTGTGGCTGTTGGACCAGGAGTCCCAGCGCGGGTAAGCTCCCTTCTCCAGCACGAACTGCTCCCCGCAGAAGGCCTGGCGTTCGAACCCGAGCCACCTGCAGGGAGGGGGCGGGACGCAGACACAGGGCGTGGGACTCCCGCTTTGGGGCTCCCCAACTGCTCAGGACGGGGCCGGGTTTTTCAGAGGGTGTGTAGCACATCCCCGACACCAGGGTGGGGAGTTCCCCTGGCAGCAGCTGCCGCGGGCAGCCTCAGAGAGGGAGGGAATTTAACAAGCCGAGCACCCCACAACAGCACGGATCCCTGCCTCCTAGGGTCAGCCCCACGCACAGGGCTGGGGGAAGGGTCTTCACAGCCCAGCTGAGCCTCCTGCTGCCCGGGGCTGCATGGTCCCTTCACTCCCAGCACCTGGTTTGTGTTTCCCAGGCTCTTCTCAAGGGTGCAGAACAAGGGCCCTGTTAGCAAGAAACTCATCCTCTTTCTTTGCCGTGGGGAGCCTTGCCCTCTCCCCTCCTGCATTTGAAGGGCACTGCCCCCTACCTCTGTGGGGCTCATCCGCCTGCTCTCTGTACTTACGGGCCTGATTCTACCTGGATCGATCCCACTTTCTCCAGCGCTTCCTCCGTCACATTCGGACTTTCCTCTGTCAACTCACGCTTCTGGCCCTGGAAATTCTCCAGCTCGAAGATGGTGATCTGAAAGGAGCGGTGATGCTCTCTCACCTCCACTGACGCAGCCTGGCCCGAGCCGGGCACTAGCGGGAAGGGGAGCTGGAACACAGGCCAGGCTGGCACAGACAAGCTAAACAAGCTCTGATGTGCAGGTGGAGGCGGAAGAGGGAGGAGTCACAGCACATGCGCTTCAGGCCATTGCTTCACCAAGTCTGCTCCTGCTCTGTCGCCCATGGGGGAACCCGTGGCATTTCCCTTCCAGACAGCCAGGCCTGGCACTGGCGATAACGCAGCTGGACAGACAGACGGACGGACGGACACACACACACACTTCAAACACAAACAGCAGCAAAGCAGGCTGGGTGTCTAAGTCACCTATTTCTGCCTTTGCTTGCTAGTCAGTCTCCTTACAAATGAACCTGGCGTTCCTAGTCCTGCAGCAAACCGTTCAGTCTGGAGCCACTCCCGTTCGCACAGTAGGTTTGAGCCATACGAGTCGCACTCCATGGTAGCTGGGCAGCACTACGACCGGTCTGAATTCCTTCCACCCTGATCAACAACTTGTTCCAATTCACAAACTGCATCTGCAGGGGGGGGATGTGCTTTGCGCTTCACCTCCCTGATGGCGAGTGCCGGCATCACTCATTTCTGACGTGCAGGTTCTGGCGAGATGGATGGCTCCAGTTTTAGCTAATAGCCAAGTATTGACCACGGAGCGTCTATTGAATGCAACAAGGCGTGATACCTCATCTGTACTTGGCTGAAACACTGACCACAAAGTGAATGCCTGTCTTCAGGATCATCCATTCAAATGCAAGACCCAAGATCCACACCACTCACTCTAACAACTCACCCGGGACTCTGCTCTGGTCTGTGGTTTCCTGCCCCAGGGGCTGGTTCATTGTAAATAGTTTCCCACTCATCCCTCTCTCTAGATCCACGAGCTTATCACCTGGGTCATTAACCCCGACTAGCTTGGAATGGGTTTAATTTTCACCTGGGGTCTGCAGGGCTGAGCAGCAGCCGAACCTCAAACCGAACAAAGCTCCCCAGGGCTGGGATTTGGTAACCAATTCAGACAGAGCCTTGGGGGCTTCGGGAACCCTGAATTCCAGAGTCATGGGGTGAGCTAGAGGGTTCTGCGATGGAACCATTCACGAACACGTGGGGCCGTACACTCTCTACATAGCAAATTGGGAGTTTCACTTTGGGCGTCACTCAATCCTTGGTGCGAAAGATCGGACAGACCTTTGGGAAAGGAGTCACTGCAGGAGAAGGGCCCACAGACTGAGAACCCAACACAGCTCACCCCAAATGTGCCAGCTCCTCCCTTTCCCAAGAACCATCCCCAGGAGCCTCTTTCCAGCCCAAGCCGCCAGCAATTAGCAGAAATCTAGGCCCGGGGCAGTGAGAGCCCGGGGAAGGCCATTCAGCCGTCCAAGCCTTCCAGAAATGAGCCCGGTCTCCCGAACGCTGTTGCAGCGAAGGTGAGCCCAAGAGCACACACAGTCTCCTGGGTCTATTCCTCTCTCCCAGCTTCCCTGGCCAAGAACAGCAGCAGAGCACTGTGCTTGCCACCCGTGTCCTCCAGCTGAGGGGAGTGTGCTTGCCACTGCAGACCTGAGGGACAGTGCGGACTGCTAGTAAGGGGTCGATTCCCTGTGTAAACAGCTATCAGGTGGCAAGTGGGGTCTCTGTCTCAAAAGATGGGTAACGACTGCTTCTGACATTGCACTGAGGGCTACCACTCTAACGCTGCAAGCACATCATCATGTGCCTCTTACTCCTGCACTCCCTGTGGAGACCCTGTATCTTTCCCCCGGGTACAACACCCACACCTCGACAGACCCATTGCTCTCGCAGAATGTGGAACCCCCAGGGACCGAAGGACACTGCCCTATTCCTTCGCACGGTGCAAGATGGAGAAAGGAAATGCAGCACCACAAGAGCTGAAGGGCTGAGCTGATGTTCCTTATTCACCGTCTGATAGCAGAGCCGTTACCTCTGCCTTCCCACACCATAGGGAAAAAAACACACAGCAGAAACACTGACCTGCGAGGTAGCATTTGCATTTATCATCAGGGACTTTACCACCACGCCAGTTCGACAGAATTACGCTTCCGACAAAGCTAGCCAAACTCTGCTGGGCTATAGAATCTGTTTTCTTTACCAGCCAGATAATAAAAGCTAAGCACTACAACAGTAAACAGATTACCAGGAGATTCTTTGGAACTGACAGACACTACAGAAAGCATCTCCCCTTTCCAGCAGCACGTCTGGCAGAGGTACTAGTAGTAACTCATCAGAACAAAGTCTCACTGCGTGACACTCGGAGGCTGGAAAGATCAGCTCTGGCACACAAGGAACAGATTTAGCACAGAACTGGGTAATGCTAAAACACTGCTGTGCTGTTAAGGCTGCTTGCTTTTTAGCCACACAAGCTACAGCATTCCACGTTAGTAAGCGGGAGTCCACTCAGAGGCCAGTTATGTTTCGAGGGTGATCTGGAGCAATACGTAATGTTAGTCTGTGACTGGCCATCGCTTTTATACCTTGTAATTGCCGCCTATTTCGCCAAGGCTCTCCCCAGCAGCCATCGGCTCGGGGGGACTCTGCGGTTCAGTCATTGTGCCTGAAAGTCCCAAATGGAAAAATGTTAACACTGTCACCCTGACAAAAGTTGTACCATTATTTTATGAAAAATTACAGCTGCTGCTTCTCTTTCTGGCTTTCATTGGGAGAACAAGCATGAGGCTGGGTACAGAATTTTGACTGGAGCATATCAGTGCACTGTATTCCTAAACCCACTGCTCCATTCTGAACATCCCATCTGGCCTCCTGCGTAACAGCCCACAGCCCCTCAACCAGTGGTCCCTGCATGGAGCCCAACAGCCTGTGACTGCATCAGAAAAACAGTCTCGACGAAGATTGAAAATGATGGAGACGATCACCACACACCCCTGGGAAGCTATTCTGGTGGGTAATTAAACTCACTGTTACAAATCCGCCTCTTATTTCCAGTTAGAATTTGTGTCGTTTCAGCTTGCAGCCGTTGTCTCTGGTTAATGCTTCTCTCTCTTCTTGTGCGAAAAGCAATCCCAACTGTAATCACAACAAAGCACAATCCCACCCGTGGGGTAAAATTGCTGGGCCCCTTGTAGGCACTCAGATGTTTCAGTGATGAGCGCGACCATAAGAACCTGGACAGATACATTCATTGTCTTTTCTTAAGTCAGGGCTTCTGATTTGAATGTGCCCCAGCTGGCTAACTTTTCCTCCCCCCTACTTCCCCCCTCTGCCCTCTTTTTGAAGTAGTTTTAATTTAACAGGGCTTGGAGGAGCCAGTGGGCAGGGAACATAAAGACACTGAGTTCAACTAGTGTCCTGGTTAATTCAAACCCTGTGGTATCATTTCCCCCAAATTTTAACAAGATATCCTGTACAATAAAAGACCTTTTCTAACACTCCTGTGCTAATTGCTAAAAACCCAGTCAAATTCAAGCAGAGATGCTGCCACTACCTCTTCTGGGGGTTTCAGTTGTGACAGAGCGGGATCAGGGGACAGCACTATTTATGAGTTGTTTCTGAACAGGGCAGCACATTTTGATGCTGATGCAGCACGTATGTCTCCTGAATTCCATCCATTAGGTTTCACTTCAATAGCGAGGGCTTGCAACGGACTATGGAAACATTATTCAAATTTCTTCTGGCTTTCCCTTAAAAATATCCCACTCAATTTGCAAAAGATTAATATTGAACTTCGCATCAGCATGTTCCCATTGCTGCTTGCCAGATTCTCCGGAAAACTCCTCCTGTGCAGTTTATTGATGTGTTTACACTGAAACCCAGGACAGTGCAAGGCAAAACTCATGCAAAATAGTTACAGTACGTTTCAGGCTACAGAGCGAGGCAAGGCCTGGGGGCTCCAGCCCACACTGGCTCCGTTGTAGCTCTAGTGAAGTGCGGGCTCTTTACCCCAAAGTATTGCAGCGTATTTTGAGGTAGTGTTGCCCACTGGATAGGGCACTAGACTGGGACTCAGGAGACCTGGTTTCTGTTCCCAGCTCTGACACTGATCTGCTGGGTGGCCTTGGGTCAGTCACTTTCCTTCTCTACGCCTCTTCTTTCCTGCCCTGTCCGTCTTGTCTATTAGATAGCAAGCTTTTCAGGGCAGAGGCTGTCTATCTGTGTGGCTGAACAATGCCGCTCCACTCTCATTAGGGGGCTCAAGGCACTACTGGAAGTAGTCTGGAGCCGATTTGCAGAGCACAGCGACTGCATTATATGAAATGCTGCTGCAGACCTAGAACAGTGGCTTTTCGGTCCCTGGAGCCCGATGGCTCCACATGACCAGTGTGCTCCATCTAAGCAGCTGCGGTTCATGTTCCTATTCACAGGCTAATACTGCATATCACTCGGGCTGGCCTGAGCCCACTAATGGAGAGCAAAGCCAGCCTGGCTGTAAGGACACAGACCTTCATGGTGCCAAAGGGACCCATCCCCCCAAGTACCCCATGTTAACAGGCTGTTCCGTACCCTTCCCAACCACCCGTCTCTTTGGGGTCCGTGGAGCTGCCAGGACTTCTGATAGCAGCAGTTCTCTGCAGGTGCTGGTGGGGCTCACAGGGTTATTGGCCTTCGAGCTGGGCAAACTATTCGCAGCAAAACAACTCATGAGACAAACACAACGAAATGAATCGCTGAAGCCACTCCATTCTTTGCCCTGACTTGCGGGGGGAGGGGGTTGCTTTAGTTTTTGTTTATTTGCAGAGTTGGCGTGAAATCTGGGCATCAGCCTGCATGGGAAGTAGGGTGTCAGATAGGAGAGGGAAACAGAAAAGCATTGGAATAAGACACCTACTGCAGCATCTCTCCCAAGGGTCTCCATTGTGTTCATGGGAAGCATCATGGTAACGACAATATCACTAATGTACCTCAGAACTGGTAAACTTTCTGTCCGAGACCAAGATACCATGGCAAGAAGCGTGGTCGAGGCAGGCAGACTGGGACAGTGGTCATGAAGCAAGCTGGTTAAACACAGGCTAGGGAGAATTTCTATGGCAATATACTCCACGTGTTGGTTAATAGGAACTGATAAAGCTTAGAGTTTTATACTGCTGCCTGTCACTGTACTATTTTAGCACCTAAATGGGCAGGGGAAGGTGAAGTTACTATTTCAAAGGTACTTCTGTCATTTCTATTTTCAATATCACTTCATATCAGGCAACAGGCAATCACACGCAAGGGTAAAACTGGGTTGTGCGTGAGGTTACACAATGACCAGATTTAATGGGAGAATGGCTATGCTGGGAATTGTGGTATGCTGGGATAATTAAAATGTCTTAGCAAAGCAAAAGCATCCATTAAATACAACTGGCATCCAAGCTTTGTACTCTAATTTATTGTCATTGTTTGAATGCAACACATTTTGTACATGCAAAGATCCACCATGGACAGCAGTTGACTGTAGTTCACTTTTATTGCAGTTCCTTGTCACATGTTCATCTGCTTTTCTATTGATATGAAAACTCTTTGTCGTAAAATATAAAATTACTTCTATACAGAACACTCAGGGGAGGGACTGGAATGGGATTCATTTATATCTTTTACCAAATAAGACACTGTAATTTTCTCTTTTTTACTTTAAAAATATAGGTACTTTCCCGCATGTTCATTTTCTTGGTAACATTTATTTTTGCAATGACTAAAGTGCCCCAAAATCCTGCTTCATTTTCCAAGTTCATGGAATATGGATATAGATAAGGCAGTTGCAAAACATCACAGAGGGTAGGGATAATATATTGTACTGATTTTTCTTTCCTAACAGAACTCAATTTCCTCATGCTGTCAGCTTCTTTAATCCCTTTGAGAAATGCTCACAGCACACTGTTAGAAAATATCATCTTTTGTAAATATCTGGCAACGTTAAACTTGGAATCATAGTCATACAAGTAGATACACAACAGACAGAATATTTGTATTACTTAGGAAACTATGTAGTACAAAATATTTTCTATAGCACAACATATTTATTCCTTGTGTGATCCATATTTACATGTTCTATAAGGCTATGCAGAATGATATAAAAGTTTTTATCTATACAATAGCTCCTTTAAACAGGCTTGATACAGTCAGCATGTTCAATATGGTAAGAAGAAAATCCATAAGCCACACAACCTTCCCCTTCTCCCTTCTCTCCAAATCCCATCAATAGGATGAAAAAATCATTTCAACACATATTTTGGTACAAATATTTTCAGCCGAGGGATGGGACAGACCAAACAGTGGTTTGAAGTGCTTTAGAGAAAGCACATTGATATGAGAAATGATTTCCAATCACCCTGGAACTGACATATTTCGCATACGGCTCATCACACATTCTCCCTGCCCTGTATCACCGTAATCAAGAGCCTGCATTGACCACACCACCTTAGACTCTGGTATCCTGGATGACTGAGGAGTCGGAATATTGTACTCATTGGTCCATATTCAAACCCGCTGTAAAAGGCAGCACTCCACAGATGTTAACGTGGTTGCAGCCAACCAGGGAAGCCTGGTCTTCACTCTGGGGGAAAAAGGTGTGTTCTTGGCTCCAGTGAAAATCCTACGTAACTAAAAGTAGACTCCTAGGGAAGAAGTCGATTCAACAAACAAACTGCTTTGTCTTTACTAGGACTGTACTTCAAGTTAGCTAGCTTGAGTTCAGAACATATCTTTTTCCTAGTGAAGACCAGACCTTACCCCAAATCTGGATTTGTCCCTTCGTCCTTGGGTTGGGTTAATTAGCAATGCACTGTTAGCACCTTGCAAGCTTAGCTGCAGAAGTGGGCTGTGAGCTCTAAGAAAAGAGGACATACTTTGCAAAAAATAAAATAAAATAGAGGCCCAGAGTTAACATGCAGAAACAGCGGAGACCCTTTCTAATCTAATGTTTAAAGGCCAAACGCCGCCTTCGGACATTGGTGTAGATCTCATCGAACCCAGTGAGAGCATCACACATGTGCCACAGGACAGAATTTGCCTTACCCACCCAGGTACTTAGCTGATCCTCATCACTGTAGTATCGGAGTGCCTCTGAGATAGGTTTAAGGAGGTGAGCTCCTAGCAATATGTATGGAGTGAGTAAGGGTGAACAATATGGTCTCTTCAGTTAAACAGATGCTGTAATGTTGTATGAAGGGCAAATAGGAGAGAAAGGAGTTTTCAAGATAGTGCAGAGTTCCACATTCATAGATCATTCCCGAGTCGCCATGTTAGCATACACGCTGCCCCACAAGGACACGTTGGCTTGCTTTATATTGTTTATTGTATTACTTACATTCAAGAATATTAGAAAAGAACATTTACCTCCAGGCAGAAATTGTTTCATGTTTTAAATATGAACCTGTGCAAAAGAACTTAAAGATTGTCAGCATTGTCGGCTACATCCTTTCCCTCCTGAGACGGCAGATTCTCTCTTGCGGTTTAACCTGCCTGAACTGTCCAACTGCAGAAGTCTGGATCAGTGACAGTTATCAGTTCAGGTACAGCTCAGCCTGACTGAAGGGGTTTTATACTTCGCTGACACGGAAAGGTATTTGTATGGTAATAAGAGACACTGGGCCCAACTAGACTGACAGAGGTTTAACAGTCTATGGGACTGACCCATTTGGCCTACTCGAAGAAAACCAAATTTCAGTAAGTTAGCAGTGAACCTTTACACCCTCAGAACAGCCATAGTGAACATATTTGCATCTCCCAAATAATTACATTCCAGTGACTTCCATTATATTTTACAAAACAGACCATGCCTAATTTATGCCAATTATTCTACACAGGACACCTTCACACAACTCCTTCTCTTATCCTATAGAACACATTGCTTGTTCATTTCTAAAACACATTTCTATCGTCACAGAATTGTAACATTTTGGACATTTGGCGCAATGGGAGTTTGGATTGATCAACTCTTTTGGTTCCAAAGATTCAAATAAAATGTGTGACAGGCCCTTCAAAAGCCAATTACTCTCAGTTTCCACTGCATACCTTTAATGGTATTGGGCATAGCCCTGTACATAGCCAGGATGCAAAGCGTAAAGAAGGCAGCTAACATCACTGGGTGCCTAGATTTTTAAAGAATTCCAAACTATTTATATTAAACTTATCCTAGAATTGTTCTGATCGCTATTGTGCTATTTTGGTTCAGCAGGGCTCTCCATGTAGCAACTTCAATTAAACCACATCCACGGTTTGCTACCTTACACATTGCAGACATATTAAGTACATGTGCAAACTTGTAAAATTCATGATAAACTAATTGATAATGCTGCTCTGGATAGAATGGTTGGGCAAAAGTTTGCAAACATATGTGGACATATTGGAGAAAGTCCAGAGAAGAGCAACAAAAACGATGAAAGGTTTAGGAAACATCACCTATGAGGAAAGATTGAAAGAATTGGGTTTGTTTAGTCTGGAGAAGAGAAGACAGAGGGGACATGAGAACAGTTTTCAAGTACATAAAAGACTGTTACAAGAAGGGAGAAAAATTGTACTTGTTAACCTCTGAGGCTAGGACAAGAAGCTATGGGCTTAAATAGCAGCAAGGGAGGTTTAGGTTAGACATTAGGAAAAACTTCCTAACTGTCAGGGTAGTTAAACATTGGAAAAATTGCCTAGGGAGGTTGTGAAATCTCTCTCATTGGAGGTTTTTAAGAGGAGGTTAGACAATCATTTGTCAGAGATGGTCTAGATAATACTTAGGCCTGTCTTGAGGACAGGGGACTGGACTAGATGACCTCTCGAGGTCCCTACAATTCTATGATTCTATGATCTGTGAATTAGTAGCCGGCAGTTTCTGATATACAATGCTTCTGGTAATTTGCCAGCAATTACTAGGCGATCAAAACAAAATACCAGAGTGTGGAAAGCTAAAACTCTGTGCAAGCAAAAAGCAAGTTTTTTAATCCTACACAACCATGTTAAAAATGTTAAAATGGAAAGCAGAAATTTAGCATCTTTGTGTACAGCAGGTAATACAAAACCAGTAAAAACACTGACTTAGCATATACTGTATTAACCTCAAGACACACAGCCATAAACAAGGTGAATTTGCAAAACGAATAAAGGAGAAGAAAAGGCCAATTGGCGATTCCAGTGAATATGAAATTTACAGACTTGTACTGATTCTAAAACATCAGTGGATTAAAATTCTAGGGGAGGATTCTCCTAATTTCAGTGAAAAAAGGGGCATTACTGACCAATTTCCAAGTTCCATACACCAGCCTGATTTACATTTACTTTTTGAAACTATTGATCTACTAATGCAGCTGTGGGATGAAGAGCAGATAAAACTGTGATGGTCTTAAATAAAAAGAACAAAATACTTCTGCAAAAGCACCTTGTATTCAATGGCAAATGCCAAACACCAGCTATCTCCATCTATCACACTTACAACAGGAGTTCAAGTAAAAGTGAGTTAAGAGTTAAAACTTACCAAAAAAAATCAAACATGAAGAACATGCTGCAGGTAAGAGCTCATTCCTGGCTCATATTAACAGCAAGTTTTAATCTGTGATTGTTAAAGTAAAATAGTAAAAAGTTTCATAAGCATTATTTAAAATTAAAATGGAATTTATCTAAAGAAAGTTTTAAAGCATGTTATATGTGTAATAAATATTTATGATGTCAATAATTACATGGTGGGAACCTGGAGTCACAAAAGAAAATAGATATTTAATTCACATACAATACGAAGAAATAAAAGATCAGAAAAAAACCACTATCCCATTCAACCTTATCCTAAAGATTTTTTTTAGTCATACATATTTAAGATTAAACATTTCTCACTAGCAGTAAAACTACAGTAAATTTCAGTGCATTGTCCATGAAGAAATGGAAACATATACTCATTCAAAGGGCTTTGCCAATATGCAAAACCAATCCCTCAGTGTATCAAAATGCACAGCAAAAACACTGCAGCTAACAATCTAAAGAGTTTGTGGCTTTCATTTTGTTGCATCAGGAAGTGTTAGACAAAATGCTCTGACTGTCATTAAAGAGACACCATCAAGTTGCTCAATCCTAAAATTAAACCTCCCTCAGCGTTTTTATGGTCACAAGGAAATTTATCTGGCTTTTGAATATCTTAAAAAAACAGAAACAAAAACAAAAAACAAAACAAAAAAAGCCACCCACACGCTTAGCAAGGGAAATTAAAAGTGACCAACATTCTTCTGTCACACCTAAAAACCCTGCAGCTAATACTGTTCAAATTGTACACGCCAACACCACATCTGGTACACAACTGACAAAACAAGCTGGCTGATTCATTACAAGCACAGAAAAATACAAAGCTTGCCTAAAAGTTACATTTCCAAAATAAAAACAGGTCCCACACCACATAAACAATGGGCAGAAAATATATACAACTAGTTTTAAAAAGCAGTCAACAGTGTCTCTTTAAGAGTTTGGACAAATGCGCTCCTCTGGAAGCTTCTTCCCCTTCCCATTATGGGCGGCGGGGGGAGAGGGGGAGTTATCCACATGAAAGAGGGCAGAAGTGTGACTCTGTTCGGCAGTAATATTTGAGAATTCACTGACCTGTGGAAGAAGAAACTGTAAAAGCAGTGTCTCTGGCATTGTCACCTCTCTTACATGGAGCAGGGCAAAGAACTGAACAAAGATATTTTTATTTTGAAGTGGAAAAATATTCATTTGCATTTCTATAAAATAAGGGGTGCTACTGTTAGAACTCTGATATATGGGAGAAGAGCATACTGGTCATCTCTCTTGACATACTGCAGTTATTTACTGAAGTACGGGCTGGGAGTGAAATCACCTCATTTGTGACTTCTTTATGATAAGAGTTGGCACATGGTTTATGGCAGCTAACAACTTGATGGATGGCAGACAAAGGTTATCCCTTTGGCTAGCAGGTGCACTGTTGTGGTAGTACCACATAAGACAAGCCTTCTGAAACGCTGAGCAGAAAAAGGGAAAATGCGTGCAAGTGCTGGTGCCTGATTTTTAACATTTAATTTAAATAACCTTTCAGCAGGAGACAAGAACTGTGTGTTTTGTTCCCACAATGCAACTATGTGCAGCTTCATCACCTTTGACTGTTGAGGCCCAAACAGTTTGCCACAGAAGGTTACGAGAATAGCAGAATAGAAAGAGCTCATCTACTTTGATTCAATTTTCCTTTCCATGTCACTTACTCTCCTTATCGGAGTCCTGGGCGCGCCTACCTTACAGAATGAGCTTTCCTGTTAGCGTATATTTTTAAAGATTTTCTGAAAAGAGCACTTGGGGAAAAGAAAGTAACTAATACATATTTTAAATACAATATCCATTTATAAATTTACTTATAAATGGACTTCTTGGTTTAAAAAAATCTTGCCGATTTCAGAATCTGGATCCAAAGACATCAAAACTCTTTTGATGTGACTGTCACAGCTGTGTTGTGATGTTAGTATTATCTACATTGTTAACATACCAACATTTGGTCTTAAAGTAAAATATATAGATCATTTCATAAACAGTTGAGAAGTGAGAGATTGCATTTAGGTTATCCCACAAAATCAGCATAAAAATAAACACTTAAAATTGATATTTACAAAGGTAACTAATAAAAATATCCAGTGAGACAATCTGAGGTGCTTCTAGAATGACATTCAACAATTACCTGGAACCCTCATATTGACAAGACTATACATCCTTCTCGTCTCTTCCTTTTTAGTAATAAAAACAATATTTACATCTATTTTTAAAGAGAATTGGTTGACATTATTGCTTTATCGTCTTAAGAATATGACATTCTAATGATGCAATTACACTACATGCTGACAGACCAGACAATCCCAGTTAAAGAATGAAAAATTAACATTATGCTCAATCTAAAAATCAACTTGATCTGCCTGATCAGCAGATCATGTGCAAGCATCAGCCAATCAAAAATACCTTTAAAAAAATATCAGTCAAGTTTAATTTTTTAATATGGCAGTAAACATGATTTGTTCTTTCACTCTCTCTTCCACAAACTTCATTCTGAATTTGAACCACTATTAGTTCACAAGAAAGATGATTTAATTTAAAATTTTGTTATTTTCATAAACAAATACAAACCCCAGCCTTTCCACTTGACATGCCTACCAGCATTCACATGCTTGAGTTGCTGAACATAGCTTGATTCTGCAGAGATGTCATCTTTGTTCGAAGGCAAGGGGACTTTTTGTGATGCACCGTATATCCTAGAACAAATGTTACCCTCAGGCAAGACCTTCTGAAGTGCTAACTATACTGCATCATCTCTTACTTCAAGTAGTTCTAAAGTGACTATATCCTTCCCTATCTGAGAAGATACAGCTTTGTATTTGTCTATGAATATTAAGCAGCTTTCTCCACAAAGCAGGAAGGCACCATGCACATAGCAGTCGAGGCAGGAAGCAAACAGCAGCAGCATGATGTGTGAATTTTAGGTTCAGATGAGTTAAGGCTTCTGTTATACTTCTATGTCTTTTCCTAGTCATAATCAGGGTCTGAAAAGGGGGGAAAAAAACAGAAGCTCTTTGAATAGCTGCAGTATGACATTGTTCATAAATTTAACCAACCCCCATCACCCTCGGGACTCTCAAGTCTCTGTGATATGTGTGCACCATCGATGATGTTCTTTGCATGTTGCTGGTGCAGCAGCAGCGGTCACAAGCTATTTTGTGTTATTAAATTGCATATGAACTATTAAGAGCATCACTGAAACCAAGTGCTCCAATGGTTTAAACATCTATCGGCAGAACCTGCCCGTTAACCAGTGACAACACTTAGTAGTAGGACTCTACATATTGTTATAAAATTAGCAGACTAATGAATGTTATTATAATAGAATTGCCTGTCGAGAAGTTAATAGTGCCTTCATCTGGGCTAGTAAATAAGGCTACACAACAATAAGGGAAAGGGGGAAACTGCATAATCTGTACAGTAAATTCCAATGAAATCTGATCTGCTTCATTATGGAAATATTTTACTGCCTTGGACATGGATTGCACAGTTACCTACAACGTGTGTATACTCTATGCTTGCAGAGTCCGTGTTAATGTTCAGAACAGATTTTCCAGTCAAAGCTTATCATTAGCATCAGCTTTAAGGGGCTTGAGCATTGCAAAGATGTGTCTGCTGCATGTCCATCCACATGGCTGTACCGGTCACAGAAAGAGCTCACCCATGCCCTGTGGAAATAGGGTGGGAATACCGAACATACATTGTTTCTGCCAGGCTGCAAGGGCTAAAGGTAACTGCATGGTACTTTCTCCTTCAGCTAAGAATCTCTTTTGGCTGAAAAGACAGGAGACTTCACAGCAAAGCAGTCAAATGCAAATGCTACAGAGTAACCCCTCTGTTTTTGCTGTACTGTACCTTCTCAAACCTGATTCTCGTGCTGGCTCTGCCTCTTCTTCGATTTCAGCTCTTTCAGCCATTGAGGAGACATTTCTTCTGACCTAAGGACACAGCAAAATAAACTTTATCCTTCAATGACAATCCCTCATTACAGAAACAAAAACAAAATAAGCCATATCCTTCTAGGATCCTAGCAAGGAAATGAACAGCTATTTCTGAATTTACTGCTTGCTGGAATTTAAACTCCTCTCTCACCTGTTCTCCTTCTCAGCACTAGAGGGCAGTACCCTGCCACCAGGAGCTCCTTGCTGGAATTGGGATTTAAATAGCTGTGCAGAATTTATTTCACTGGGACTCTCGGGCTCTTGTCTTTTCCGAAGCTGAGCCTAGAAGAAAGGTTTATTTTTAAAAAAGCTGCTTTTAGATTTCCTTGGAGGACAATCTGATCACTCAAATCATTTCACTGGCTTATGAAGCAACAGAAAGCACAAGTCTGAAATCCATAAACTGCATACATTCATAATGGAATTTACCATAAATCTGAGCTGTTTTGAAAACATACACAAACTATTATGAATTTAAATTTCCTTCTAAACCACTGCCAATATTTCTATCAATAATACAGGGTCAATGAGTGAAAAAGCTATTTACAACATCACTATAAATTTCTTAGGTCATCTAACAGATCATCAATTTTTCTCTTCTGAACTGTTCAAACTTCATTGCACCGTGACGCTCTTCCAACAACAAAAATTACTATACAACCCCAGGAAGGGGGACCAAAGCCTGAGCCCCCCCGAACCTCACTGTCCCCGGTGGGGGGACCAAAGCCAAAACTCAAGGGCTTCAGCTCCAGGCAGAGGGCCTGTAACCTGAGCCCCACCGCCCAGGGCTGAAGTCCTCAGGCTTCGGCCCCGGGAGGTTGGGCTCGGGCTTTGGCCCCAGCAAGGCTAAGCCAGCCCTGGCGACCCCATTAAAATGGGGTCGCGACCCACTTGCAGTCCTGACCCACAGTTTGAGAACCTCTGGGTTAATGTATAAATTGCCCTTTCTGGGATTCTTGCACCTTCCTCTGGAGAGCATCTGATGGTGGCCACTGTCAATCATGGGATACCTGACTAGATGCTTCCTGACATAATCTAGTATGATTGGTGTATCTTCACCTTGAGAACAGAGTGGTCCATGCCTGGAAAAACAGGAAGCCTCTGAGGTTGCATAGCTGAGTATCTCTCAGTTTGGTGTATTTTTTCTTCCTCATCAGAATCTTCCTGTTTTGTAGATTTCTCTTCTAACAAAAAGTACAATGACCAGATGTTATTTCACACCCAGACACATTTAAATAGAAACAAAGCAAGTTGGTCAGCAAATTTTCTGTCCATGCCTTGACCTCATAACCCTCTTCCTATGTAACAATGTAACGTAATAGAATCATGAAGACTTAGTGGAAGTTATTTCACATGATTTAGCACTCATACCATAGCGATGGGCACATTGTAAATACCTAATGGTAGAGAGAGACTGTTTATTAGGGCTGTAAAAGGGCAGAATTGTACACTTAAATTAATTCAGCTATTGCTTCTGAATTGCTCAGTTTATACATTAAAGCATAAAAGCACGTGTGTGTATGTTACAGTTCAGTTTACAATAGCTCAGTTCACTCACATTCACTGGCCTCTTACTTGGAAATTACTTTACTACATTTTGGCTTTGCACAATCATCATCAGAGGTCACAGCTTGAACCAAAACCAGCCGTAGCTTTGTAATATTAACATTTCTGATTCAATGTCTTCAAATAAACACTGCTTGTTGTATTGAGTCAGGTCAGTAATTGTGCATGCAAGTGCAGCTAGTGACTAGTAACACGAGAACAGAGCAGCTGGCACACTCAACCATGCAATAGCTGGGACAACGTGCTCTTCATCTCCCTCAAACAGAAACCAGCAGAGGGGCTAGTTTGATCGTACACTCTTCTCTCCCATCCATTGAGCCTTAAGATCCTTCACTGTATTCTGTACTTCCCTGGGGAGTCCAGAGGACTGCAGCCATAAAGCTCGATGCATAACTATGGTCAGCTGATTGAGAGAAGACTGTAAATACACTTTGACAATCGCCTTTGGTGACGAGGGCTTGAAACTGGTCCTTCTGCTCTTGTGGCAAAAGTAAGAACATTTGCTATAGTTCATAATGTTGTACTTTGCCATCAAGGCATGATAGCTGACTACTCAGGAACTGTAGGGCAGCCAAAGAGTAGCTTTTGTGGCCGAGAAGGTGCAGGAGCTTAAGATCATTGTTATGAGGTGTTGATCTAGACCACGGGTGGGCAAACTTTTTGGCCCGAGGGCTACATCTGGGTGGGGAAATTGTATGCAGGACCATGAATATAGGGCTGGGGGTTGGGATGCGGGAGGGTGTGCGGGGTATGGGAGGGTGTGCGGTATGCAGGAAGGGGCTCAGGGCAGGGGGTGGGGGTGCAGGAGGGAGTATGGGGTGTGGGAGGGTGTGCTAATGCAGGAAGGGACTCAGGGCATGGGGTTGGGGTGCAGGAAGGGGCTCAAGGCAGGGGGCTGGGGTGCACAGGGGTGTGGCAGAGGGCTCAGGGCAGGGGGTTGGGGTGCAGGAGAGGGATCATGGCAGTGGGTTGGGGTGCAGGAGGGGTGTGGGGTGTGGCAGGGGGCTCAGGGCAGGGGGTTGGAGGCTCAGGGCAAGCGGTTGGGGTGCAGGAGGGGTGCGGAGTGTGGGAGGGGGCTCAGGGCAGGAGGGGTGCGGCAGGGGGCGGGGTGCAGGAGGGGTTTGGGGTGCCGCTTACCTCGAGCAGCCAGCATGTCCGGCAGTGCCTCCTGAGGGTGGGATGGGGCAGGCGGCTCTGCCACGCGCTGCCCTTGCCTGCTGGTACCACCACCGAAGTTCCCATTGGCCGAGGTTCCTCGTTCCCGGGCAATGGGAGATGCGGGGGGCAATGCCTTCAGGCGAGGGCAGCGCAGAGAGCCCTCTGCTCCCGCCTCCCTCAGGGGCTGCAGAGATGTAGTGCCGGTCGCTTCCGGGAGCAGCGCGGGGCCAGGGCAGGCAGGGAGCCTGCCTTAGCCCCGCTGCGCCATGGGGCTAGCAACCCTGTGGGCCGGATTGAAAGACCTGACGGGCCAGATCCGGCCCGCGGGCCATAGTTTGCCCTCCTCTGATCTTGACCAACGTTGCCTGCTTCTCTTATTAATGGCATTGACTACCAGAGACTTTGCGGTGAGATGGGAGAAAAGGCACTCTGAGCCCGTGGCTGGTACATAGTGCTTCTTGTCAGCCTGCAGGCATGTAGGTAAGGCAGTAGCTAGCGTTTGCCATAGTGTACGGGCTGGACGCTATAGGGCATCATTAATGGGCAAGGCTATCTCGCTTTGAGGAGAGGTATGTACAACATGCACCGGGAGTGCTGTGGTTCTTGTATCTCCTCCAAGGGATCGTTAAAGCCTCAGCCTCCTTCTTCATCCATTCTTGGAAGTCTTTGAAGTCACCCATGTAGGATGGGGAGGGGACATAACTGCCTTGTCTCGTGAGGAAGAGGATTATTAAATTGTTGGGCCTCCTCCTCTCCTCCTCCAGAAAGTCCAAAGTGGCAGGGCATAAGGAAAAGGAGAGGGAGCCTTCAGGATGCTCTTACGAAGGCTGACGGGTCCTTAGGATACAGCACAGGAAAGGTGGTAGAATCCTGTATGGAAATGTCTGAGTCTGGGAGGAGCTAAGGGTGTCGGTACCCGTGCTCAAGTTGGTACAGGCAGTCACATTGGTGACATTGGCAGTCACATTGGTACCGGAGACCAAGATTTTGTGTGAGGTTGCAGCAGCACTAGAGGGTATGCCAGTACCTGAGGGTACATCAGTACTGGCAAAAATCCTTCTTGGCACTCCTCAGGAGAGGGAATTTGGGCTCTACTGACATTTGGAGAGCCTCTTGAGAAAGAAATCCAACCAGTATCAGAGCTCTTAGACACTGATCCTCAGGTTGAGATGCGTCAAGTGGTACTGGTGAGGGTATGGATGGGATGGTCCGTACGCCCTTTATGACCATGGCTCAAGGAAGAGGTGAAAGATGCTTTCTTCAAAGAGTCCCTCCCTATGCTTGCAGGGCTCCAATGGAGGCTACCACTTGCTTGCCGAGAGACTTCTTGGTACACAGTGTGCTAGAAGCCTTTTTTGGAGGTACCAACCTCTTGGTACCAGAGGAACTATAAGCCTCGGCATTACCCATCTTGTGAGGCCCATCTTATTTCCTGGTCTCTGGGCCAATTTCTCCCATCTGGGGATCAAGGTATTTTCTTTTTAGTAGATTTTGAAGTCTTCGAAGGTGTCCCTTTATCTCTGCTCACTGGAGCTGAAGAACTCACTGGAGTGGCCTGAGAGGCTGACTCCAGTGTATGGGTGAGGGGGTGGAAAGGTGCAGGGGAAGATTTGGCCTATGAAGTGGTGGTGGGTCTCAAAGTGAACGCTCGATAAGGAGCAACTTCAGCCTCTCTCAAGTTCCAGGATCTGCTCTTGAAGCTAAAGCAGACTTGCACTTTGATGGGATGTGAGACTCTCTGAGACTGCTGGAATGCCCATCCTTGAGAGAAAAGGACCTGTGTCAGGTCTGTCAAGGTTTGAAGCCCAGGGTTTTGGGCACGCCCAAGAAAGAAAGGTGGCAAATGAACAGGGGCCAAGGGCAAGAGGCCCTGACCATGGAACAAAAGGGGGGACCCGCTAAACCACTTGTGCTGAGGAAAGAACTTGTGCTGGGGAAAGAAAATATAAAACAACAACAAACTAAAATGAGTGACTAACATTAATAAAATAATAGGAACAACAAGGAAAAAAACAAGGCAGGTATGCTAAGTTAGTGGACATCTCTAGCCACAGGTTGAGAAGGAACTGGAGTCTATCTCTCCCTGTATATCCTCAGGCTATGTAGGGCACAAGCATGAATCTGCACACACTGTTGACAAAAATCTCTGACTGAAGATGCGCAGGCACGCACACAACTATAGTGGAGTACTCACAGGGACATTAGCTCAAAGAAGAGAAAAGATTCTATGGAGGACAAAATATATCTCCAACCCCGCAGCACCATGACTAATTATTTCACAGGACAGAGGGATACCTGTGGAGTCTTTAAACATCCAAGTGCTGTCAGTCTCCTGCATCACAGTGAGTTTGTTTTCAGACTCTATCCGTCTGCTTCTCCTGAGCGAATGGGAGCTAGGTGCCCGGTGGCGAATCCTTTTGCTGAGCTGCACACGGGTTTTCAGGACACTGGAATCCAGTATAGAAGTTTGCTTTTAAAAAGAAAAATGTTACCCTCAAATGTGGGAATTTCAATTAGTCTGAAAATAGGGTGGTTCGTTCCATAACTACTTCAGGTCTTATTTTTAAGCATAACCATATTTCAGCTTAGTTAAGACTACTTTTGTTTTAATTATTATCACCGTTATTTTAAACTCCAATTAAATCAAATTCACTCAGAGTGCTGAGATGCTGCACAGTAACGGGTATGGAACTACAGGGGTTTCCCATTTGGACAGTTCCCTGAACTCTGCTTAGTTCTGGATGTTTGAGCTGCATCACTGCAGAGTTATTTTTCAATAACCAACTTATGATAATCTGTGTGCTCTTACTAGGTAACAATGGCCATCAGCCAATCAGAAGGCAGGGACTTGCAAAACCATAAAGTGATTATGCAACTCTCTCTCCCTCGGATAGTCTGCTATATTTTCCCAGCTCTGATGGGTCCCCATCCTCAGAAATGTCAAGCTGTTTGCCAGCAACAAAAAGAATGAAAGTTAAATACCATGGCTTTTGGCAAAAAGGAGCTGATCAGTTATTTAAAACAATGCCATCTCCATGCACAAAGGAAAACTGAATGGATTACAGTAGAGCAAAAGTAGAGCAGTTGTATTTAGTGATATAATTCATTGCTGATTATAACTGAGTCTTTTCCCAGAGGCCCTGGGCCCTCCATTCTACCCTGAAAGCTTCTATTTTAAAACAAATATTTTAAAAGTTCTCAGTTCAGAAACTAACCATTCACCCAAACAGCACAGGGGCCTTCTGGACTTCGACTGTTCTGCTTGAAGTCATCACTGTTTTGAAATGGCACTGGCAGCTGCTGGGAGGATGGGATCTATGGTCCTATAGCAGAGGCCACTACAAGGTACCCTACACCCAGAATCCACTGGCAGTAAGGTGTGAAACCGCTGTGCTGCACTGCCCAGGATCTGGACTATTATCCTTAGTTATGGGAATAGAAAGCGTTAGCCTCCTTCAGACATTTTACAGTGCAGTCTGTTGTTCAGCTACACTACTGCTATTCAGGTCAGCTACACGAATACGTGAATAGATGCATTGTAGCGGCTTCTGAGACATTCTACGTTCCACCTTCCCCAAAGCTGTAAATTCTACTACAAAACAAGGGGGGAGGGGGGGGGGGGAGAGAGAGAGAGAGTGTGTGTGTGTGTATGTATGTGTGTGTTTAGCTTTCTACAGTATCTGCCCCTAGCTAACATATAAGAAAGGACGAGCAACTCTTATTCAAGATAAATTCTTAATTCACAGCGACTGTACCTGAAAGGAGAAATCCCCATGATCTGTAGGTATGCTCTCGGGTAGCACTGAAGCGGAGTACAGTCTGCATGACTAGGCACTATATTACCAACATTCCTGTGCAATTCAGGATTCTCAATTTCTCAAAAGATTCTCTTTAAACTAAAATCATTTTAGGAACAGGATTTTTAAAAGACTGCAGAAAGATGGTCCCATTGTCAATTAGAAAAGTAGTATTAAAATCCAATATCTGTAGCTTAATCTGCATTTCTCACAGCATGGTGAAGCACTAGCAATTTGTATCACTTAACTATGTTGTCTCAGAAATGTATGGCTTCCATTTCCTAGAGACATTAAACTCTTTTTCACAGCACATCTCCTAGGAGCAGACTGAAAAATGACCAACTGAAGTGCAAACCATTGTCCCTTTGGACTCTTTTAATAGAATTCACACAGACTTAATAGGAAGGGCAGTCACAAGAACTTTCATTGCAATTTATCTTGAACTTTTCACACAAGAAGTCAATGAAGAAGCCTTAAAGGATAAAGAAGTATAGCACAAGGTTGAACATAAAGTTGGGAGAAGACATGGCATAGCATTTTGCTAACAGTATAGGTAACGTACTTAAAAATGAACAACTCTTTCCCTTTATGGAGACTTACATCAATGAAGGAGAAGTCAATGGTTTTCTCCTCAGGGTAGGTATCTGGTGGAAGGGGTCCCACAATACCATCAGTTGAATCCATATCAGTGCTGGAACGGTCCAAACTTGTGCTCCTTTGGTCTTTTGAGGAATCATGCTCATCGATCATGGAGGCAGGTTCCGTTTGAGAAGAGAGAGAAGACAGCCGGCTATTTGGTGGCTGCTTCCTTGTTGAAACAACATTGCTTTCTGAGGAAGGAGACTCGGGCACAAAGCTGCAACACAAGAGAATGAACTCTGAGGCAGAAGGATGCATGAGCGAACATACCTGCAAGTATATTTTATACCATGCATACTCAGAATGCAATCGTGATGTATTGCATGTACAGGAACATGCATGCAGCCATCAGACTATATAGTCCTAGAACTAGTGTGCGGCTTGAGTCATAGGGATAATGGATTGAGGCTGAGGTGAGGAGGCCTCTTCCATAAGCCCCAGAGCAACTACTGTGGCCACAACTGCAGCCACAAATTTATACCAGTCCCCGTGGCGGTGGCGGAGAATGGCAGATGGATCCATAAACCACAGATCCATTGGCCCTGGTCCCAACCCAGCCCCACAACTCCCTGGAGTGCTGCACTGTAATAAAACTTTGCAAAGCTTCACAGTATACAGTGGTTGTGGACCTCCAAATCCAGCCATGCTTTCTGCAAAGGAGCAACACCAGTCCCACAAGACCAGGTCTTTGCACCGCCATAGATGACAGACGGGATGTGGCCCTTAATCATTCAGAGTGAAAGCTGAAACCACGTCTAGAGATAAGAAATGTATCATTTGGAGACACTACAGGCCAGCAGAGAGGGGTGAATCATTTTCATTGTAATAACTTTTTCACCACAAATGGCTTCACTTAGGATTCACCTACACCAGCGGTACGTGTACCCCTGGGGGTATTCAGGGGTCTTCCAGGGGGTACATCAACTCATCTAGATGTTTGCTTAGTTTTACAACAGCCTACATAAAAGCACTAGCGAAGTAAGTACAAACTAAGAAAATAAGCAATTTTTCAGTGATAGGGTGCTGTGACACTTTTATATTTGTATGTCTGATTTTGTAAGCAAGTAGTTTTTAAGTGAAGTGAAACTTGGGGTATGCAACAACAATCTGACTCCTGAAAGGGGTACACTAATCTAGAAAGACCACTAATCACTGGTCTATGCACAAAAATGTGTGTGAACTTAAAATAGCAGTAAAGACACAGCAACTCTGCTTTTAACCTGGGTTCAACCCCAGGCTGCCCTGTTATACTTGAGCTGCTAATCGGAGTTTCAAGGCAAGTTGCCATGTCTTCTATGCTATTTTAACCAGAGCCAGCTAATGCAGGTAGGCTAATCCGAGTTAAGGACACCCCCCCCCTTTTTTTGTTTTGCTGTGTAGACATATCCGCTAAGTCAGTGGTTCTCAAACTTTTTTTTCCCCGTTGACCACTTGAAAATTGATGAGGGTCTCGGCAGACCACTTAATCATCTTTCCAAATATTTTTTGTACCATTTTACTACTGTAAAACACTTTGGATAAAAGTGCTATATATATAAAAAAAAACTTTATAACAATTGACTTTTTTTGTTCTACAAATAAAAGCACACAACTCATATTTTCATATAGTAGTTTTACCTTTCTAATGTGATGGATGTGCCCTCTCTTCCCCTCCACGGCAGCCCCCGAGCTGGGAAGGAGGTGGGTCTCTCCCTCTCTCCCCCACCATAGCAGCCACAGAGCTGAGGCTGGGAAGGAGGGCAGTCTCTCCCCGGCAGCCGCAGCCCTGGAGCTGGGGAAAGTTGCCTCTTTCTCTGGCTGCCGCAGCCCTGCACATCCCAAATTCCCCCCACCCCCTCTTCTCACCCCACTGCCCCCTCCTACCTACCTCCATTCCCTCCAAGGCCACCACCTCACCTTACATGTGCGTCTTCTCCGGGGTCCTGGCACCTAATTAGTGAAGCCATGCCTGCGTGGCTCCACTAATTAGGTGGGTGGCCCTTCATTCTCTCGTGTGCAGTCGCCCAGGTGCCCACCTTAGAGGGAACTATCCACGGACGACCTGATTGGAGCTCGCGTACCACTGGTGGTCCACAGACCACAGTTTGAGAACTTCTGCTCCAAGTATCAGAATTACACAAATAGAATACATACAGATAAATGTAAAATTTCAACTCAAGGCATAATTTTGTTTACAGCAAATGTCCAAACAAATATCTGTTGTTAGGTTCTGCACAATGAAGCAAACTGTCTGGCGATCCTGAACCAGGTTCCACATTAGATGCACAAAAGGGACAGACCAGATGAGTTAGAACTGCAGCACATTTGAAAAGAAAACAAGTCAGAGGGATCATGCCCTGTCTACAGGCCTCAGGAGCAATGAAGCTGAAAAAAGCATTATTTTCATTACTCGTTTGAGTATGAAGTATCTGTATATGGATGAACATAGAGAAGTAAGCCCTAGTCTATTTTAGAGAGGTTCTTATACTGTGCTCATAATGGTAGTATCTGAGTGCTTTCCAGAAGTGCATTAAATGATATGTCTAACATGTCACGTGTTTGTTCTCTCGTTTTCTCCCCAGGGTAACAAGTGTGTGCAGGGGAGTGTTTTGTTTGGGAATTTTTACATTCAAACACCCCCCCCCCCCAATATATCTTAGACAAGGCAAGGTGAAAGAAATGTGCCTTGCACTCAGAGTGGAGGGTGGTGAGATTTGTGATGATCCTTAGCGCCGGTGGGAATTCATTTCATAGTCTTGGGCAAGCCCCTGGAAGTACCTGTACTGTTTGCTCGGTACTTAGAAAGCTCTTTGAAGGGGCAGTGAAGAGTTGGGCTGTGAGTAATTTCAGCTACTTCTAACTCAAAGGAAAGTGAAATACTGTCAGCAATACAGTGAAATTAAATGTTGTCCGATTCTGAGCTGCTTAAGTCACTGGCCTGACCAAAGGTCAGCACTTCCATGACTCTCCGCTGTCAGGGCAGGTGGGAAGATGCTATCCTGTGATTGGGAGGCATTAAGCTTAAACAGCATTAGGATTTATTTTTTGTCTTTCCTATCTGCAATTATATTTGTTACTTAAGGTTCGATCTAGTCAGAGAAATACTGAAGGGTTGATCCCTCGATAGGCAACCATCAAGAGTTTAACCACTCAAGAAAATGAAACCAACACTGGCCTGATGAACCATAGTTGCAGAGGTGGGACAGAGGGGATCACTAGGTTAAATAAATCCTAAACTATTGTGGAATTTAGCAGTCGTAAGCAACAACTTGAACTACACCTGGGAGTAGCAGATAAGCAGGGTAGGGCACAGCATGCCAGTGTTATATATACTCATCACAATTCGCCCCACTCAGGATCTGTATTGACATATTCTGCGCTAGCTCAAGATTCTGGGTTCTTTTAAAGAGTATCCCCTAAGTACAGCACACAAACGACTAGCCTCAAGATTAAAAAGGTGTGAATCACTAATGTGAGGTCAGCACCAGAGAGGAAGGGCCACAGACACCCAAGAGTACTGCGGAAAGGGATCTGGGGGTCATAATGGACCACAAGCTAAATATGAGTCAACAGTGTTGTTAGTGTAACACTGTTGCAAAAAAAAAGCAAACATCATTCTGGGATGTATTAGCAGGAGTGTTGTAAGCAAGACACGAGAAGTAATTCTTCCGCTCTTCTCTGCGCTGATTAGGCCTCAACTGGAGTATTGTGTCTAGTTCTGGGTGCCACATTTCAGGAAAGATGTGGACAAATTGGAGAAAGTCCAGAGAAGTGCAACAAAAATGATTAAAGGTCTAAAGAACATGACCTATGAGGGAAGCTTGAAAGAATTAGATTTGTTTAGTCTGGAGAAGAGAAGACTGAGTGGGGACATGATAACAGTTTTCAAGTACATAAAAGATTGTAACAAGGAGGAGGGAGAAAAATTGTTCTCCTTAACCTCCGAGGATAGGACAAGAAGCAATGGGCTTAAATTGCAGCAAGGGAGGTTTAGGTTGGACATTAGGAAAAACTTCCGAACTGTCAGGGTGGTTAAGCACCGGAATAAATTGCCTAGGGAGGTTGTGGAATCTCCATCATTGGAGATTTTTAAGAGCAGGTTAAACAAACACCTGTCAGGGATGGTCTAGATCAAGGGTGAGCAAACTTTTTGGCCTGAGGGCCACATCTGGGTGGGGAAATTGCATGCAGGGCCATGAATGTAGGGCTGGGGCAGGGGGTGGGGTGCGGGAGGGAGTGCAGGTTGTGGGAGGTCGTGTGGTGTGCAGGAAGGGGCACAGGGCAAGGGGTTGGGGTGCGGCAGGGGGCTCAGGGCAGGGGGTTGGGGTGTGGGGTGCAGGAGGGGTTCGGGGTGCAGGCTCCGGCCCGGCGCCGCTTACCTCAAATGGCTCTGGGGTGGCAGTTGCGCGCAGCAGGGGCTAAGGCAGGTTCCCTGCCTGCCCTGGCCCCGCGCCGCTTCCGGAAGTGGCCAGCATGTCCGGCAGTGGCTCCTGGGGGTGGGGGGGGTGGGGGGGCCAGGCAGCTTTGCCGCATGCTGCCTTCACCTGTGGGTTCCACACCCAAAGCTCCCATAAGCTGCGGTTCCCCATTCCCGGCCAATGGGAGTGGCGAGGGGCGATGCCTGCAGATGAGGGCAGCGCACGGAGCCCTCTGCTCCCCCCTCCCCCAGGGGCCGCAGGGACGTGCTGCCGGCTGCTTCCGGGAGCAGCGCGGGGCCAGGGCAGGCAGGGAGCCCGCCCTAGCCCCGCTGTGCCATGGGGATGGCAATCCCGCGGGCCAGATTGAAAGCCCCGACGGTCCGGATTCAGCCCGCGGGCCGTAGTTTTCCCTCCCCTGGTCTAGATAATACTTAGTCCTGCCATGAGTGCAGGGGACTGGACTAGACGACCTCTCGAGGGCCCTTCCAGTTCTATGCTTCACTGTGGCAATGTGCTACGATCACATGCTGTGGAATACCATGCTAGTTACAGAGTTTCAATTTACTTTGCTTTCACTGGGTTTTCAAATGGTTTTCACTCCAGTTCAACATTAGGAGCATTTTGCCTCTCCAATCATTCTAATAAAGAAAAACCCCTCCACTTTATTCTGGGGGTATTTCAGTGAGTCACTCACCTTGCCCCACCCCAACAAGCAATTGTTTTTTAAAACAAATGATATGAAGTTACTCATGTTCAGCAGCAGATGGCATCAGAACCTAGAATTGGAATAGGAAGGTCTTTAAAGGCAGATCTTTTTTTAAAAGACACACTTTAATAAAACAAATACCAAGGTTTTGAAGACCTGTGGGTGATCATTAGCAGCAGTCACTCAGTCCTGGAAAACCTCCCCCCACTCCAACCCCAAACTTAGCTATCAAAGGAATCACTCTACATCCAGACAAAGACTTATATTGGTCAGTTATCTTGCATAACCATTGTGGGACACAGGGTTGGTGCAGCGTTTGATGTGGGAGGAGAGAAGTGGAAATAAAGCAGTTTCATGGTGTGGCAAAGCTGATGTGGTGGTTTTATTTTTTTAAATGAGAAGCACTCAGGGCTCAGACTCATTTCTGCTAAGAGTCCTTTATGATTAAGTATGTGCTTTTGAGAAGTTTCTAGCTAAGCTATTTTAAGAAACAAAAAACCTTAAACTGTGTGCGCGTGCGTGTTAAATATACATATGTGCACATTTTTGAAGAGCAGCACTCAGTACTTGGTGTGACTGACATTGATAACAATCTTGAAAGGAAAACATTCAAGAATGTACTGTTGGAAAAAAGAATTTTTATCAAGCAACAGCAAACATGTTAATTTCCAGGTTGGCAGGGACTGGTGGCACTGCACAGGCAGAGTTTCCAGCAGATAAGCAGAAGAAAGGTCTCTTGCTTCCCTCAACAGTGGCCCTGCTCCCAGCCAATTAAGAAGTGGTGCTAATGAGCTCCAGAGGGAACCTTGTCTAGTATTCTTTATTAGGAAAGATGGTTGGTATCTGCAACTTTAAGCCTTCTAGATTCAGAGTGTGGAAGAATGCAGAAATGTGCGAAGAGAATTTTGGGACATAGCACCTTTTGTGGAATTTAAGCTACACATTTAAAAATCTTTTCTGATTTGTAAGTCTCTGGAAAAGTTCTCCCATACCACACCCTTGGACTGAAAGTGATGTAGGTGTGGGCAGCCTTGAAAAGTGAAAATGTTTTGCTTCAACAGTATTAGAAAATACAGTTGCTCTCACTGGATTAAACTAATTAGTGGCTTCCTCATCACAAACTTTTGAATAGATTCCCTTTTGGAGTTCCTGCACAATTACAACATCATTACATTCTAAATATTGTGACACAGCTCATCAATAAGAAAATGACAAAGATAACTGGAGCACGAGAATATATTACGCAGAGTAGATTTTTTTCCTCCCCAACACCACATTAAGTAAAGGAGCCAAATCAGAAATTAAAATCTACAGTATCATTTAGACTAGATTGCAAGGTCTCTGGGCTAAAAATCTGTATGCTTCCATGTTCTGTATATCACACAATTATTAAAATACCATATCAGTGCTCAAAATACTGTATATGCCTTTCACAAAGCCTGTCTGTTCCTCTAAAAAGTAAACCCAACATTGCCATACAAAGTGCACCCAAACGTAAGAACAGGTACCATACAAATTAAGCAATGAATATTTTATTTTCATTGTTCATGTAAAAGGTCCTAGCAATTCTCTAAACTGCTGTAAAGAATATGCTGCTTTACTCAGTGCAGGAGATTGTGTAATACCAGAGTCTGGAAGTGTAATACGGGGACATCCTGTTTTAACTTGAATACCTTTGTAATCTATTAAAGAGTCAGAGTCAACTCTCTGTATCTACACACTGCAAATAAATAGCCACATATGATGCAAAATAATTTCCACTTAAAGATTTCAGTTACAGGATATGAAAAGGTAAATTCATGCCATTGTAGCTTACTGATATTGGATTACATTCAGTTTCTTTTCTAAAACTTTCCAGTAGTCCAAGGAAATGGCTAAAATGTTACCTGGTATAAAATCAGAATATTACAATTCCATTATGTAACTAATATGTCTCTCTTTTATAGAAGAGACTGAATTTGACTCTGAAGACTATCATTTTTAAATAATTACTGCAAAGAAAGATTGGGATAGCTCACTGAAGAACTTGAGAAGGTTTATACAAAAAATTCTCTTTATTTAAAAAGAGAAAATCTGAATAATTGAACCATCACTACCCATTTTAATGAACAATCTGCTAAACTGCATTACAAATGAGACTCTTATGCTAGCTCCAGCAGTGCCTAGCTCCACTGGGAGAGGATCTCTAGTTCCTCTCTCTGTGAAGCGTACCCATAAACAGGGCCCTGTGTATCTGTGATTTTGCAACTACTGATTTTGCCTTGGAATTCCCCTCTTGCCTCAGAATTGTGCTTCAGAATCTTCACTGTCATTATAAAAAATTATGTTCCTAGCCCTTAAATTTGGGGAGATAACCTTGAAAACAGCAACAGAGCATAAATCAATGCAGGGATATCGCTGAGACATTCCTGAAAAGGACTAAAACAATGGCTCTTACAGAGCTGTCTTGTTCATCTGAATCAGGGCCCCACGGGGTATGTCTAGACTGCAATGAAACACCTGCAGCTGGCCTACGTCCGCTGTCTTGGGCTGGGGGGCCGGAGGGGCTGGCTATAAAATTGCAGGTTAGATGTTCGGGCTTAGGCTGGAGCCTGGGCTTTGGGACCTTCCCCCCTTCCAGAGTCCCAAAGCCGAGGCTTCAGCCCGAGCCAGAACGTCTACACTGAGATTTTCATAACCCCGCAACCCAAGCTCCACAAGCCTTAGTCAGCTGACATGGGCAAGCTGCGCATGGACTCCATGGGAAGGGATGCAAAACCATGCTCTGAAGTATCCCTAGCCTCTGTTTGCCAGAAGCTGGGAATAGGTGACAGGAGATGGGTCACTTGATGATTACCTGTTCTGTTCATTCCCTCTGAAGCATCTGGCATTGGTTATTGTTGGAAGACAAGATACTGGGCTAGATGGACCATTGGTCTGACCCAGTATGGCCGCTCTTACGTTGTTATTCAGTGGCCACAAAAACCACCTTTTCCCTGAGATACCAAAAATTTCAGCATTATGGACAGAGAATTCACCATTTTGCTGCAGCCAGGCACCCAACATTTTATTTTCTGTCTGCCTTGCCAGGACCAACCTGAAGCAGCAGCCTCTTGCTCTCCAACTTTCCCCACTTGGAGGAGGTCATTAGATTACAGTGCACGCTTCCTGCACTGTTCCTGTAGGCCAGACAGCTGGAGCTCAGTTTGCAGACAGGATGTGGGGAGAGCCAGAAGTGTAAGCCGTCAAGCTGGTCTGCCTGGAGAATTAGCACTGCAGTTGAGGTCCAGAGAGCTGGAGAGATGAGCTGTTGAAACTGGCTGCCCAAGAGGTTCCAAGCTGGACCACCTAGACAACATTGTGGTAGCCATGGCCCAGGGAGCCAGGCTGTCTGGAGAACATACCGAAAACCCCATTCTCAAAAATAATCATGGTTTGAATGTGAATGAGTATTTTAAACTGTGTCTCATAGGAGTCAGTATATATTTGAGGTCAGGCCTGGGAATGAAGGATACGATATATCACTGGACGAGAGCAAGTTACCCTAAATTCCTCAGCAGTGTTTTCTTGCAGCAGAATTTGGTCTCATTGTGCCATGGAATACAGCCCCTGCCCTGGCCATAATCCCGCACCCCAAATAACTATAACTGCTCTCTACAGTTAAATGATTGATATACAATGCAACTACTCAGGTAACTCATCACCATGCTTCTGTACAAAACCTGTTCTTAAACCCTCAAGTCTTAAAAGCTTCCCCAACCATAAAAATAAACAAGCCTGCAACAAAACATCCAGCAAGTTACTGAACTACATTTCCCATAACACCTTAAGGCTAGGTTAGGAGTCACACAGCCATCCCACATTTAAAAAACCCACCCCTCAGATATAGAGGCCTTCTAACTATGAGGAGGAAACAGGGTAAGCCTTCTAGCTCCATTCATCATCCTGTTCCATAAACAAACACAACATTTACATACAACCCAATAAAATCTGATGTCCTTTAACAAGCACTCCATAATTCTCCACCCCTCAGTCTCACAATGGCTATGTTTTAAGCATCTCCTTTTCCCTCAGGAATAACTTTTTACACTCCGTGCACCTTGCAGGAGCACTGGGTATCTAAGCACGGCAGGAGGCGCAGCACAGGAGGCACCAGGGTGGGGGATGCACACAGATGGCCTTTGCTCTTTGTGTTTCCCATACCCTGGGCTGCTCTGGAGGCCAGTCCCCAGTGTACCCTGGAGCAGCTTTGGAGGTAGCTTTAGCTTACACCACCTTGCCCACAGCCATCAAAGGGCTACTTTGCAGCTCAGGATTGCTGGAGCACAGAGCCCTTGGGCCAATCTCCCTGCACCCAACAGCATTGTCTGCCCCCGCACTACACAATTCCCCTGGGACATTCTCTCCCTATCTGCCGAAGGAGCTGTCTAAAAGAGGCATAGCAGGGCAGGGATCTGGCCAAGAAATTAAATAAAGCCATTCAATCCCAAACAGAGAAGACCAAGTTAGCTCGTGACTCACATGATGCACGATATGTTTTTGCAAAACAAAGTAAGGTGTAAAATTAGGTTTTATACAAATACAGCTTGAACATTTGGAAGAGTGTGCAAAGTACATTCAAAATAAAACACAACCAAGAAAAATTGACAGAACAAGCCCCAAGAGAGCAGGTCTCGATCAGGAACACAAACAATATGGAATTAAACATGCAAAGATGGCTGAAAACAGGCCAAGGGCTAAATCAGCTAGTTGAGAGTCGTTTGAGAGAAAACAGTGAACAATGAGGCAAGCTAATGGTTTAAAGCAGAAACACTTTCCCTTTAAGAGCAGAGAAGGTTCATATTTAAGATACACAAGCTTTTTTATTAAGCGTGAAGCAGATTGCCACCACAAGACTAGGAAACCTCGTTTCTTTATTACATCTGTACGGTTAGAGTATTTTTAACTGTCAGGCTCCATAGTACTGAACGTTTCTATTAAAAGATAAACAGCAAAAGTTTCCACCATTCCCTCCCCGCCACATACCTCCCTCTAGCTCCACTGCATACTAAGAAGATCTGAATCATGAACAGAATATACAGGTAGCTTTATATCTTCTAAGCAAATCCAGTATTTGAAAAATCAACTCCTCCATCTACCTGTTGAGTCCTGAGTTTGGGCATCAGCGTTCCCCCTGCAATGAATGATGGAATCACCCTACAGGAGAGCAGGGAGGGCAGCCAAGTGCCTAGGATCCCATCAAGGCATTTCCTGCTCTCCTTTACGGGTGATCTCAACATTTGCTGCAGAGGAAAAACACCCCAGCATTCAAGGCTTGACAATTCAATGCCTAAATAAATTAGCATTTTTAAGGTGGCCTCCTTTTCTATCATGGGTTAACCACAGCCACAATCCAGCTTTGAAATAAATGTTCAACTGGTCTTGCTTTTGAATTTGAAAGGAAGACGCCTTTGTTGTTGGAAACTGATTTCACAGAGAAGGCAGCTGCAAAATACTTAATTAAAGTTTAACTTACTGAAGAGATTTAGATGTTGGCATATCATTTTGTCAGCCCATCAGGCCTTCTCAACCATAAAGCTACCCAGCCTTAGCACGCATAAAATATTTATATTGCACCATCTCCCAGATGCAAAACATATTCTGAACACAAGTGACGTTAGAACTGCAGTAAGACTCGGCGTTAAAACGGTCATTTCTACATTGTGTTTAGCATTTAAGCTATTGCACTGACAGACTGATCTGAGACCAAGACAATACCTAAACACAAATAGGTGAGTGAGCAAGCTTACAATTTTCATTCCACGGGGCCCTGGCTTTAAATGGTATTAAAAATGAAAAGTTGACTTTGATAACTCACCCACCTTCCTGCTGGGCACCTCAGTTATAACCATACTATGGGACTTAAATTCAAGATAAGCCAAGGTTGGGTACACCTTAATACAGCAGAACACCACCACTTTGACTGGAACAGAGTGCTTGAAAGCATCAATTAATGGACATGCTGTATTTACCACTGTAGAGTGTTTGGGATTTAAAGGGTTGTTATAAGCTGCTATCATCTTATTCTGCAGAATGTTTATTTAGATATCATTAATTGGTATGGATAGATACCAGAATTTATATCAAAGAAGGCAAGTAAAACAGCTACTATGCAAGTGCCTTGTGTTAGAGTAATTTGAATCGTCTTGTTAAATTAGGGTGACCATATTTCCCTATGCTGAATACGGGACACCTGGTAAAATTACTCGTATCCAAGTGAGTTCAACGGCACTCAATCAGAACTATGCAGTACAAACATCCAAATTAACATCAAGTTGACTGGGCCCCTGTTAAAAAGAAATACTGCGTAGTTGGATTCTTTTGATTTACCTTGTTATCTTTAAGGCTGTTATCTTTAAGGCAGGGAGAGGTGAGACACACACACTCCTGTACACCTCTCTCCGTGGGGGGGGGGGGGGGGACCGACCGACCCAACCCCCCCCGCCCAGCACTCTCTGCCCTCCATGCCTGGCTGGGCCCCTGGGATGAATCCGCCTCTCCCGGTACCTGGCACTGCATCTTCCCAAGGCAACACCGGGGAGGGGATGACGGGGGGGGGACGACGACGACACAGAGGCACATATCCCCCTCCCCAGATTTCTGCCAGGGTTCACACCAGAATGTGGCCAGCAGCAGCCTTTCGGCGCTGTGCGGGAGGGAAGGGATGGGAGCTGCTTCCAGCCACGGGGGGCTGTGTCTTTGCAGAGCTCATCTCTTGCCCCCTCCCCCCCCACACACACACACTCCCCTGTGGCTGGAAGCAGCTTGTCCCTTCCTGCCCACACAGTGTCGAAAGGCAGCGAACACCTTCAGGCTGCTGCAGGCCACTGAAATAAGCCAGCCGCCTCCTGTGCCCCAGCTGCAGTGCAGACAGGAAGGGGTTAAGCCCTTAGGATGCATTGTGCACCAGGCCCAGGGAACCTGACTGCAGGGGCTTCAGCAAACCCCACCACAGAGGTGGCTCAGCAGGCGAGGGTGCCTAGGGGACGGAGCAGCCCCACTCTCCCTGGGGGCAGGACCTAGGGCAGGGGGCTGGAGGGTGAAGAGGAAGCTGCTGTGGAGCCTGCAGGGTCAGGGCACAAACAGGCTGGAAATCGCTTCCTCCCCGTCACTCCAGGGCTTAGCTGAGGGGTGAAGAGGCTTCCCCGTGCCAGCGCTGTGTGGGGCTTTGGCACATGCAGGGCTTGGGTCCTCCTGGCCAGTGCCCCAGGCCAGAGGGTCTTGGGCTTTCTCAGGGCGCTGGCTCAGCCAGAGGCAGTGGGGGAAGGAAGGAGCCTGCCAGCGAGGCTGTTGGTGAGCTGAGAACTCTGACCAGCGCTGGGAGTGGGACACGGACCACTGGGGGGGATGTGGGGCAGCAGAGGGGCTTGGGGGCGGGGGGTGAAGGGGCAAAGCAGGGAGGACAGCAAGAGGGGGAGCACGTAAAGGGTCGATGGGTGGGCAGCAGAGGCAACACATAACCGGCCACCGCCTGGCGCCTGTCTGCACTCACCAGCCACCGCAACTCGCAGCCAGTGCCGGCCGGAAATGGGACCGGGGGGGAGGGGAGGGGTCCTGCTGGCTGAGAGCCAGCACACAGCGCGGGCTCTGCTGATGGACCAGCAGGGGAGTGGCCAGCCCTGCGCACTGCAGCTTTGCCCCACCACCAGCCTTGCACACCTGTCCCCATCGTCGGCCACTGGACTCCCGCCCCCCACCGCTGGTGGGCAAGCGGCTGGTGAGCAGAGATGCGTCCAGTAGCAGGACCCACCAGTACTGATGTGGGGGAGACAGAAAATACGGGACAATTTGCCTGTTTTTAAGAAAAAGTCGGGACACCTGCAGGAGGGCTTAAATATGGGACTGTCCCTTTAAAAACGGCACGCCTGGTCACCCTATGTTAAACGGTCACTATCTAAATAAATGTGTTTGCTAAAGCCAATTGCAAGACAATACATCTGGAAACCAAGAATGCAGGTTATACCTAAAGGATAAGAGACTATTTTGGAAAGCCATGACTCAGAGAAGGACTTAGGGTCATCACAGATAATTGCCACAGCATAGCACAGTGCAATACCACGGCCCAAGGGTTAATGTGAACCTCGGCTGTATCAAAGGGACAATATCAAACACATGTAGCGAAGTGATCTTGCCTCTGTACGCAGCGTCAGTAAGAGCACTTCTAGAATACTGTGTCCAGTTCAAGGAGGACGTGGAAATGCTGGAAAGTTAAAAGGGAGGACCACAGACATAATCCAGGGACTGGAAAGCAATCCTTATGTGAGCTCAATTCATACAGTTTATTGACGAGGTAACAACCGCTGTGTGTAAGTACTTAAACATGGATAAGATATCTGGTAGTGGCAGGGCTTTTCAATCTTGCTGACAAGGCATAACATGGTACAATGGCTGGAAGTTAAATTCAACCTCAAAATAAGATGCAATTTCCTAACAGTGAGGGTAATTACACATCAGTCCAGCTGACCAGGGGAGGTGGTGGACTCTATCGCTTGGAGTCTGTAAAGTGAAATTAGATGTCTTTCTAAAAAGCTATGTTTTAATCCAGCCTCTGGGAAATTTTCTACAGCCTGTGTAGTCAGACTGAGTGGTCGTGGCGGTTCCTTCTGGCCTTGGAGCCTGTGAATCCCCCTGTTCATTCCCTTCTTTCAGCAAACCCCACAGAGGTGGGGAAAACAGGAGTGCATACATTGCCCTCAATATGCTCATACCACTTGAAACTCTGCCTTAAGACAAAGATAATCAAATCTCGTGCATCAGGTCTTTAGCCCATTGCCTGCCAGGTTCGGAAGGATTTCCCCAGCTATCCTCCCAATGCACAATTAGCCAGATGTATTTTAGGGTTTGGTTGTTTCTTTGTCTTCCTCTGAAGCGTCAGAGATTGGTCACATATGGAGATGGGACACCAGATGGGGTAGTCCAGCGCTCTGAGGTGGTATACAGAATCCTCTTTCTTAGACTCTTGCTCCCATGCTCAAGGTTAAACTAATCACCAAATTTCATAGTTTCATAGATTCCAAGGCCAGAAGGGACCATTGTGATAATCTAGTCTGACCTCCTGTATAACACAGGCCAGAGACCTCCCCCAAAATAATTCCTAGAGCAGAGCTTTTAAAAAAAAAAAAAATCCAATCTTCATTTTAAAATTGTCAGTGATGGAGAATCCACCATAGTTCTTAGTAAATTGCGCCAACGGTTAATTACTCTCACTGTTATAAATTTGCACCTTATTTCCAGTCTGAATTTGTATAGCTGCAACTTCCAACTATTGGATCGTGTTACATCTTTCTCTGCTAGATTAAAGAGCCAATTATTAAACATTTGTTCCCCTTATAGACACTTATAGACTGTGATCAAGTCACTCCTTAACCATCTCTTTGTTAAGCTAAATAGATTGAGCTCTCTGAATCTATCACTGTAAGGCAGGTTTTCTAATCCTTTAATTGTTCTTGTGGCTCTTCTCTGGGCCCTGTCCAATTTATCAACGTCCATCTTGAATTGTGGACGCCAGAACTGGACACAATATTCCAGCAGCAGTCATACCAGAGCCAAATATAGAAGTAAAATAACTTCTCTACTACACGAGATTCCCCGGCTTACACATCCCAGATCGTGTTTGCTCTTTTGGCCAGAGTCACATTGGGAGCTCATTTCAACTGATTAGCTCCTGATCTTTTTAAGTATCACTGCTTCCTAGGGTAGAGTCCCCCATCATGCAAGTATGGCCTACATTCTTTGTTCCTAGATATATACATATACATTTAGCCATATTAAAACCAATATTGTTTGCTTGTGCCCAGTTTACCAAGTGATCCAGTTTACTCTGAAGCAGTGATCTGTCCTCTTCAGTATTTATCACTCCCCCAGTTTGTGTGTCATCTCTGCAGGTGGGAAGGAATTTGTCTGCTGGTCAAACTGGAGGTGTTACCCTCTCTCTGCAGCAGGGGCATGGACCACCTGCTAGGAATATCTGGACATATCTCATTAAACCAATTCCCTGCCACTGCAGGGCCCATGGGCATTGGTGGCACCTCAATCTTTCCTGTTCTCTGCATGTAGCACACAACAGTTTGGTCTCCTGAGGACTGAAATGTTTGTGTGTAACTGGGCTCAGTATAGGCATATCTGGGCAAAGTTTAATGGCCTGTGACATATAGGAGGTCAGACTATATGATATAATGGCTCCCCTTCTGGCCTTAAGCACTAGCACCACACAACTAGGTCATCACTCATCTAATTTACAACACTGAAGTCTGGTTTTGGTCTGAAAAGCAAGTACATAAAAATGGCACTATCTTGCTCAACAGACCCGCTCCCTACATGAATTCAATCATAACTGCTTGATCTACTAAATGAGGCCATATTTTTACTGCTTTTTCCTTCTGTAGTCACCAAAGAGTGTAAACTAGATTCTATTCTGGCTCATACATGAACAGAATTATTAATTTAGTTCCAGTTGCAGGATCTTTACTATTCAAGAATTATGTAACTGGTGATCATGCATGAGCCAGAAGGAACAGCTCAAATTTCTGAGCCCAGTTGCAGCTTGCTGTGATAGTTTTTAAAAAGAGGTTTTTGCACTTATAAACCAAGCACATTTGATAGATATGTCATTCAGACACAAACATGGAACTTCATAATGCTATTTTTACAGTGACTGATCACATTTTAAGGAAAAAGAAGTAATTGGATTTCTCAAAATCTCTCAGGACATGTCTACACTGGAGCTACAAGGTGTAATTTCCAGCTCAAGTAGCCATCCCCATGCTAGCTCAATCACTTCTAAAAGCAGAAGCATATCTACAGTGGCATGAGCAGCAGGATGGACCAGCCACCAAGTACGATCCCATGTGAGAGCACGGGTAGGCACTCAGATGGTTAGTCTTTCCTGCTGTGGTTATACTTCTATTTTTAGTGTGCCATCTCAATCAGAGCTAGCACAGGTATGGCTACTTGAGGCATAGCCTCAGTCTACTGCAGGGGTCGGCAACCTTTCAGAAGTGCTGTGCCGAGTCTTCATTTATTCACTCTGATTTAAGGTTTCGCGTGCCGGTAATACATTTTAACATTTTTAGAAGGTCTCTTTCTATAAGTCTATATTATATAACTAAACTATTGTATGTAAAGTAAACAAGGTTTTCAAAATGTTTAAGAAGCGTCATTTAAAATTAAATTAAAATGCTGATCTTACGCCACCAGCCTGCTCAGCTCGCTGCCAGCCTGGGGTTCTGTTCACCTAGGCCGGCAGCGGGCTGAGTAGTGCCTGCGGCCGGAACCCCAGACCTGGGGGAGGAGGGGGTGTTTCAGGGGTCAGGGCAGAGGGCTGGGGGAGGGGGTTCAGGGCAGAAGGCTGAGGTGTGTGTGTGGGGTGGGTTCAGAGATCAGGGCAGAGGGCTGAGGGCTGTGGGGGTGCAGGGCAGAAGGCTGGGTCTGTGTTGGGGCGTGGGGGGTTCAGGGCAGAAGGCTGAGTGTGTGTGGGGGGGTTCAGGGCAGAGGGATGGGGCTGTGGGGGTGCAGGGCAGAGGGATGGGGCTGCAGGGCAGAGGGATGGGTGTGTGTTGGGGTGGTTCAGCGCAGAGGAATGGGGGGTGCAGGGCAGAGGGGTGGGGTGCTCGGCCCGTGGGGGTGCTCCCAGCCCCCTGTCCTGAGCGGCTCAGGGCAGGGGGCTGGAAGGGATATGCCCTGTTCCACCCCCTTCCCCCAGGGTCCATCCCTACCTCTCTCTGCATCCTTTACAGAGCTGTGTGAACGCTGCCGCTCTTCGCCCTCCCCCTCGCTAGGGCCATCAGCTGATTGGCCAGGGACGGAGAGGAGGAGGGGCAGGAAAGCACCGCTGGGGGAAGAAGAGGGGGAGGGGGGAAGCTTGGCTGCCGCAGAACCAAGCTTCTGCCTCCTGCCCCCGCAGGAGAGAGCGGTGGTCGGGGGGGCTGAGTGGGGCTGGGGGCCGGGACCGCGGCAGGGAGTTGCGTGCCACTCAGAATCGGCTCGCGTGCCGTGTTTGGCACGCGTGCCGTAGGTTGCCGACCCCTGGTCTACTGTAAGCTAGAGAAAACATATCTAAAGGGAAAATACAACATGCAATACCCATCCAAACCACTGGGGACAACACAGTCAGCCTTCCTCAGTCCTACCTGTCCCCACTGTGGCGCTGCTCACTCCAGGTACCATATTGACTGTCAGCCTCTTGCACAAGTGTGTCGGTGTCCTTGGCCTCTGGGGGTTGTCTGGCAAAGCACTGCCTCAGTTGATCCTGCAACACAATAGAATAGAAGTTTAACATGCAACCTTTACCAGTTTGGTTAAACAGTTTACTGAGTTAATTTATGCCTGCAGCTTTCAAATCCATAAGTCTAAAGCTGAACGAGAGTAAACTTATGCACAGAAACACAGTTTAACTAGTAAAATGTCTATAAACACCCAAAGGTTAGTAGGGTCTCTATGAAAGATGTGCTTTATTTTCATGGGCAAATCATTGGGGCCTGAAGCAGGAAATGATTATTTTGTTTCATTAACTCAAAGATAGATGGCTACAGTTAATGCCTCTTCTAGTTAACAACAGTTAGTAATTTTTGGAGGGCATCATGTAAACACACGATTCTACTGAGGGAATAACAGAAGTTGTGTACTTTGTCCTCACTTCTAGATTCTTCTATAGGAGTATTTCGGCAGCATGGAAGCTCCTTGAAATAAAATGATCTTGCCTGACAATTGCACCTGTTTGGCAAACATTGCTCTCTTGCTCATTCCTTCCTCACTTTTGTTTATAATGCTGCAGAATCATTTGATGGAGCACCACTTGATCCACTTCCTTGTTTGTGCAGTACCATCATGACTGGCTCAGTAGGAACGTGCATCGCTTAGAAACTGATGTTTGTTAATTAACTGCTGCCCAAAGTCAAAGGAGGAAGCAGAAAGCTTGCTGTGCAGGTCCACACAAGAACCTATTGTTTTTACAGACTACATTTTTTGGAATATATTCTGAATCCATAGCCTTTCCTCCATATGATCATAACTATTTGAATAGGTTATATTTGGAGTCTCATTTACTTGTCAGTGTTCCTTTTAAACACTGGATTGCTATTTTATTAGCTTTTAACTTTTTCGTTATAAATCCACAAGAACATTTAAAGCTAACAAACCTCTGAGGGAGAGAAAACAAACAGTACACAGTATCACACAGCAGTGAGTTTTCTTCAGCCTTTATACTATAGTTCCATATGTCATTAAAAACAAACTGCCGTTTTCTTTTGAAGTGTCATTTGTAACTGTGTGAAACACAGCAATAGAGTCTGATGTGAAATGACATTTCCAAGTGATCCTCAACAAGTCATTTCAACCACTTTTTCTTCTTCTCATTTCTGCACCGACTCACAGTGTCGGAAGTCATTACACACTGACATTTTACATCTGCATTGTGACATTATGTCTGATCTCCAAGTGCATTGGAAGAGAATGCCACATGTGGTTAATTTTCAATTTGAAGCCATAAACGTAGTGAGAATACTCTTTCTTAGTCATGTGTGTCATTTATTGTTCCTACAACATTTGATCACAGAAATTAGAAACAAGAGACAGAGACTCATCTTGTTCCTCGCTCCATCAGTGCAGAAAGTGCCCTAAAGCATAGATGAGTGTTTTGTCTTGTTAAAGTGAGGGAGGGGAGCAGGTGCCTTAGGAGGAAAGTGATATGGATGCTCCTTAGGGTGAGAAATTATTCAGCAGCATCCACCAAGTCAGTGAAAGGTGTCAGAGTGACAGCTCTGGAGCCCCAACCTCTGTCTAGCCACAGAACTGGAGCACAGCAAGCAGCAGGAACAGTTTCTTGCCATAGCTTCACTGAGATGACACCAGCTGATGTGGAGGGGCCATCCCTAGGAGGAGAAGGATAATTCAGTCTCCATGACCATTTAGTACTTGACCTCTCTCGAGGGACTGCCAAAGTTGCCAATCAGCACCTAACATTGAGTGTTGGGGGGGTGGCAGCTATGTTGTGGACACTTAACCTGTATGCAGGGCCAACGAGAGAGGAGGGAAGCTGGTACAAATTACCGGGGCCCAGCGGTCCGGAAGGGGGCCCGGGGCCCAGCTTCCCCTCCCCCCCCCCCCCCCCCCCCCCCCCGTTTAGCCGGCCCGCCCCCCCTGGGGGGGCCGCAAATATTTTTTCCCCGGGGCCCGCCCCCGCTCTCGGTGGCCCTGCCTGTATGAGCTGGATTAAGACCACCTAACTCATTTTACACGGGCCAACCAAAAGCCAGATGATGGTTATGATTGTCAGTTACCAAAAGTCTGTGTAGGATTTGAACCAGCAAGTAGAAGTGAAAGGCTCTCCCTGCCATTATCAATCTCCAGACAATTGAATTCTGTCACTTGGACAATTAGCTGCTGAACAAAAACCAAAGGACGCTCATTACTTTTTGAGCATGCTCAGCAAATACCAATATAAAAATAGTACAGTACACTGACAAAGGCAGGAAAAATAGTTTTTATAGGACAACACTTATGAAGATGAATGGCACATTGGTTCACTTCTATAGGAGTTGTAGTGTAGTCACAACTGTCTCCACAGAAAATTTTAAGATGTACGTATAAGTAATTACACAAGAGGGGATAGGAGTTTTATAACTGCTTGCAGAACAGTCAAGAACACAGTTGCCATGAAAAGAAAAGCAGCAGTAGAAATGCAAGCCCAACTGTGAGCCTTTGGATCTCTCACATTAAAAGAATACTGTCCACACGCCTCATGTTTGCACTACAGGAATCAATATAGAATTCGCCAATGGTTGTAATAAAAACTGTAAAAATCAACACATCCCAAGATGCACTTGCGTGTGAGCCGTACACTGAGAGCTGTGCACAGAAATTGGTTTGTGTCCTTGGTGTGGCAGAAGATTCTCATGGACGTCTTTGGAAGCTGTGCTATATAATGAATGCAATATAACAACAGGCAGGGCTGGCGGCCCCACCCATTATTAAGGTTGCCTGAAAATTCCCTTTATATGGCTCTGTTTTCAGTTGCCTATAACTTTGCCAAACTTTAACCCTTCAGGCTGCAGTTTTTCATGCTGTGTGTGTGTCTGTCTCAGGAATCTTGTGAAAATAATTTCATTAGTGTTAGGGAAATATTCAGATACTCTAGAGCTGAGCCTCATAATAAAGCCTGTGAGGAAATAAATAATTCTGTGTTCTGAGCAGGGTTTGAATAGTGCGCAATAACTAAGACCTAGGGTCACACATTGAACAATTAGAATATTGACTAGCTGCTCATTAAGCAAGCACCATCCATCCAGTGCCCTGAATAAAGCAGGAAAAATAGTATGTGATCATGCAATTAAAGACTGTATCATAGCGCACAATGCATGCACACAAGAGGGCTGAATGATGGTTGCATGGGCAACCTTAACTCTGGCATTTCCTAACTTCTGAGAGCTTGACTTTGCATCCTTAATAATGTATTTTAGCAGTTTGTGCCTGTAATAAATAATAATAATCTCTTCTAAAACGTTCATCCATAGTTCTCAAAGCGCTTTATAAAAAAGTATAATTATCCCCATTTTTGGATGTGGAAAACTAAGGCACAGGGAGGTGAAGTAACTTGCCCAAGACTATATACGCTATGCAATATAAACTGAATGTTATTCTGGATAGTAAATGTACTAAATGATAGCAAAGGGTTCTTTTAACATTGATTGGCTTGCTATAGGTACCCATCTTCAAGTTAGTCTTGTGAGGCACTCTGAATGGTGTTTTATGGAAAGCAGAAGTGTAAAAAAAGTCTTACATTCATTTTCAGTAAGCACTTCTCTGAGTTCCTATAAACATAGGTATAAAATTACCATATATCCCGGTTATTTTTCAGCTGAAGTCACAACACTGATTTAGTACATTCAAATATTTGCTTTGTTTTTACATTTCCTCAATTTGCTACGACTATGTACTTGGTAATGCTGTAAAAAACCCAAATGTAATAAAACAATATTTGGGATGGAAAAAGCAGAGACATTCATAACTGAAACTTCCTACTTCACTGCCTCCCATCTCTTTTCCTTGGATGGTAAAAACAAGCAAACACAAACAAACATTTTCTCCAAGGTGGAGGCAGGAATCAGAATCTTAACCTCAACTGTGCCTGTCATTTGTTCAGTTATATGGCGGTCACAACTTCTCATTAGTCAGCAAACTCTGCATTTAATAAATACACGGGGCTAGATTCTCAGCTCCAGTTTTGTCCCCTTGCACCACCCGAGCGACACAATGGGGATGTAATCCAGGCAGTTGAGAATTCCCCCAGCAGAATTAAGGGCAGAACACTTTCCCAGTAGTAGTAGTAGTGTTGCATAATGACAGATATTAGAAGGTGTTTGATAAAAAGCAAACCAGATTAAAGTGTAGCTATAATGGAATGAATTAGAAGGGTAGTAATAGATATAACCGAATATCCTTGCCTTTCTGCATTGTATCTCTCATCTTTCATTTTCAAATAACTGTCTAGTGAAGCTAGCAGGTTGTATTACTAATAGATATAAGTGACAAATATGAAGGAATCGATCCCCTTTTGGGGTGGGGGGGGGAGAAATGGGTCATATTTGATGTTGTTGATATCCTGAATTTGCAGCCGACAGATGTAAAGTTACAGCTATAACATCCTACTCCAAAGTAAACCACTCTAGTGCCTTCTGTTTCCCAGTGGCACTGAGTCATCCATTGAAGTTAGAAATTATGTATCATGTACAGACATGCTGGCTCCTTCTTGCATTCATTATCCCAAACGGCCAACAAACATTCGTATTTTCTTTCTAGGGTAGTGTTCAGTTCCATGCCATTTCCTTCAGTGTATAATCCTTGAGGAGGATACCTGCATGATTTTCTGCCTGTTAGGACTGGTCTATACTGGAAAATGTTACCAGCAAAAGTTCTGCTGGTGTATTGCTGCCAATATAGCTACTTTGGCAGAGTGTGTTCACATTTGGCTGCCTTTGCCAGTGCTGTATGTCCTCACAGCATCAGGCTGTACCAACACAAAATGTGTTGCGCCATGGGTAGACATCCCAGTGTACACCAGCACCATCAGCTGACGCACAACCTTGTGGGAAATTTTTGCAGTGTACTGTGGGATACAACCACTCTTATAAGGGATTGTGGGAATTTTACCCCAAACTGTCACAATTCTCTCTGCTCCATCCCATAATCTACCCTTTTGCACTAGTTTTACTCTTTCTGCCATCTGACCACAAAAGACATGGATGCCACACAGATCATTGACGCTCTCTTGTCTATTTTGAGGACAGGGCAACTGATTCTTGTGTATTTGCGGAGCCACAACTACCACCACAGTGGCCAGTCATGCACTGGGAATACAGAGGTTGGGTGGATGATACAGACGGTGAATGAAACTGATCAGCTTCTTCATGTATTTACTGACTAGCTGTGCACAGTTGAGTGGTGATTCTGGGTCGATGAAAAAAGCAGCAAATGGTGGGACCAGATCATGATGCAAACTAGGGATCACCAGCAGTGACTGCAGAACATTCAGATGTGGCAAGCCACATTCCTGGAGTTGTGTGCCAAGCTCACTCCCGTTTTGCAGTGCAGACACAAATGGGAGCTGCTGGGACAACTGAGAAATGGGTGACACACTTTCTGGAGGCTTGCAACTCCAGATTGCTATCCTTCCAGGGGCAAGCAGTTTGGTGTTAAAAATCTGCAGAGGGGCAGTCATCATCCAAGTGTGCAAGGGGAGGATACATCTTAATACTTTTGTTTTCATAGATCTCAATGCTTTAAGAGTAAATTTCTGTGGCTAAAAAATTCCTTTGTTAAGCCTGCGTTGCTTGCGGTCCTGCTACATTGTCCTTAAAGGGGATAAAGCAGAAGCCTGGAGTGCCCGCAGTCTAGGTGGAGCTCTAGTGGCACATGTATAAGTGACTGGTGGGGATGGGGAGTCTCAGACACTGATTTCAGCATGTAAAGTGGCTGAGCCCCATGTCCCAAGGAAGGGTGGGGTATGGAGTCAGGTCATAACACACAGTATGGAAGGTATCAGTATGGGGAAAACAATGGACAAGCTAAGCAAAAGTGAGTAGCTGAGTGGGAAGCGTACTACCTCATGCTCCACGTAGCCGTCTTTCTCCTTTTGTGGAATATACAAACTGCTAAAAAGCATAGCGGGCAGGGAAATGGAGAGTAGCTGCACTAAACAGAGGAGAGCAAGTTATTTATTATTTGCTTGGCACTGACAATATGCTTGGTACTGTACAAGCCAAATAAAGAAAGTCTCTCCCTTGGGAATTTAGATCAAAGAACCAGACACAGATGAGACTAGACAAAATGGGAGACCCAGAGGAATGTATCTTATTTATACCAGTATATGTCTTATTTATTTTAAAAACCCAACTGTTAACAATTCTAACCAAAAGCTTGATTGCAGCTAGTTCAGAACAGGTCAGCACTGTCCCCAGTTCTTAGTTCCAACCCATTGTTAAACTCTTGAGATAACGATTCACCTGACATTAGGACAGGGCTTCCCATACTTTTTCCAGAATGTGAATCTCACCTTACATTGCATTATGGACACTTCCCCTCCCTCTCATGATCCTGCTGATTGAAATTGCTTAATTCTCCTGCTACAAAAAATTACTACATACTTTTATCTATCTTAACACAATTTAGCAGCCAGAAATAAGAAGGGGAGAGTGAGCATGTGACCAGATGGCTCTCTAAAGACTACCAGCAAGCGCTCCATGGACTTCAGTTTAGGAATCTCCACTCCACAGCATTCAGATTTCTTCAGATAAATGCCACTGTTGTACTTCCAGTTTTCTAATCTTCTGTTTCGTCACCCAAGTATTCACTTGCTGTCTGCTATTTTCTATTTTGTGGAGGGAGTGTGGATCTGGTTCTATACTGGTCTGATTTTAACTCTGCTGAGGAGAATCCTCCACATACATATTACATAGGATTGTTTTCTCTCTACAAAATGAGGCTGCACAATAACCGCTCTCTCTACTTCCATATTAAAGTTGGTCTCCCTACAACTGCTGCCCTTGCACGGAACACCCCCAAGTAACTCATACATGTTAACAACCAGCTCTCTCGCCATAAAGCTGCAGCATCTACAAACTAGTGTCATACCGCATTCTAACATCCCATAACTCCTACCAAACAAGGTTTCCACAATTTGTCAGACACTTTCTACCAAGGCCATCAATCTCTTCCTAGCCTTCCACATGCAAATAGTTTGTTTTTTCTATATTCATAGTCACAACAAACTGTCTGTCACTCCAATCTAACCTTTGGGGGGGGGTCATTCTCAGTGGTTTGAGCATTGGCCTGCTAAACCCAGGGTTGTAAATTCAATCCTTGAGGGGGCCATTTAGGGATCTGGGGCAAAAATCTGTCTGGGGATTGGTCCTGCTTTGAGCAGGGGGTTGGACTACATGACCTCCTGAGGTCCCTTCCAACCCTGATAGTCTATGATTCTATGATTGCTGAGTCAGCTTCAGAGCTTTACTTCAGTCAGCCATTTCATCGCAAGACCTAAGAACAGCAGCAAGACCTGCATAGCCCAAGTCCTTAGGACTTCATGCTCACATGTATCAGTGTCTCAACTCCATACACTGTGACCTGTGAAGTGGCCTGCAATAAAGCTGAACAAAGTAATATGAATTACCTCATGATAGGAGATGAAAAAGGTTGTACAGTTGATCTAAATTTTCAACTATTTCAATGCACCATCCCTAGATACTGAGTCAAAAGTCTATTTTTAGTCTACAGTAAACACACCCAGCTCAGCACATATGTAGTATGAAACTGAACAGCTTCCTGCTCTGTTTTGTTCAAGTGTCTCCACAGCCTATCCAATAACATTACGATAGCAATTACTTTCCTTACTGTATGAAGTAGATTAAGGTCATGAGTTGTTACACCTTCAGCCCACGCTGTGGGTAAGTATACAGTCATGAAGAATGTATTAATTTTTCAAATATAGTAATATGGAATGTTCTTCTCCTGTCTTATGTCAGGCACTTCTGCAGCAATTTCATACAAGCCCAGGGTATTTCCTCTTAACCTGGCTAACCATGTGTTTCAGTTACTATAATATCTTTGTAGCTTCATGTTCTTGGGGGCTGAGTTAAGACTTCTGGGGTCTATTCTCTGCCACCACTCACTAGCTCTGTAACCTTGGGCAAGTCAATTCTCCTCTCTTTTCCTGCGTTTGACCAGCGGTAAAATGATACCACCACCTTTATGGTAGTGCTTTCAAAGCAGTTTACAAGTACAAAGTACTCTTCTTACTTTTCTCCCCACTTCTCCTCCCAGCTCAGTTGTTTTTCTACTTGGTGTTTGCTATATAAATCTAATCATGTTCCCATATTGCATGTTAAAATAAAACACTTCTGTAATCAATGTACAGAGACTGTTGATCACCTTGTAGCATTTTCTGCCCAAGACTATGTAGAGCTCATGAGGATTGTTGCAGTTGTATTAAGAGCAAGCACTGTGGAGCTATAACTACAGTATATGGCAATCTTACCAGCACACCATGTAGTTCCACAGATATTTATATGATAGCCCAGTAGCAAAGCTGTCATGGGATTCAGTATAAGGAAATCTTTCCCATCACAATACACTAAACAAACCTCCCTGACAGAGAAACAAGAATAATCTTTGCTAATAAAGTTTATGCAGCACCGAGACCCCCTGCCTCCAGACCCCCCACCCCTTCACTCAGACCACCCCCTATTGAGCTTCCTGCACTCAAACCCCCACCCTGACAAGCCCCATCCCCTGCAACAGCCTGAGCCCCCACATCCAGACCCTCACACCACTGACTCCCAACTAATTGCACCCAGACCCCCACCCCATGAAGCCCCACTCCCCCAGCACCCATATTCCCCCTCTGAGACCCCCATGCCCCTCCACTGAGACCCAACCACCTTCACCTGGAAGCCCCTGCAGAGTCCTATTGCCCCTGCACCTGGAACCTCCCGCCCAACAAGCCTCTGTGCATCCAGACCCCCCAACACCTAGACCCCCCTTTGAGCTGCCTGCACCCAGATTGTCCCACACAGAACCCTCTCAACCCACACCTGGATCCCCCCCACACTGACCCCTTCACACCTGGATCCTGCCTGGTTCAGCCTGCTTGCCCTACACCTGGTGCATAGGGGCAGGGCCCCAGGGTGTTTCTGAACCAGGCCCAGGCCTTGTGCTGTGTCAGGGTCAAGTGCAGCCTCACCGCTGAGTCAGTTTCCCAGGGGTGGGGGTGCTGCAGGGTGATCTCCCACCTTTGTGCAGCCAGTGGCCTGTGCTCCCCACAGCCGTGCTGGAGCCTCTGCATTTATTTATTGACAAATGAAACTTGCGGGATTTTGCAGAATTTTAAAATATTGTGCTCAGAATTTTTAATTTTTTTGGTGCAGAATGCCCTCAGGAGTAATTCTCTAAATATTTTGGTGCATTATATTGCATGTGGTTTTTCTTCCCTTACTGCCCTCATGTTTCAAGCTTCTTCTAGGCTCCTGTGTGCCCTTAACAGAATGGCATATGCTGAGAAGCTCAGGAAACAAAATGGAAAAGTGCAAAGGAGAAAGGGAATGGCAAGTAAGTACATCTAATATTAAAGCGGTACTTTTGAGAAAAGTTGTTGGAAGCAGAAGATATTTGTTCAGAACAGTTAAAAACAACCAAATATTTAAATGGCAACACATGCTGAGGACTATCGACTAAATCTGTTGCCCTGCTGAAGGTTCGATAATTCTTAGCAGGTTTCTAACTCGAGCACTGACTGACAGACACACATTCACCAGTTTGGCTTAAAATTGTATCTGCTTTTTGAAGTTCCTGCAGTTTTATAGACTTTCTCACGATAACATAGAAGATGTGCTTCGCACTGTAAGATAATGCTTGGTTTTAACTTAGATTACATGAAGAACAATTTTAATGGTTCTTTTGAATTTTTTTTATATCATCCATCTAAGCTCTGAGAATTTGGTGGTATAAATAAGTGAAATGGTAGTGGATTTCTAATACAGTAATTCCTCACTTAAAGTTGTCCCGGTTAACATTGTTTCATTATTAGGTTGCTGATCTATTAGAGAACATACTCGTTTAAAGTCATAAGAACATAAGAATGGCCATACTGGGTCAGACCAAAGGTCCATCTAGCCCAGTATCCTGTCTTCTGACAGTGGCCAATGCCAGGTGCCCCAGAGGGAGTGAACCTAACAGGTAATGATCAAGTGATCTCTCTCCTGCCATCCATCTCCGCCCTCTGACAAACAGAGGCTAGGGACACCGTTCCTTACCCATCCTGGCTAATAGCTATTAATTGACTTAACCTCCATGAATTTATCTAGTTCTCTTTTAAACCCTGTTATAGTCCTAGCCTTCACAACTTCCTCAGGAAAGGAGTTCCACAGGTTGACTGTGCGCTGTGTGAAGAACTTCCTTTTATTTGTTTTAAACCTGCTGTCCAATAATTACATTTGGTGGCCCCTAGTTCTTATATTATGGGAACAAGTAAATAACTTTTCCTTATTCACTTTCCCCACACCACTCATTATTTTATATACCTCTATCATATCCTCCCTTAATCTCCTCTTTTCCAAGCTGAAAAGTCCTAGCCTCTTTAATCTCTCCTCATATGGGACCCGTTCCAAACCCCTAATAATTTTCGTTGCCCTTCTCTGAACCTTTTCTAATGCCTGTATATCTTTTTTGAGATGAGGGGACCACATCTATACGCAGTATTTGTGCAACGTTCTGTTATAAGGTTGTTTGGCCCACCCCGGTCCACCAGCCCACCTGGTGCTCCTGCCGGGGAATGGGGTTGGGGCGCGGGGGCTTGCCCCATTACACCCGCCCAGTGCTCCTGCCAGGGAGCAGGGTTGGGGCACGGGGGCTTGCCCTGCTTCGCCCGCCCGGCGTTCCAGCCGGGGAGCGGGAGTTTGCCCCCTTCCGCCCACCTAGCATTCCAGCTGGGGAGCAGGGTCAGAGTGTGGGAGTTTATCCCACTCCGCCCGCCTGGCATTCCAGCCGGGAAGCGGGCAAGCCCCTGACCCCGCTCCCTGGCAGGAGCGCCAGACGGGCGGAGTGGGGCAAGCCCCCGTGCCCCAACCCCACTATGCTCTGCACCAACCAAGCTTCACAATCATCATTTGTGAGTACAGTATTAAATAGTTTGTTTAAAATCATTTAAAACTTATACTGTATATGTATATAATGTCTTTTGTCTGGTGAAAAGAATTTCCCTGGAACCTAACCCCTCCATTTACATTAATTCTTATGGGGAAATTGGATTCGCTTAACATCGTTTCGCTTTAAGTAGCATTTTTCAGGAACATAACTACAGCAAGGAGTTACTGTATTCACGCTGCTGTAGTAGTAAAGGGTCCTACAGTAGCTAAATCCTGAAACATTTCTACATCTTATCTGTAGGGAAAAGGTAAGAATTCAAATTGACTTTAACGTCTCAGAATAAAAAGTTACACATTATACACAGGTTTAGGGCCAGATTGCGAAGCCCTTATCTGGTGAACGCTGACTCGTGAGTCATCCCCATTGAAACCACGTGTCAATTACAGTGCAATAAATTCCTGACAGAAAAGATTACAAATAAAGACATTTCCCTAAAAAAACCAACCAGAGTTCAATATTTAGAGGACAGTACACAGAATATTATAATGCTCTGAAAACTAACATGGATAAACAAAAACCAATAAACTTCATTTTTTTTTATGTTTGATAAAGCTCAGTGTAATTATAATTCATTTTTATGAGCCTCTGGCACATGCAGATTCTAAGGAGGTCTGGAAGCATGAAGTACCAAAATACTGAGAGAAAGTAATTTACTAGGTGACTATTTCACCGTGCACACAATCTTCATCACTCTCATCCATCTCCCTCAAAAGATCCAACTTTGTCTCAGATTTGCCAAGGGAGACTGAGGTAGTTAGGCCTCCACACAGAGTTGGACATCTGAGTCCTTAGGTACCTCTCAGAATCCCAACATTTGTTTCTGTTTGCTTTTTCTGACTTCCCCCAGTTTTGTTTACAGACAATAAATGACACATACAAGAAGCCATTAAAAATTCAATATTTGCCAACAGTTATCAAAGATCTCTCTTTATCATAAATTTAGGAGAAAATGCCATTATTCTCAGATACCAGTGTGGAGTTAAGTTAAACACTATGTTCTCTCAACCTCCACTCAGTATAGCATCTGCTGGCATCTGCTGACTTTAATAACAATCATTCTAATACTAGGCAGACACCATATTAATTCTCTTAAAACTACAGATGCATACATTTCAATTAATTGCTCAGAGGCCCTCAGGCATGAATACTATATAAAATGAAGAGACTATATACTTAATTATGTATTTGTCTTGACTAACACTTTTCTTGGAATTACTTATTTCTGTAGACTAAGAATATGAGCTACAGAAAGAACCTCAGGTCACTCACTGAACATTTTAAAGAAACAGAGTAGAGAAAATTATTTGGTTATGAATTATTAACTGTGCTAAAATGCAAACTTTCACCTCTGACATCTTAAGGCATCAAATCACACAGTACTCTAATATACCAAACATACATATTTCAGCATTATAACTTTCTGCATCAATAATCTTTTTTTGGAGAAAGAACCATATAAAACATATCAATAAACCAAACGACCCCTAACTATTGCATAAGTAATGCTTAGACGATACCCACAATGCAAGAAGAAGGCATGCTGGAAAAACTCTCCCACTCACAAGCAAGCTGCCTTACATCATGCATGGGGTGAAAGAAATAGTCTATAGAATACATAAATACTGCACGTTTGTAGCAGTTACCGACTAATACAGGCAATAAGTCCACTTTTCATCCTCTATTCCCAATAAGCCTAAATGAAAGTATCTCTCATTTTCTTACACCCTGCCAAAAGGTGTGTAAATCTCCTCTCAGTATGGGATATAATACAAATGTTTGCTCCAAATGAGAGAAATAACCATTATATTTCTTTTTGTATATAAACACCACTGACCAAAAGGGTTTCCTGCAACTCACAGACCTCCCCCCTGCCCCCCACTGCTTACAACTTTTGCAGCTACAGTGTATCTACTGACATTAGAAACCGCCATCAGAAAGCTCCTTGCTGAAGAGTATGTTAGGATTTATCAACCCGATGATTTGAAGCAACAAAGCTAAGGTCCACATTCCTTCCTATACATCCTTGTACTAAAGAATCCAGAAAGGAAAACTAAAGGACTGCAGATAACACATGTAGAGAGACCTCAGGTGTAGTCATTCCCTACACAGAGTGCTTGTGATGGAGAGAAAACTACTGTGGTTAATTTCTCTTTCATGCATAAGAGAAATGAACAGGGATTAAGGATTTTCTGACTGACAATCAAAAATCAGTGCTTGTAAAAGTTTGCTGGACAAGAAAAGTCTCCCCAATATAACACCTTAGTAATAGTATTTTCCCCTCCATATGATTTTAACAGTCTCCGTCTAACCAGTAGAGTTAGACATAATGCTTTACACAGCTTTTAGATTATGGAATTCTCCAAACTTTGGTTTATAGCTCCACATATTTTCATGACAGGAATCATTAAAATCATTTCAAAATTAAATAAAGCAAGATGGTAAAAAGAAGACTTGCATTTGTTTCTAATTTGGATGTTTCTCAAAATATCAGACCTTATAATAATATTGGGTTTCTTATTACTTCCATCTAGAAATGCTGTTTTTGGCACTAGTCCAGGATTCATCATCATTGTAATTTCCAATCCCTGAAAGTGATATACAGATTGTATCTCCTGCCAATCAGGAACAGAAAGAAATTCTCTTCTATAGCCACTAAAGCAGACACTATCTGAAGGGAAAAGAGACAGCATTATAAACAAGCACAGACTATCTAAAACACCTTGTTGCTGTGATGTAGAATAAGGACATAAGGAGGGGGGAGGGATAGCTCAGTGGTTTGAGCATTGGCCTGCTAAACCCAGCGTTGAGAGTTCAGTCCTTGAGGGGGCCACTTAGGGATCTGGGGCAAAATCAGTACTTGGTCCTGCTAGTGAAGGCAGGGGGCTGGACTGGACTCAATGACCTTTCAAGGTCCCTTCCAGTTCTAGGAGATATCCTATCTCCATTTAAAAAAAAAAGACATGGCATAAATGAAATATTGATCAAGATGGATCTCATGAGTCAGAATCTGCACAGTTAGTGGCAAAAATATCTGACTGCAGAAGGGACCGACACACAACAAACAGCCAACATGACACCTACAGCATGCAATACCAGTAAAAATTAAAAACAAAAATCTGCTAGCATAAAATTAATGGGAGCAATTAAATATATACACAGAATGGGCTTTTTGTCATCAGTCCAGAGAGGAGCAACTCAGTTTGCCTTCTTATTACTGGAATTATAGAATGAAATCTTAATGAGTCCTTGGAAAGCCTTTTTAATGTACCCAGAAATCAGAAGCTAGCTGTTGCATACTCTGGCCAAAGTTCTGCTAGCCAGCATTGTATTCAGAAAACCCATATGCAGTATGTAATGCTGCTGGTGGTACTGTAAAAGGCTGGAAAATCCTGATTTAGTACAGGCAACATGAGGTGTCTTATTTACAAACCAATTGCAATCTGACCCCTTTGATTTACAGGCCTCCAAAACGTCAAAGAGATGGAGAAAGTGGGAAAGTATCCTATAATATATTAAAGAACTGTTCAAAAACCCAAGAATCTAGATGGAGATGTAAATCTACTATTTAGTGACAGTTTCATTAGAGTGGATTCTCCACCCTTAAATCAGGCCATTAGCATAAAGCATAAACCAAAGGAACCCATTTTATAATGCAGGATGCATATACATTCTTTTCAGAGTGGTACACGTGTTAGTTTGTATCAGCAAAAACAATGAGGAGTCCTTGTGGCACCTTAGAGACTAACATTTATTTGGGCATAAGCTTTCGTGGGCTAAAACCCATTTCATTAGATGCATGGAGTGTGCTATAATATATATTCTGCTTACTGTATTTTTCATTCCATGCATCTGATGAAGTGGGTTTTAGCCCACGAAAGCTTATGCCCAAGTAAATTTGTCTCTAAGGTGCCACAAGGAGTCCTTGTTGTTTATACATTCTTTGTCCATCTGAAAAGTTACAGTGAAAATGGAGAGGTGTCTCTGTCTCCAACACACAATTGCAATAGTGCAACTGAGGTTCAGATCTGGAAGAAAAATTAATCCTAGAACAGAAATCCTGGCCCAAATGAAAAAGTTCTGCCAACTATAATGCCAAACTAGATACAACAGGGGATATTTATTTTACTCTCAAAGGATATTTATGTATCATTTTACCAGTGACCTGAAGAGCTCTGTATGAGCTCGGAAGCTTGTCTCTCTCAGCAACAGAATTTGGTCCCTACTCATCTCATCTCTCTAATATCCTGGGACCAACACAACTACAACAACACTGCATACAATCATTTTACCAATGTTATTATGTATATAGTTTTCCTTAGTACTCAATCTTCTACTTTCTGGCGTCACACGAAATTTATATACACGCCTCAAAGGGCAGATAGAATGGGAAAACACAAACCATGACCACCTCTGCTGCTATCTTTGTATGTGTAACATTTATTCTTGAAAACAAAGACACTATATTCTGCACATCAGTGATACTATCCCCCATAAATTCCCTCTCCACGAGCATTAGTGCACGGTAAAACTATTCAGAGTACAAATGCATCTTCTGAAAAGCCTAATACCACAATAATTCAGTCCCCCATAAACTTACTCACCATACAAAGAGAATTGTATAATTAATAAAGGATATTTTAATACATAAAAAGCCCAGCATAACAACATTAAATGACAAACTGCAAATTACAATATCATTCCCTTCACTGCCTCAGATTCAGTACCCCACCAACAGTTTAAAGCGTGCATGTAGAACATCCCTAATTTGTGCAGCACACCACTTAAAAACGTAACATAAGAACGGCCATACTGGGTCAGACCAATGGTCCATCTAGCCCAGTAGCCTGTCTTCCGACAGTGGCCAATGCCAGGTGCTTCAGGGGGAATGAACAGAAATGGTAATCTTCAAGTGATCCATCCCCTGTCACCCACTCCTAGCTTCTGGCAAACAGAGGCTAATGACACCATCCCTGTCCATCCTAGCTAATAGCCATTAATGGACCTATCCTCCATGAATTTATCCAGCTCTTTTTTTAATCTTGTTATAGTCTTGGCCTTCACAACATCCTCTGGCAAAGAGTTTCACAGGTTGACTGTGCATTGTGTGAAGAAGTACTTTCTTTTTTGTTTGTTTTAAACATGCTGCCTCTTAATTTCATTGGATGACCCCTAGTTCTTGTGTTATGTGAAGGAGTAAATAACACTTGCTTATTTACTTTCTCCACACCAGTCATGATTTTATAGACCTCTATCATATCCCCCCCTTAGTCATCTCTTTTCCAAGCTGAAACGTCCCAGCCTTATTAATCTCTCCTCATATGGAAGCTGTTCCATACTCCAATCATTTTTGTCACCGTTTTCTGTACCTTTTCCAATTCCAATATATGTGCACACAGTATTCAAGATGTGGATGTACCATAGATTTATATAGCAGCATTATGATATTTTCTGTCTTATTATCTATCCCTTTCTTAATGGTTCCCCGCATTCTGTTTGCTTTTTTGACTGCCGCTGCACATTGAGTGGATGTTTTCAGAGAACTATTGTGGGGATTATGTTTTCCAATGTGCATTACTTTGCATTTATCAATATTGAATTTCATCTGCCATTTTGTTGCCTGGCCACCCAGTTTTGTGAGATCTCTTTGTAACTCTTCACAGTCTGCTTTGGACTTAATGATCTTGAGTAGTTTTGTATCGTCTGCAAATTTTGCCACCTCACTGTTTACCACTTTTTCCAGATCATTTAGGAATATATTGACCCGTACTGGTCCCAGTACAGACTCCTGGGGGACACCACTATTTACCTCTCTCCATTCTGAAAACTGACCATTTATTCCTACCCTTTGCTTCCTATTTTGTAACCATTTACTGACCATGTGAGGACCTTCCCTCTTATCCTATGACTGTTTACTTTGTTTAAGAGCCTTTGGTGAGGGACCTTGTCAAAGGCTTTCTGAAAGTCTAAATACACTATATCCACTGGATCATCCTTGTCCACATGTTTATTGACCCCTTTCAAAGAACTCTAGTAGATTGGTGAGGCATGATTTCCCTTTACAAAAGCTGTGTTGCCTTTTCCTCAACAAATCCTTTTCATTTATGTGTCTGATACCAAGCAATGTTTGTTTGGTTGTGCATAGCTCCCGTATGCCACTGTTCACTGAAAGCAAAAGCTTCCTCTTTACTTTCTTATGCAAAATGCAGCAGATATGATACTTGTCACATTAGTCACTGAATGGTCACCTTACTTTCATTTTTCCAAAGGCAAACTCCACCACAATCTTGCACCAGTTGAGTGCATAGTTGAATCTGTCTTGTTCAGTATGTGATCAGGAAGAAGTTTCATTAGCCATACAAAAGTAGGTATTGCAGGATCCTTGAGAATCACAGAACAGTAACACAGGTGTACAATGGGAGCAAAGTTCATTTCCCTTTACCATCTCTTGAAAAGTCCAGAGTTTTTAAACAGTCTAGCACACACTTTTGCTGGCCACCCTATGTACACAAACACCCATGAATTTTCCATGGTGGTCCACATTAAGGCTTGAATCTCTTTTTGTTAATTTACCTCTGGACTTTGTAGGAGGAGGGGAAAGAGGGGGACTCAGAATGACCCAATGAGTTATTTAGTACTGAAATGTAATTGTAGTTTTGTATCAGTAATTAGAAATTAGAAATTAATGGAGATATTCCCATCTCCTAGAGCCGGAAGGGACCTTGAAAGGTCATCGAGTCCAGCCCCCTGCCTTCACTAGCAGGACCAAGTACTGATTTTGCCCCAGATCCCCAAGTGGCCCCCTCAAGGATTGAACTCACAACCTTGGGTTTAGCAGGCCAATGCTCAAACCACTGAGCTATCCCTCCCCCCAGTAGCAAAACTATTAGTTGAAATGACAAGAATACAGCTGTGTAAAAGAGAGGGGCCTTACAATCAATATTAGACATTAAAATCCAGATAATTTTGTACATGCACCCTAAAGATATATGCAGCAGGCTGAAGGTCAAACCCTCAAGGAATCAGAAATTCTATGACTTTTAAATATACTCACTATTTGATGGGCTAGTACTGTGCACAAGGAATTTATCATAATTTAACACCACCGTTACAATTGTTTCCTAGAGATCTGGCAAGAAAATCCACCAATCCAGCGTTAATTTAATTTGAAAAATAGTGGCTGATCTAGGGCAACATCCCACAAGTATGCAAGCTCCCCTCCCACCCTGCATGCAGACATACACACACACACTCTCCACCACACCCCCAACACTGCAGCAATAGATAAATAATTCCTAGAACTGTGCATATTCTTGCTGACGTCACTGATGACAAAGGTTACAAGGCTCCCAGATCGGCTCCCACAGCACTAGATACTCAGGAAGAGGCAGCAATTTAATGGCCAGGCTGACCTCTTCTATTTGCACAGTAACTTTTCAAGTCTTACAAGCATTTTACAAACCAGGAAAAACAAATAAATCAGGAAACTATATTTAAAAAACTGCCGTGTCCTTTTCATTCCTACAACACATTATTCATCTTCAAGAGATGGTTGACTGTAGACAAAACATTTAGTATGATTAAAATCGGACACAGGTTAAAGATTTAGTAAACTGGTACAATAATGTAATTTTAAACAAAACTGCAACACCAAGACCAATGACAAAAACGATTTAAATCACAACCCTTTAACACCTTAAAGACCTGCTGTATGCAGACCCTCTCCACCACCACCACCGAAATAAATTAAAATAAACACAGATTGATTTAGTACTGTAAAATTTTCCACCCAACTCAGTCCCCTACTGAGATGTAGTTAAACTTCAGAGAACCAGCAGTTTTAAAGTGGTAAATGGGAACTGCCATTTCAGGAGCACATTTGGGATATGAACATGTGAAAATATTGGCATATTAAAATTGCCCATGCCTCCGTCTTAGAATATAAAGATTTATAGTTTTATTTATTTTTATATATTTGTGGAGAACGATTGCAAACCCTAAAGAGATATGCTAATATATTTAAGTACTCCTAAAACTGTAAACAGTTAATTTTCCCACATGCAACTGAATATCCGCCAAGTCCCATGGTGTAAAGTATTCTGGCAAATTAGAATATCAACCACTACAGTTCCATTGTTGCTATGCAACCAAAAGACTGTCAGAGCCATACACATTTTTTCTCTCCACCCACTGGCATATGATAACCAGTAGAATCGCTAGTGTTAAAGATCTGCCAATATTTCCTTTATAAACCATGGGAGTTATTTTTAGGGGTAACTGGTTTAGTGTCTCAGTTTTTTCAAATCATATTGTGCTGAGTTATAGCACAGATTCAGGCATGAACCTGAATTCTAATATTTTTTCACAAAGAATGCACAGTAAAATCCAAGTACAGTAGTCTTATATTTACAGACAAAATGACCATGGTGTCACAGTTTTTGTCTCTGCCACTAGGTCAAAACGACTTGATTGTAAAATGAAAATGTTGAGAAGTCAGCAGTTGGGGCTACCTGGCCTAAGTAAAGTAAAGAACCCTAAACCTTCCCCCAACCCCAAAACACAATCTGAAATATTTCAGTCAGGAAGGAGTGATCTCAGTGCTACTGAAACTTTAAATTACTAAAAACAATGGGCCCCCGAGGTTGCTAGATCCCCTTTTCTGAGAAGAAGTGGGGAGGAGGGAGGGAAGGTAGAACAGGTTATAAAGAGGGAGGGAGAAGGCTACCTCCTGAAGAGATGACATGCAACCACTGGATGACCCACAGTTGATCAGAAAGAAGCTTGGTCAGACAGAGAAGTCTGGCTACTTAGCAGAACCTTCTGGGGTCTGCCAACCAATTAACTGAATTCAGGGGAAACGGCCCAGATGCAAAAGCTAGACAATGGACATACATTGTAGCTACTCTTCATTGCAACAGCTTTTGTTTGCATTAGTGTCCCTTTAAAACAGGGAATGGTTTAATTTTAGGGTTTGGGATATATGCTCTAACTGAACATTATAAATTAAATGGTCTCAAACCATTGTACTGTTAGTGGTGATGCTCCTTTGGATTTTAAACAAAAATGTACACCCATCAAGCTGTTTATTAATCTTCCTAAAACCTTGTTAATATGAAAGCCAACTTTAAGCAGGATAAAATGTATTGTGCTTGAGCACTGTGTTTCATAATAAATCCAACTGAAATTAATATTTTTGAGGGTTATATACAAGTGTTCTACAATACAATGTGCCATGATTTCTAAGACTACCTAAATCAGATAGCGAGTTAAATATTATCAGCCTGAACGTTCATTTTATTGCTTTCAGCCATTTAAGGTCTATCATTCATTTTGTTTAAAAGTGTTTTCCATTTTAATTCCAATCAACTTATTTTAATCGTGTGACTTTCGAATAAAGCATAGTACATCAGCCACTGAAAAGCTATGTACAGTACTACAGAAAGCTTGAGTGGCTTACAGATCTTCTATCAAAATCCTTGCAATATTTCAATAGTTCACAGTGTAACACAAGTGTTCACTGGGCAATGTTCTTACCACATCAAGTAGCTACATTGTTTGATTTTAATGTCTTGTTTATCACAGTTGGAATGTGTAGGGAAATTGGGTGGGATACACAATGATCAATACTGCTCTGATCCCATACTGAAAGGTGCAATCAACTGTAGTTCCAGTTTTTTGCTTTGACTTAACTTTCAACTTGTTACTGCTACACAAAGTCAAGTCCCATTGAAATCACTGGGTGCAAGGGAACCTACAGATACTGTATTGCCAGGGTAGGAATATTTATACCTTAACTGAAATATCAAGCTGTGCCACAGCCCTAAACAATACCTTTGTTAACAAACTTCATTGTATTATTTCTTTGTATTAAAGCAGTGCCTAGCAGCCCCAGCTGCAATCAATGCCCCTCTGTCCTAGCCAGTGTAAATACATAAGGGAGAGACAGTCCCTGCCCCAAAGAGCTTCCAATCTAAACAGACCCGACAGAGAAGTTAAGTGATTTGCCCAAGTTCAAACAGCAGTTAATAGCAGATCTATCAGAGAATCCAGATGTTCTGATTCCCAGTTCAGAGCCTTCTCCACTAGACCACACTGCCTTTCTAATTTGGGCTTGATCCTGCAAGGTGCTCAGCACTGCTGAACCCTTTAAGAACAGTGAGGCAGATTCCTCACTCCAACCACCACCACACACTCCTTTTACAATGGACAGAGTGGAAACTACCTGCACTTCCTTTGCTGAGCATTCCCTTGTGTTGGGGAATCCCTAGTCTGTGTAGCCCTGTTTTTTCTACGCCAATTTCCTCCTAGGTCTGATATAAGCACAGCTGGCAGAGAGCTCCTTGAGAGTCTGCTGCTCTAACCTCCATCAGGGCCAATAAGAGAATCAGGGAGTTGGCTACTGTGCCAAGCTTATCTTGGCTACAGCAGAGGATCTGGCCAAATGAATCCATGGGAATTCAGGTTCAATCAAGAATCTAGTTAACTCCGTGGAATGGGACCCAATTAAAACCTTTGCAATTATGCTTATATTTGTGTATGATCAACTTTTTTTATTAATTTAATTATATTTGTGCATTATCAACCTTTCCAGTATAAATTTCAAAGGCTTCATATAGACTATCTTCAACAGGCATACCCTGAAAAAGGAGTTGCTTAGGGCAGGTCTTCACTATGGGGGGGGTCGATTTAAGATACGCAAATTCAGCTACGCGAATAGCGTAGCTGAATTTGACGTATCGCAACCGACGTACCCCGCTGTAAGGACGGCGGCAAAATCGACCTCCGCGGCTTCCCGTCGACGGCGCTTACTCCCACCTCCGCTGGTGGAGTAAGAGCATCGATTCGGGAATCGATTGTCACGTCCCGACGAGACGCAATAATTCGATCCCCGAGAGGTCGATTTCTACCCGCCGATTCAGGCGGGTAGTGTAGACCTAGCCTTAGACCTGCAGAGAAAACTCCTATAATTTAACAGAAAAATCAAGTGATTTTAGTGCAGGGCTAGAGACAGAAGTAGAGGGTGATACTGAGAGTGATAGAATAATAGAATATCAGGGTTGGAAGGGACCTCAGAAGGTCATCTAGTCCAACCCCCTGCTCAAACCAGGACCAATTCCCAACTAAATCATCCCAGCCAGGGCTCTGTCAAGCCTGATCTTAAAAACCAATTCTTAAACAACAATAACAACAACAAAAACCTGTCTAAACCAAATGAGCCTAGCATTAGAATACTTCCCCAAATCAATTATGGATAGGAAAATAGAGCAGAGTATTGGGAACAGTGGGAAATATTTGACACATGAAAGAATTTAATAGTCCAGTGCTAGAGATCAGTTTTACTTTTCATCCTAGGGAACTAAATATCTTTATTAAATATAGATACAGCAAGTACATTGGGGAGGGGGATCTTATTCTTGTTTAAGCAACACAAACTAAGACAGATTTATCATCCCCCATTAACTGCATCTTCAATACTTTTGCAGAATGTTCCTCTACAATTTATCACAATTCTTTGTAATGAGAGGAAGTAGCTATCCCTGGGGAAGTTATCACTTTAAATAGCACAGAATTACTGGGATTTCTTAAGGCACCATAAATAAAAGGCTGCAAACACAAAGCAAGAGCAAACTTTGGTAACTGCTTCAGTATAGAATTGAGTTTGTTTTATCAACAGTTATATTCTTTCTAAAGAATTCATATTCTGTTACTTAACTTTCCCAAAATGTGGCTCGTGTACATTAGTCTGATCTTCTAGGCAGCATTATTTCTTATATTTTCAACAAATCTACACTGGATATTTTTAGGGTGGGCATTGCATGGAGTTTAGATTAAATTAATGCACTATATGTAGCGTTACTAATTTGGTACATTTGTTCATTCTCTGAAGAGGCCATGAGCTCACCTGCATTTCAAAACATTAAACATTAAAGATGGATGGAAAATGGGTGAACAACATTTGCTATGCAGCGAAAACACAGTGCTGCTGGCTAATTCAGAAGGCCTAATGAAGTTAGTGGAAATAATATATGAATATGGCAAAAAATATGGACAAGACAAAAGCTATGGTCCTATGCATGGACACTAGGAAAACATGCAAAATTCCAAGGAACAACACAGCCATACAGCAAGGGGAAGAATAAACACTTGATGAGAAGGGACATAAATCTGAAGATTAAATTTTGACTTTTAAAAACATATATTTGGTCTCTGTTAAATTACAGCTGTGAAACATGGACATTCAAACAATCGATAATAAAGAAATACAGTCTCAAATTATGGTGTTATAGAATAATTCTGAAAATATTATGCATAGACTACATAACTAATTAAATGTACTGGTGATGACTGGAACTTAGCAAATGCTAGTTAGAGATCTTATGAAATGAAAGATTCAACTTGCAGGGCACATTTTAAGAGTTTCAGCGAGTGATGTATGTTTATGGGCACAGGAAAGGAAAGTTGATGGCAGAATGTGAGGCAGAAAAAGTAGATATTGGATGGACAATGTGATATCCTGGGTGGAGCAAAAGGATTGTTTAGCCACAAAGAGATTAGCAGAGGGTTGTACAGAATGGGCTATCATGGTTGCAAACCTCCACTAATGGAGATGCCACATAATAATAGTAAGAAACATTAAAGAAAGTTCTGAATGGAATCATAAAAACAATTTTTAGTATGCAAGTGCTGGTGCAAAGATACATTCTTTGCAACAGATTGTTACTTTTATTCATGTTGACTGGTATCTTAGATAGCAAGAAGCCCTGTCAAAGTCACATTAATTACATAAAACTAGGAAAAAAACAAAAATGGGTCATTCAGTATGTGTAATGCCTAGCACAATGGGCGCTGATCCCCAATTGGGGCCTTTATGTGCTACTACAATACAAGCGATAGTATTATTAATGCACTAGTATTCTACCAAACTCTAAGAGGGAGTGAATTCCAAAGGTGAGCACACCTCAATTGAAAAAAGTCTTATCACTTACCCCAGAGAATTTACCCTAGGAGTTACAGTAAGAGCCTCCCAGAAGTTCCGAACTCTCATTACTGTATAGAGGATGAGAGAAATACATATGTGAAGGAAAAACACAAGCCCAGCAGGATTAGAGCTGTGTGGCATTGGGCAGGCACCAGTGTCCATCTCAAAGAACTCAAACAAAATAGCACTGTATTATTCCTTCACAAAAGACTCAGAGGTCTATTCTCCCTAAAATGTGCACGTGCAGCTCTCATTAACACTAATGGGAGTTGGCATAAAGAGGAGAGCAGACTCCCCTCACTCTCTTAACTGGATTAAGCAGGCTTATTTTATACTGTAACATTAGGAAGGAAATACGTACACTTGCATTAAAGACCCATGTTTGGGAGCAACACCTTCAAGTTATGGTATTTTCCATTAATGCTTCAAATACAAAGCTAGACACACTAAGCGATCACACTTTTTTCCTGACAGACATCTCTTTATGCTTAAAATAGGATAAAGTTTGACAAGTGTGTGATAAGTGAAAGTTCCTGACACTAATTAGCAAATACTTAGACTCCATAAACTGTATGTTCTTCCTTTCAAAATTACACACACATAAAAATCCAACATCTTGAAAGAAATTCTAAAAGTACACGAATTTGAGGAAATAGAAAGAATGTCAAAAGTAATGCAGAGGATAGAAGCAGATGAAATATGCACAAATATTCAATGAAACTAAGAAGAAAAAATATTTTCAGTACAAAAATATTACTGCAATCAGAATAAAATGTATTTCAACTAATGTTTCTATTTAATTCACCTTGTTTAGGTCTTGCAGCTAATGGTACATAATTGTCTGCTTTTTTTCCAAAATGTGAGAGAAATAAGTCTAATAACTAAGTCTAAAGACATTTCATTGTTCGAGTGTCATTAGATGTTTATGCTGTAATAAGAACCTATTAAAATTACTAAGAACACTATCCTAGGCTTGCTTGCTCTCAAAAAAACAGAATCAAACGTCTTCCAATTGATTCTTCCAATCAACAGAGCTAGAAAGACTAATAAAAAGAAATCCTGGGTACTACTTTTCTTCTACTTTACACTGCCAGCTATGTTCATGGCCTGATAAACAGAAGAAAGACGTTATTAAGAATGAAAAACCATGAACTGCTTGCGTATTGGCTCTTGTGCACCCATTAATTAAACTCGACAAAATTTACTTTGTCATTGTAAAGGTCCATTTATTTTCATAGAAAAGACACACAACTGACTCATTCTAAAAAGCACACTTTCTACAGTGGTGCTATCCTCTTTGCTTTGCAATGTTTCTCTGCAAATTTAGAAATTAAATTGCAATAATTGACAAAAGTGAAAAAAATATTTTAAACTCAAGAATGATTCATTACTGTTCTTTGGGTGAATATTTTATTGGTATATAAAAATTCATTAAATACAATATTGTAAGTAGATACATTTACTATAGGTGAGCAATAATTCCGTAATGAAGTAATTATGCGCAGAATAAATAATTTAGGATAATTTGTTTTTATTTATTAGACAGTTCGCATCTTCCCCCCCCCTAAAAACGGTAAATCGACAAATGAAACAGAGTTTCACTGTAGAGGACATAAAAGTGTCCAAGTAATTCAGTGCTCCCTTGAGTTAAATCATAGCAAGTTGATGTACCTCATTTTAATCACCCAGTACAGAACACTGGGCTAATGTCCCTTTAAAAACAAACCGTGTATTTAATGAGTATTGCCTACTCAAAGGGAATAGAGCATGCGTGGTTCATACGTTCTCCAAACTTCGAAGTGCACATCACTGGGATCACAGTACACTCCTAAGACCTATGTCATGCATCTTCCCTGAGGATGCTGCCAGAACAGTGATGTTCCTACCTATCCACTAGCTCACCACTAGGAGCACCATGGTGCCAGACAGACTTTATACAGAAAGAGGAGGAGATGGTGCTCCACTTAAAAAAAAAAGTTGTAAGTGGGGGAGAGGGAAGCATAAACTTCCAGTCTAAACTGATTTTTTCCAGACATGGAGGTTGAAATTTCCACCTCTCTTCTTACTGCCTCCATTATCACCATGTGCTAATCAGAGGGAGCTGGGGCACAATGAGGGCCTTTCCCAGGGCTGGGAGCACACCCAGTACACCTGTGCCACTTCTGGGCCAGACTTAAAATACCCAATTTGAATCTTTTTTCTAGTATGCAGTTGTCTGAAGTTTCCCTTTTCATATTCCACTGCATGAGGTCAGATACATGCTGTGACATACTATACTTTGGGGGAGCATCTTGTAACCCCCATTTCCTCATCTGTATATAATTCTGATATTGCATATAAAGCATGCCATGTGAGGTATCAGGGAAAAAGGTTATGATTGGCTGAAAGTCAGAGTTATATCTAAATATGTTTATCTTCAGTGCATATGAAGTTATAAGATTGTGTTGTATGGTTGTCACTAAAACATGCTATATGTTGGGGAATCAGCCAGATATTAGCTCCCCAGAGACAACAGCAAGGAAAGTAACCAACGCCCAGGCAGGGTGTCAAACAACCCATCAACAACCATTGTCCAGCAAGGGAGCTACAATGCAATGATTCACCTGCATGAGGCCACATCAGGTGAATTGCTCAACCTTGCCTGGGGACTCAGCAATGCCAACCAGACATGCCTGGACTTGTGTTCTCCAAGCACATGGACTAAGGGTATAAAACAGGACACGGGGCCCATGCTTCACCTTTCTCCTGTCCCCACCTATACTGCAAGCAACAAGGACACTGAGAAGACTTAAGACTCCAACAGAGGAGACTGGCCCAGGTTTCAAGGGTGAAATCTGTGTACTATGAACTGCAATATCCAGTGGAGTGAGAAAAAGTGCTTAATCTAGATGTTGCCCAGTGTAATAGGGTTGAGAGTTTAGACTGTGTGCTTATATTTTATTTTATTTTGGTAACTAACTCTGACTTTATGCCTATCACTTATAATCACTTGAAAGCATCTTTTGTAGTCAATAAATTTGTTTAACTGTTTATCTTTACCAGTAAGTTTGCCTGAAGTGTTTGGTAAAGGTGCTTGATCAGGTTTGCAAAGGTTTGCACTTTCCATTGATGAAGTGACCAATTAATAAATTGAGCAGTGCAAGACGGTATATTCCTGAGGTACAGTGCTGGAAGCTGGGGGGATTCGGCTGGTGCCTTTCTCTGTGTGATTCATGAGTGGCTCCAGGAGCATTCATGCAATTTAGCTGGATGTGGGGCTCTACATGCGGTTGTGCTGAGTGATAACAGCGCCTGGAGGGGTTTGCTGCTTGTCACTAGCAAAGCATTGAGAGAGAGAGAGAGAGTGTCCAGGCTGGAGAGATAAAGGGGCACAGCAGTCCCACCATCCCCAGGCTGCACCCCGGGGATCCTGTCACACATGCATTTTACAAGTTTAGCATGTTTTGAGCTACTAATAAAAAAAGAAGAAAAAAATAGGCATTTAATTCTTCTCAGCCAAATAGAATATATACAAATGTTCTCTTTGGCACTCTGAGGTTTCAAAAGGAGCCCATGTTTGACTAAAGGGTGGCTTTATGGCCATGATAAATACTTATGTAAATAGAATCAACTTAAACTGCATCATTACAGCAAACACCTCAGCCGCTCCCACTCAACAATATTTTGGGAATGTGTTTAATAGTTAGTTGAGCTTGCCATTTTCACAAATGTATAAATCCACCTGTTAATTATAAAAAAATTAAGCACTATGAGAGCTAAAAGGCTTTTTCACATTGTAAACAAATGTATGAAGTGTCTCTAAACACATATTCTATAAAGATTTGGTAAATAATGTATTGAACATTTGATAAATACATTTTTATTTCTAATTCTTCAATCTTAAAAAGTTTGGCAGAGGTAGCTAGGAAAGATATTGCAGTAACCAGAAGATAACACAGGCCACAGTTGCATTTTATGAAGTTAATAGCCTAGGAATACTTCTAGTAGTTACACACACCTTGGCTCCATACTTACCTCTGTTTTATTTTTAAAATCTATTATTTTCTTAACTACATTTTCATGAAGTAACCCCAACCAAAAATAACTCTATAGTAGTGTTTGCTCTAAAACCTACTTTTTCCACTGTATCTCCATATAAAAAGTATTATAAAATTAATATACTAAATCCAGGTGCTCATGTTGAGCATTCAGACCTCATCTGCTTTGTGTGTTGCCTGGAGTATTTCAATTATAAATCAGGGGGGAAAAAACAAATTTGAAGCATTACATTTTGAAAAGGTTAATTGGAATAGCAACTCAGAAGTTAAAAATCCATGGAGTTTTATAATACATGAGAAGAGTAGGAGAATAATTAAATAGAACTATAATGATATCCATTTTGTAACTAAAGGGCTTCCTGAAGAAAAAAAATCCAATTGAAGAACGTAACAGATGTCAGTTTTCTCTTGGCCCAATGACCATCCATGGCCAGAATATGACCATTCATTCAAGAGCATATACACGTTTACATATCTAGCACCCATTTTTGAACAAAATGTATCACAGGGTGACTGGATTGCTCATGAGTTTTGTATTGAAGAATGAGCCTTTACTTTTAAGTCATCCATACAAACCCTGCTCAGATCAGTAACAAATGAAAGCAGATACTATCCAAAGTGTGGATTCTCCATCACTGACCATTTTTAATTCCAAGATTGAATGTTTTTGTATAAGGTCTGCTCTAGTAATTATTTTGGAGAAGTTTCATGGCCTATGTTACACAGGAGGTCAGACTAGATGATCACACTGGTCCCTTCTGGCCTTAAAATCTATGAATGTTCACTGGTGTATGTGAAAATTTTTGGCTTCAACCTAGTTCCTAGTACGCAATAGATCTCCACGTAGACAATCTCAGATGACAGAAACTGAACCACATTAACCCTTACTGGCAATCCTTAAAGGGCAGGGTTGAGATTAATTAGCAGGGGGTGTTTGGGGAAGTCTTGAAACAATCCTATTTTTTGTATGAATGAAAGGCTTCCATTTCCAGGACCGTCCTGAACTTCATTAGCATTAAATCCAAACAAAAAAATTGCCATGTGACCACATCAATTTTGAGTAAAAAGGAAAGATCACAGGAGCAGAACAGAAGAACTACATGAAGGGACAAGAGAGATATGGCTAAAATATAACTAAGGCTAAGGTAACCTGTACACATTTAACAAAACATATGGGCCACTGTCAAACTGAACTTCTTCAAAAACATCTTAATATATCCCACCATTATCCTTTCTTAAGGCAGGAGACAGAAGTAAAAAGATGTGCTTTATACAGTGTTCTGAAAGGTCAACAAAATCTGCCTTTGACATACCAAGGAGAAGAGCAAATTCCAGAGAAGTGTCACTTCCAAGAAGTATACCCTGATCCATGTCTAAGAACTGCTGGCTCAAGCCCAACAGTAAATCAAATTCTGAGGTGGTATGGAGGGATACAGATCAGTCTCTGTAAAGGTTGTCTAGATACAAATCACAAGACCACAAACATTTTGAAATGCACCCAGCCATAAACTGCCTAGAGGGACACAGTTAACTAAAGTGCTTCTTAGTCACCACAACAGTCTACAAATCTAAGAGCAGTTGGTGTTGAACAAGCATCTGTAGACTGTTAACCTGCGTGAGTATAATCCTTGCAACAACCTCAGAATGTTTCCACATATTAGTACAAACATAGCAGCAGCCAAAGTTGCTGTCATTCAAGTCTCACTTTGAGCCAAGTACTGGGAAAAGCAGAGAAACTGCAATGTATGGATGTTACAAAAAAAAATAAAAAGGTAACTGAGTAACATCTCTCAATGGAATCTAAATCACCCTCAGTCTCCCCTTTTGACTTCACGTACACATAGAGCGAGAAGATGGCACACTATATGAGAGCCAGTGGGGCAGGTAAGACCAACACCTATCTTCAGAACCTTTCAGGGAGGAAAGGTAGCCACTGAAGTGCAATTCTATTCACTTTTGCCAGGATCTGCAGCCAAGCCAACAAAACATATATACATAAAATTTTACTTACACACACACACAAAATGTTGTCATTTTATTATTACCATGATGCTTATAGGAAGTTAACTAGCTGATTATCATTAACTTGTGGGTAATTTTATGTCTACAGATAAAAATCACTTCATTAACAAAACAATGAGTTGAGATCCAAGTGACTATAGCCAAGTTTTGCAGCTTCTATTTTTTGTTTGAAAATTAGCTCATATAAAATCAAGACAATGCAGTTCAAGAAGAGAGATCCAATCGAGATACATCTTGTTTACGCTGAGTTTTGGGAGCTCAGCTTTGTTTATCCCTTCAAAAGGGTAAGTGTCTTTTGACATTCCCAGGAACATTTCATAAGCAACATAATTTAGGCCCAGGAACATCGTCAGTATTTCCTCCAAGATTTTTAAGAACATAAGAATGGCCATACTGGGTCAGACCAATGGTCCATCAAGCCCAGTATCCTGTCCTCTGACAGGTGCCCCAAGGGGAATGAACACACAGGTTAACATCAAGTGATCCATGCCGTCACCCAATCCCAGCTTCTGCAAACAGAGGCTAGGGACATCATTCCTGCCCATCCTGGCTAATAGCCATTGATGGACCTATCTTCCAGGAATCTATCTAGCTCTCTTTTGAACCCCGTTATAGTATTGGCCTTCACAACACCCAATGGGCAACCCAATGTGTTCCCCCAAAAGTGGGAGAGGCTTGGAAAGAAAGGAAACAATACACCTGTGACTGCTGCTTTTGTTATAAGCAGAGACCAAATTATAGATGTGGCAGAGGCAGCAGGTTTTATGGGAAAGGAATAATGGAGGTAGAAAATATGGCATAGCCAATATAGTTTTGACTTTGGATTAAACCATGGCAAATCACAGGATGATGTAAACTCTCAGCAGACAAATTAAATGTGGAATAGTAAAAGTACTACAGGAAAAAAAGTCTCTCAAATGTCTTTAAAATGCTTTCTGCTGAATAAAGCCAAACAGGATATTTAGAATCATAATCTCGCATTGCGGTTTGCATTGTTTATAGTTTAGTATAAACTGGCTCTTTGGTATGACAAATGTACAGAGATTTAAGGATTCTTAGACTGGAATTTAGGGGCCATCTTTTTGTTCTGATATTGAACAGCCTCTAACACAATGGGGTCCTGCTCCATGCCTGAGGCACCTATGGCACTATGGTAATATAAATAATAAATTAAAAACATATTTGGGATCCTTATATCACTTGACTGACCCTGCACGAACAACAGTTCACACACACCCACACCATACACACAAAAAACTCAAAACAAATTAAAAATAAATAAATTAATCTATATATAGATTCTGTTGATTCAAGTTTGTGCTATCCAATAGTGGTCTCACATACGGCCATCTATTCCTCTGGTTTTTATTTTAGAAATAAAGGTCTGAAATGATAATATTTTGAGATTAGAAGTGATTGCTGTAAAGTGCAAATTGGACTCACAATGTGCTCTGTATAAGGTCTTGTACCCTCATGTAAACTAAAAAACTAGATTTTGAATTAGGCATTTCCTTCCAGACTTCCTTCCTGAGGACTCTGTAGTTGAACCTCTTCACCAGGCAGCTAGAGGCAGCAAAGAATCATGTCAGGAAGTTAGTGCTGCAAAAATTACTAAATCTGAAATTTTGAAGAGATGTAAACAAAGAAAAGAGCACGGAAGAGAGGGAAGGAGATTTTACAATAAAAGAACCTAACACACCAAAACAATTTTGTTGATCTATCATGGCGTCTATTCCCTGAGCTGTTACTCTAGTTATTCCCCTTCATAGCCCAGTATCTGCTTCTGCAAGATCCAGAAAGAAGTTACTGGCCCTGATCCTCAGCTGAAGCCAAGAACTGAAGCGTGGGGTCCAAGGAGGTGAAGGTTATTTTAAGTCACCTGTACACTCCCTGATTCTGGGATTTCTCTGTGCTAGGTTAGGGTTCAGCCACATAGCCTGCACTAGCCGCACGAAGGGGGAAGTATAGGAAATACTGAGACTCTGCCTCACCGGTGGATTGCCCTAGGCTAGAAAATCTTTTAAGAGACAAGTAAGCCTAAATTAGATCATTGGAGTATTGTGAAGCTGCCCAATGGCTGGGGAGGACCTGGCCCATCATGCAGTGTTTGTTACATCAGACTGTGGCCATGGAAGTATAGTTACAAACTCTGGATGAAAACACGCCTGCAGGGTTCCGAGGAGATAAGAGAAAACACTGATTTCAGTACAAAATAATTAACAAATATGGCAAAATAAAACTATGAAAAAGAAGCACACAGTCTAATGCTTTAAGTATGATGCACTAAATCAGGGATCGGCAACCTTTGCCACGCGGCTCGCCAGGGTAAGCACCCTGGCGCGCCGGGCCGGTTTGTTTACCTGCCACATCAGCAGGTTCGGCCAATCACGGCTCCCACTGGCCATGGTTCGCAGCTCCAGGCCAATGGAGGCGGCAGGAAGCCGCATGGGGTGAGAGATGTGCTGGCCGCCGCTTCCCACCACCCCCATTGGCCTGGGACGGTGAACCACGGCCAGTGGGAGCCATGATCGGCTGAACCTGCGGACGCGGCAGGTAAACAAACTGGCCCGGCCCGCCAGGGTGCTTACCCTGGCGAGCCGCGTGACAAAGGTTGCCGATCCCTGCACTAAATATTAAAATTTCTCAAAATGGTACCATGAAGCAACTCACATAGCAAGAAAAAACACACACGTGTTCATTTCACAGATCAGCCTGTCATCTCCTAATGAACTGTAACGTATTTTAATAGGTATCCTGTGAGGAAGGTCCAGAGAGTTTCATAGAAGGGGTTGGTACAAAGGGAAGGAGTGGATACATTTTTTTTTAAGTTAAACATTATTTCTGGACTGTCTTCCACTTCCACTTCACCCAAACTACTTCTGGGGGCATTCAGAACATGGTATGCTTAGATCAACTGTAATTTCAGCTGTGTAGTTCACCTTGAGTTTTGTAAGTTCTTTCGTGTCTTGTCCAACACTAAGCATTCAATCAGTACTGTACTGCAATGGAACACAAGAATTCAACTCCACCTAGAAAGAACTGGGTGGCATTCACTAGTGTACAGCTAGCTCCCAAACTAGTAAGCAAACGCTTATCTTCATAGTCATTTGAAAGTACACCACAAAAAGTATCAAGAGCAAACTTACACTACCATTGTAAAAATGATTAACAACCAAACCATTTATGATGGATTACACACGGTTTTAACTACATTGGTATTTAATAAAAATCTATTAGTGATTCCATGGAGTTACTAAAACAAACCCCAATTTCAGCCCCAGTCAGAAAGGTAAAATTTCTGTGAAAGTACTGCCAGATACTGAATCATACTGAATATAAACTCCATTATGTAGGGACTTTTCTTGTTTAAAATTGATTTAGGACGACAACAAATAAAATAAAGCTTCTACAGTAATTCTAAGTCCCTGTATACCTAGGCTATTTTGGTTAAACTGAACCATGCAAATGCTTAAGTTTGAAAATATTGATGTTATTTCAGTTAAACTACTCACATGCTTAAAGTTAAACACATGCATAAATGTTTGCAGGATTCAGACCTAAAGTGGCTCTGGTGCCTGCATGAGCAGTAAGTTCAAAGGCCACCCTACCTTTCGAGAAGATTTTCTACGCTGTAAGCCGTGGGAAGTTTTGCTGTGTTATTTCTAAATGACCTGTTAAGCAAGAGGCAGAGTCCATTCCTTTCTATTTCTGAAGCCATATATTTGTATCACTTTTGCATGATAATTTTAAATTGTTTTTCATTTTGACAACACTGTGTAGTGTCACAATTTCCCATGAGGTGCTTCCCCCCCCCACACCCATTACATTTCTTTCCAACTAAACTTGCCTCTTTCCTGCTTTTGTGCTTCTTTGACAACACATCTTTTTCAGTTTCTTTAGCTGAGCTGCCAAACAGTAAATAAACAAGAAGTCAGACCAATAAAGTGTTGTAGGTTTTATTGCTGATGAAATATTAGCAGGCCATTCACGGTTTATCTAGGCACTAGAAATGAAGGGCTTGATCCTGCTCCCATTGAAATCAAGGGGAAACTCCCTTGCTTTCAATGGTGCAAAAGGAAGCCCTAAATCAGAAGTCTGCTTTAAAATTTGTTGAACTATTCTTTAAATGTTTGTAGCCATTTATTAAATTCCTTCCCAATGAAACAATTGTTTAAAAGAGACTTGGCTCATTTAACAATCAGAATGAGCAGCGTGTACTACCTTTCCTTTTAGTTCACTAGGAAAACGGCAGTTGGAACTACCTGAAACATTGTGGCTTTATAATGCATAGATACAGATTATGAACTACAGAGGTTTAACTTTCGCCCAAACATTTTATGGTGATTTGTCAACTAAGCCTGGCAGAAATCTGCTAGGTAGGAACAAGAGCAGGATCCCCAATCCCCATACTACACCTCTACCCCGATATAACGGTACCTGATATAACACGAATTCGGATACAACGCGGTAAAGCAGTGCTCCTGGGGGGTGGGGCTGCGCACTCTGGTGGATCAAAGCAAGTTCGATATAACACGGTTTCACCTATAATACGGTAAGATTTTTTGGCTCCCGAGGACAGCGTTATATCGAGGTAGAGGTGTACTTCAGAATGTCCTCAAATTGAGCTTTTATTTGACCTGGGGAATTCTTACCCCCTCATATGCATAAAAAACTCTTCCCTATGCAGTGTGCATTTCTCTTATCACCTTGTCATGCTAGTTATTTAACAAGAAAGTGTGCATTGTCTGAAGATAACTCCCAAAAAGAAAAAGACATTTAATCAAAAAATGGTTCCATGTGGCCCAAAGTCAGAGTGTATGGAGAGCAAGCCAGACCATTCTCACATGCTCTCACTAAACTATGCCCTGCAGATTCCAGTGTGGATCCTAAATTCTGTATTTCATAATACTAACATGTTAATTATTACATAAGAATAAACAAGCTTTTAGTCCCTTATTGGACAATATTATTGGCTTACTATTAGCTGCAAGGTGACAGCACCTTGATTCTTTTTACCAGTCTACATTAATTATTTCACCTAAACCATTGTTATTAAAAATGAAAAGAACAAATGTACACATCAAGTAAGAAGTTACATTGGGCAAATGTGTTCCCCGTCTGCATACCAAATACAAAGCAGCTTCAGACTAACTTTTGCCAATTACAGACTAGACCTTTGTCCTATCTTAGTTTTAAGAGAACACCAAATTTAGTTTTTGTCAAAAACTTGTGTAAATTAACTTTGACCAGTGAGAGTTAATGGAAATTTCTATTTGCACTACAGAAAAAGCCCAGCTCATTTACAAACAGGCAGCATTACAAGTGTTTTGGAAGATATTTTTAAACTGAAAAGCTGACATGACACAGATCAGTGTTCCTGGCCAAGATGCTGCAGTGAAAAACTTCCTTCATTTTTATCATAAGTTATCTACCTTCGGAGAACTAAAAAAGGGGGCATTGCTTACAAGGTCTGGTGGCTCTGAACTGGCTTGCCTCTTCCTTAGGGAGGAGAACCTCTGCTGACTCCGCACTGAAAACCTTCGAAATGATTCTCTGCTCCGGGATGCAAAATGCCTGAAGGAGGAGGTTCGCTTGAAGGGAGTTCTGCTTCCACCCTCCCCGCTAGTCCGTTCATGAGCAACTGCAGTTGTGACTAAATTTAGTGCCTCCTGTAAGGATCTACGCACTGTCCCCATCCACTGGGTCATGTGAGTTTGTGCCACTGTCAGTTTGTCTCCAAGGTAATCCATTGTTCCAGGGGGGAAAAAAAGGAGGGGATCAATATTCAATGTCAATTTATTCTTTTTAATTCTATATACTCCTTACAGTGCTGTTTGTTTTGCAGAAAAACAGTCTATAAATTTTTTTTCGACAGAGTCTAGTGTAAATAAATAGCACTAGACTAAAACATAGACGTCAGTATTTTTAAATAACAGAAGGTATGTGTGGTGGAGGTTGGTATTTCTCAAATAAAAAATAAATAAAATGGAATTTCTTCTTTCTTACAAATCAGATTTCCAATTACCAAAAAACCTCAAAAATAAATTTAATTTTTTATCAGCCATGTAAACAAAAGAAAATTAAGGTTTAACTTCTGAAAATAGTTACTTGAAAACAGTTTGTCAATTTACAAGCATAGAATTGTTCTCTTACTTTCTCATTGCAGAACAGGAAAAACACAGCTCCTTTTAAAGCCAAGATATATGTATATTTTTAATATTAGAATTCTAGAAGGAATCTTATTCTTCCGGCCTGGCAGGTTTTCAGGCAACAGTATGTTTCACAGATTTCTGATGCTTTCATACAATCCATTCACTTGACAAAGTGATACGTCTTCTGACCAATAAATCCAGGTCTTTTACTATGAAGCCAGGTATCAGGGATTGCAGAATCCCCTTTTCACAGGTCACACTTAATCCTCAGAACCATGTTAGGAGATTTTCATTTCCGGAGGCACACAAATCCCAAGACAGTTAGGCAAAATGAAGCTGAAGGGGAACTGTGTTAAGTCTGCTGCCTTCAAGACCGGACTTGCTGGTTGCTCAGAGCCTGCCAAAAGATCTTCTGGATGACATCAGCTCTCCCCTTAGAAAGGGGCTTCAGAACGGAGGAATGTAGCAGGGAACGATAAACTGATGTACAAGTAGTCAGCAGAGACACTTTCTCCACCCCATCACAAGTCGCTACACACTTTCACTCCTCTCTCTACACCACTAGGAAATACACTCTTGAAGATGTTGTTGGCTAGCACAGCTGCCTGTAAGCCCATCTGAATCTTACAAATCAAGAGCCTGCCATGCTCTGAATTCTCCCTGAATACGGCTCAAGAGGCTATAAGCAGATAAAAAACTGCTGCCTTTGGTATCTTATTCTGTTCACTCGGTTCCTTCCCTTTCTCTCCTCCTCCTCTAGAGAAAAAACAATGAGCTAGGTGAAACAGCCGCAGAGGTCTGCCTAAGGAAGGATCTGGGCTGGGCTTTATTATAGTACAGGCAGGATTGCCATGGCAACCAAGGGAACAGCATCTGCCTGCTGCCTGGGCAGGCAGGAGAGTTGAACAGATCTATTGGAATGATTCATAGTTTGCATATGTCACGTGTACTTACAGATTTTAACCCTTCCCTAGAACTGCGATAGAAACATTTCAGTGAATGGACATTTTAGTAAACCGCCAGAGACACTACTGTACATTAAAATGCAGCAGCCTAGCAGCAGAAAACTATAAACAGAGATCAAATTATAAATGCAGGCACTATAAATCTTAAGAATTCTAGAGTATTTGCCACACACTATTTTTGTTCACAAATTTTAAAAACTACTTTTGGCTTAATGACCTTTCTTATAATATGAAACATTCATAACAGATAATGATTAACCCAGAGTATTAAAGAAAAGCTTCAAAGATCTATTTGGTTTATAGTTTTCTACATGAATTAGATTAGAAATAATGTTTTGAGTTAGTTTTAGTTAACTGTTACACAAATTTCTATTGTTAGACAAAAACAAAGTAAGTTTCCCCATTTGACGTTCCCATATATACTTTTGAAGATTCTCAAAAATCCTGACATCAAAGGAGGTACACTAGTACTGATAGGATTTAAAGGTCATCAATTCCAAGATGTTAGAAAATGCAATTCAAGGAAACTCTAGATTCTACTTTCAAACAAAACAAGAACTACCAAAACAAAAATCTAGCGACTTTTAGGACAGCAGAGCCTTCGGATGTTTGAGGAGGGGTGTCATGTGTATACTAATTTCCACTGTATTTCCAGAAAAAAATTGGAAGACCAGTAAGCATACAGGGGACAAGTTTTGCTGACCATGTCAAATGTATGTGAAATATCCCAAATTTGTCCATGTAAGGGTTTATCTGTGTCAGATTTTCACAATCAACAATGACAGCATGTAACTTTGGGAAGTCAAATGTTCATTGCTCAGGATGGAAATTCTGGAATAATCAGTTCAAAAGAACTGTAGAAATAACTATGTATAAGAAATACTAAGGTTCTATTCAACTAACAAACTACATGTCCAAGGGCTTCAAAGTTAAGACCATAACTGTAATTCACCATGAAAAGGAAAGATGCAAGTATTAAGACAAGGAATGTGTGTTAACTTTAAAGTTTCCTTGTTTTTTTGTTTCTGCCACAAACTAGCATTTTATTTAATCTCTCTCTCTCTCTCTGGTGCAGTCCTTCCAGGAAGATTATGAAATGCATATTTAACTGACAAACGAGCAGCTTCTGTATATTTTCCTGACATGTCTTCCAGCAGGCTGGTTCACAATGACGGAAAAATACTATTTCAACCTTTCTTTGAGGAATACTTAAACAAACAAAGCACAAGACAATGACACAAAAGGAACCAATGTGACTTATTGGGGGAAACAGGATTTCTCCTTCTTCAAAACACATATTATTGGGACTGCATTTCAACATGTCACTTGGATCCAGCCATGTCAACCTGTTTCTAGTCTTAAACCTGTCCAGTCACAGGGATTTTCACAATACATTTATGGCTCAACAACAACTAAACTAAGACCTTGTCTACACTACAAAGTTTTGTCGGCAAAAATTGCCTTTTGCCGACAAAACAGGGGAGGTATACGCACTACAAAGCTACTTTTGGCAACAAAACTCTGCTGTTTTGCCGACAAAACAAAACCACCTCAACAAGAGGCATAAAGCTTTTTGCGACAAAGCTCAGTGCAGACTCTGCTGTTTGTTTTGTCGACATAACTGGCTTCCCCCAGTATCCCACCATGCCTGCCGTGACCACTCTGCTGGCATGCACCCCTCCCCTTTTAAAGTTCCTGGAAGTATCTGACAGCTGAGCGTGCTGCTCAGCTGGGGGGAATAAAGAGAAAATCATTAAGGTGGAAGGCTCCTGTTCTGTCCTGCACAGGAGTACAGCAGCAGGCAGAGGGGGGGAGGGACGGGACTGCTGCAATGCTTTGACATTCCTCAGCACGGAGAGCTCCCAGAGCAGCTCTGGATGCTGCTCCCCACAGATGAGGAGGCTGTGGGAGAACTCGGAGGGAATCACAGAACCAATCACAGAATCACAGGCAGGCAGAGCGGGCTGCTTCAGGAGAGACCAATGTGCCAAGGAGAGCCAGGGGCTGATGTGGGGGTGGGAGGGTGTCCCCCATCCCCTGCCTCAGGCTAGATCAGTCAGCCTGCTGTCTCCCCCGCCCCAGACACACCACTCTCCTTCCCCCCCTCCCTTGTACCCCCTTCAGTTGAAAAGCAGCTGACAGTCTACTTGGATGCCCCTAGAAGGATGGGAGGAGAAACCTGCATCATGTGACGCTATACCTGCCCCATGAGGCATTGCAAACCATTCCCAAAGCACTCTGCGGCCAGTTGCACAGTGGGATAGTATTTTTTTATTTAAAATCGGATTTTTTTGATAAAATGCTTTTTGAGGAAAAAACCCTATCTAAAGATCGTTTTAATTAAGATACATTATAGCTCAAAGATATCTCATCATGGATAGGGATTATAAATTCTAATTCTATAGTATGAGACAATATATTCATGTAATGTTTAAGAAAAGTTTTGTAAATGAGTTCTAATAGTTCATGGATTAGGGACCCAATTTTATGGGGTTCCAGGGGCTTCTGTATAGATTATTTAGGTTAATCTTTCTATCTACCCAATGGGACTCAGTGCTCAGTGTAGAAGATACCATCAGAGATGCTTAGTATTGCAGTTCTCAAACTGTGGATTTGTGTCTCCAGAGGTAACATGCTTGTTAACAGCAAAAATGTTTTTAAATAAATAAATAAATAAATATATAGAGATGAGAAATAACAGACCTCAACTCTATTGTTCCTCTGCAAATTTGTGCACACAGAGTCAATCCTTTACCTCTCTCTAAAAGTGCAAAGTTTCAAAAAGTTCAATGAATAGAAGATCGTTAGGGGCGGAATAGATCTGGACAAGGAGAAGAAGTCTGGAGATAAATGTGAGAAGCGAGGGACATATGCTTTTTTGTTAAAAATATTATATGTTTGCTGTTGAAGAAAAAAACAGAATACTTAACATTGTTGTTTTAATTAAGTAAAACAATTTAAATGTCTGTCTGGTGATGTTCTCCTCCTAATACAGCATGGGAAGAAAATCCTCCAAATATTAATGATTAACCTGTTGAATTGGAGATAGTTCACCTCCCAATGACTTCATAAATATCTGCTTCAATTACCTTTAGTAAATGAAATAACCAAACAATCATTCATTCTCTGATATAGATGTAAAACTCATATGAAAAGTTTTCAAAATAAATCACTGTTTAAAAAGGTATAGTGTGTACCTTCTAAAAATGAAACCTACATCTATCTCTGCGTTGTGAAGAATATGTATTAAGGTTATAACAACCAACAAGAATGCACTTTTATGTAGAAAACCATGATTAAATCTAGTCTTCCTGACTAGTGATTTAAATCATAATTTAAATCAAATCCACCCTGTCTAGTTCAATTTAGTTATGCAGGACTGTGTGACAATCAGTACTACAAAAATCTTTCTTTTACCTGCCTCTCCTACTTAACTAGGAAGCATGACTTAATAATACAGCCTTATTTGGGGCTGAATTTTTATTTCATTTCTACATTCTGAACTATTATCACTCTGTGAAAGAGCTTCATTAACTAACAAGTAAGATATTCAAAAATCTTAACACGATCTTAGTCATTTTAAGAACAATTGTTTTTACAAGTATTTTTTCAAGCCTCAGAACATATTAAGAATTAGAGATCATTTTAAATTTCAGAAAAGGAAAAGTGAGTGTTGCCATGTGGATTTCCATCGTCTTCATATGTTCAGTCCCAACAGACAATAGGGCCAGTAATGGCTGAAGGATTATTCTAACTATATCATGTTAATTAACAATGCTTCTCTCTTGCATACAATAAGGTAATACAATAGTACATATCTTGCCAGGAATCAGTTAAGATTTTAGATTATGATTTTAATATTAGATAAAGGACCTAATATCAAACTTTAGATCATAAGCATGAAAGGCAAATAAAGACAGCATCAGCACTATGTGATTGGTGCCTTTTACAAATAAAGTGTTTCTGTCTACCAGGAAAAGCTGATTCTTCATTCCTTTTAGTATATGTTTTCCTTGGTCTCTTCCCTTTCAGCCGTCCTTTTAAAAAAATGTTTAAACCATGTATTTTAGAAACAAAACTTCACTACTCTGGTCATTTAACCACCCTAAGAGAGCCTAGAATTGCATGGTTGTGTGGATGCCAAGGCTATTCCTCCAATGGTTTGCATGAAAGAGTAATAAAGTTATGATTACTGTGTGACTAATCTCCTTCAATTCCTCCTGAAGGCATTAGTTTATATTTGTAAGTGTACAGGCTTCATAAGAGTCATGAAAAGTTCTATGTCTGAGGGTCATTGCTCAGTGTAAACTGAGGATTATTACTGAACTGTAATACCGATATAATTAGTAACTTGCATGTGATTATTGCACTTAATAACGTATTTTACATCTCTGACTTCCCAAAGCCAGTCATAAACACTGATTACTTTTAGGCCGCAACGAAATGAAATTGTGTTAGCAAAAGTAAGCCCCCACATCATGGAGACCATCCCTTAACACAGCAAATATTGGGGGTTTTGTTTATGTGTTTTAAAGTATGTTCTCATCATAGAGGTCTAATACTATTTCTGGGTTTTGAAAGACAATTCAACCTATAGAGAAAGAGCGTTCTTATATTTACATAGCTTTTTCTTTAAAACAAATTACATGTGTATGTACACTCTGTCTAACCAAAAGTTTGGGATTTTCTTTTTAACTGCACACACAAGTGTTAGGGACTAACGTGTATAACTGCCATTTCAAAAGTAAGAAGCAAAATAGTTTTTAAATTATGGCAGTAAAAATTTAGTACTATAAACACAATGTAAATTGTTGTACACAATGCAGGAACCTTACACTATTACTATACATTCAGTTTAGTCTAAATGCTAAAGTACAAATGTGTGGTGAATATTGGACAAATCTCTCTCCTCAGAACTCTATGTGGTGCAGGAAAGTGGAGCCCCCATCAGGGAGCTGGTTACACCTTCAACTCCCCAATTCTGAAGTTCTGCTAGAATTTTCGAACTAACTTAAAACTGCAGTTGGGCACCTCCATGTTGTATTGTTGACACAGGCTACTTAATGATCCATACACCAATGGAGGATTGGCATAGCGGTGCTGAATTACACCAAGCCCCTGATAAGCCATCTTTGCCAGTGTAGGGAAGGAGGCAGGTGCACAGACTGAGATCCAGCTCAGTAGTTTCCAGCAGAGAGATTCCCTTTGCCAGAGGAACTCTGCTGACCATTTGTGGCCAGGTTGTTGCCCCTTTCTGCTGTCCAGGAGGACACTGAACAGTGTAAGTTGCACATTTCTGGGGCAGCGACACTGGAACTGGGGATATGCTGGTGTCGCCCTGTATGTAATTCATGGATGGCAAAGCATAGCATTCATGTATTCCACTGAGAGTGAGTTTACATGGAGGGGTTTCTGTTCACCAGCAAAGCAGTTTCAAGGCATCAAAGCCTGAAGAGCTAAGGGGACACAGCAGTCCACATTGCACCCTGGGGAATTTCACACATACGAACACATTACTAGCCATAATAGTGTACTACTCCCACATATGCAAGAACTAGTTATTACCAGAATGTAATTAATGGAAGCAAAACTAAGCAAATGTCTTAATCAAACAACTAGGTGTTGACAGGAAGTAGTCCCAGAACAAGCAACTGAAGCTTCTATAGCTGTCTATAAAAAGTCCTTTAAAGCAGTGGTTCTCAACCAGGAGTCCGGGGCGAGGGGGCGTGAGCAGGTTCTAGGGGGTCCACCAAGCATGGCCAGTGTTAGATTCATTGGGGCCCATGGCAGAAAGCTGAAGCCCCACTGCATGGAGCTGAAGCTTGGGGCCCTGAGCCCTGCCACCCAGGGCTGAGGCCAAAGCCTGAACCATTTAGCTTCGCAGGGGCCCTCGTGGAATGGGGCCCCAGGCAACTGCCTTGCTTGCTACCCCATAACGCCAGCCCTGGCTTTTATATGCAGAAAACCAGTTGTTGTGGCACAGGTGGGCCTTGGAGTTTTTATGGCATATTGGCAGGGGCCTCAGAATGAAAAAGGTTGAGAACCCCTGCTTTAAAGCATATATGTAACTGTTTCCAAGACTTTATAATTCATTTTACTGCACAGCTGGTAGTGTTTAGGTCTGTATAATTACTATTAAATAAGCTTTAAAAAGATCAAGATACACCAAACTCAAATAAACAGGGGTAAATTAAAATTATTGCAGTGAATCGCCTCACTCAAGTAATTAAAATGTGTTAACTATCCATTTGTAATATACTTTAATTTCCTTGGACATTCTCAGGAGGACATCCTCACTGTTGGGGAAGAGACATCCAGGTTAGTGCTTGTACCTTGGTAGCTAACTGGAAGTACTGTACAAGCTCATAAAAGCTCAACATATTTCCTCTGAGTATCAGGTGTTTCCACTGCTTTCATTACGGTAGAAACAATTTTACAAGATTCTGTCTCTAGAAACAAAAATCAGAGAACCTCTTTTGTTCTGGTTTATATAAAAATGTATTATCTTCATCCATGTTTTATGCACAGAACACAACAGGGTCATATTTATCTATTTCAGGACACCTCCATAACTCATGCTATCATCATTACATATGAGAATGTTTACTAGCGTCTTAGCCTTAGTTAAAAATAGTTGGTGTACAAGAGAATCTATTCCTATCTATAAGCAAACACATACAGTGAGAATGAAACGGCAATCTTTTAATAGAGTGGTGTTTTGAAACTGTGGAAATAGTCTGTAGAACTAAAGTAGAAGCAGTATCTTATTGCTACTTTAAAGAGGAGGGAAAAAATGAATTAAATCTCAAGCAGCAGATGGAGCACAAAGTGTACTCTATGCTTGTGTTTAAATTTAAAATTAAATGCATGATTTGGAGTTTAATTCATGGTCTCAGTCTCCCTCCCAGCAGCATGTTCATCTTTACCAGTAAAAATAAGTAATGAGGGCTAATGCAGGCAGATCGGATGCAGGAGTATTTTAGTATCTGAGTAAATATGACGCTGGTTAGAGCATTCTAGTGACATCTAACTTACACTGCACTATATGGAGTGGAAACATAACGCCTTCCTCAGAAACATCCGCCACTTGCCAATGCCAGCGACAGGACTGATCCTGGCAGTGTTTACCTTCCTAAATGGATTGCTTTTCCCTCCCATTCTAGTTAGCAAAAAGATGCAACTGATCTTGAAAGAACTCCACTATATCAGCCAACCAAAATGCAACAAAGCTTCAAAGATATAAATGAAGAGGATTTTGAAAGCTGTGATTTTCCATACTGGAAGAGACATGGGGTAACCATTTATGTTTTTAAGTTATGAAAAACACTGAACCAAGCAAATACATCATATATGCAAGAAGCACACAGGTCATTATTAAAAATAGAATTTAAGAGAAGACGGAAAACACCTTCACATTAAAGCTAATAATATATGGAATTAATTATGAGAATGGCATACCATAAAAGTGTGTTGATACTGAAGGGACAACAAAATACGTTGTGCTAGCAACTCCTTATGTGTGCTTCTCAACTCAGTTAAAGCCACTGTTTTGGTTACATGCATGCTTTGTTTACTTTCCCTTTGGTCAATCTACACAAGCTTTCTCTGAAGCTTTTTCTGTGAAGTACAAGGCTTACCACTCTATAAATCCTCTGAGAATGTCAAGTTTCCAGCCTCCAAACATTTCAGTACAGAAGTCTCTTTAGCTAAGTAAGGAGTTGTTCCAACACAAGTAGTACTGCACAGGATGATTATCTCATGCTGAAATCACCCTGGATTTGTCAAGGGTCTGCAATTCCAGAAAACACTTTCCATGAACACGCACTTCTAAATAGCACAGTATGACTAATTAGCACAGTAGTGCAAGTGACTATATTATTCAGACATTGTTGGATACCCATTTTTCTTTTAACATTTATTCCACCTACAACTCACAAATACAACTGTGTGCAAAGAAATAAGCCCCACTTTTTCTGCCCACGGTGCAAACAAAATTCTAGATATTTGAATTACATTTTTCCAAAAGCTGCTTTCAACTCTCAGTTCTTGCACGCCTTCAAATACGGGCAATTATGTTAATGTTTACACAAAGTTGGAAGGTCAGATTAGAATAGGCTTGCGTACAGCACAGCATGCGATGAAACATACCAAAAATATAAAACCTCAGTGGCTGGCGGAACTCAGGGCTGGTCTACACTTACCCCCCAAATCGAAGTAAGGTACGCAAATTCAGCTACGTGAATAACGTAGCTGAATTCGACATACCTTACTTCGACCTTACCGCGGTTCAGACGCGGTCCACACGCGGCAGGCAGGCTCCCCGTCGACTTCACGGTACTCCTCTCGCTGAGCTGGAGTACCGCAGTCGACGGGGATCACTTCCTGGTTCGATTTATCGCGTCCAGACCAGATGCGATAAATCGAACTCGGAACTTCGATCCGCAGCCGTCGAACTAACCGGTAAGTGTAGACTAGCCCTCAGATACTCAGCTTTTGTAGCATGTGTAAGGGTAAAGCCAGAACTAAAACCATTCCCCCGCTGTTTCCCCGGTCATGACCCAGAATTTCACCATCAGCTCGCTAGTTAGGTAAACAGCAGTGGCTAAACAATTAATTTATTATTAATTATCTATCTACTGTTTAAGCATTTTCCAAGGTATCAGCCTGTCTCCAAACCTTAATTTTGTGCTGAAATATTGGCAAAGACCACTTCCATCTTGGTTCTGTTTGTTTCTTTGACTACATTACATTCTGGCTCCAGAAACTGTTCAAGACCTAAATCTGCCCTTGTAAGGCTGCAGTGATCTTGCATTCCAGACTGATTCTGGTTCTCTGTAATTAGTAATGGTACTTAGTTTAACCAGCTGCTTTTGACACTGCAGACTATTTAAAAACAATTAGAACACTGTGCCAGACTTTGCAGCACAGCTCCTGGTTCACTTTGCATTTGGCACACACTATAGCCAGTTTGTTACATATGCAACAAATCCCTAAGTTAACAGATATTTTGAGGTGCCCCTTATTTTTGGCACTCTGCTCTTCCATGTCTACAAGATACTTTGCATTCTGCATTTACGAAGGAACTGTCAATACTGTTGACAGTTGTCCCAGGTTAGATTTAATAACAACAACAACAACAACATATAACATCCCATAATGTTAATATTTGCCACTCTTTAAGTCGTTATATGAATTAAAAATTACTTCAGTATTCTGACAAATGAAATAAGACTCCAAATATTTTAGAAACTTTCAAATGGTCTGAAATTTGTGAATAGATCTCCTTTCCCTTTCACAGTCTCATTTTTATTTCTTGTTCCTCATACCTGTCTGACCACTACTGCTCGCCCCACATGTGCATATATCCTTTCACAACAGTGAAACCTGCAAAATTGCAAGAACTGCTGGAGAAACATAGTTCAAGAGTTCTGTTTTTCAATCCACACCAAAAGGCCTAAATTGCTTAAAAAAAAAAACTGAACAAAACTAGATTAATGTAATATAATGAGGGCCTGTAGCCAACATGTGATGGTTTTTCTTCTATGGCAGATGTATTATTCAGGTTTTTTTAGAATTATTATGCTCTCTTGCTAATTCTAATGCTCTGTTTTTTCCTCAACCTGACAGGCTACAAAAATCAGGACCACTGAGAAGAAGTCTCAGAAACCTCTAGGTTAGGGGAAGCTGTTTTGGCCAAGTTAAGTAAGTACACCACGTTTTACCGGGCTATAGATGCCACTAATATAAATGTCTCCAAACGTTGGGTCTAATGCCATGTCATTGATTAGAAACTAGGCGCTTTGTAGAATTACAGAAGTTCTCTCCATGGTTTACAATGTAAGTCTGATGTGCTTTCATGATTTTTTTAAGATGACTCACTGATCGAATAAACAAAGGTTTTACCTGTCCATGTAGCAATACTTTCTGCAAGTAGCTGCTCTGTTAAAATTTTCAAGCCCGAGTTTGCTTGCTGTTAAAGTTAGCCCAAGAGCTACACTTAGGCCCAAGCAATTAAAACATACTGGAAATATTGTTTGTGATCCTGCATTTTCAGGCATCTATACTTGTCTATTTTCTTTTTCCAAACAGAATTCTGACTCCTTTGCAGTGTCCCAGGTTATACTGACATAAAAGAAGAGCAGTTTCACTTACCCTCCTATCTAGACTAATTATCAGGGTGGTCTCTCTCCCTGTGTTTGTCCTATCTTCAGTTGTTTACACTACCTTGCTCATTCAGACACCAGAAAGGAATCCACAGAGTTCAGCACAGCCAAAAGCTAGGGGATCTTTTCTGTAATGCAACCAACACTAAATATACACAACAAAATAGGACACACATCAAATTATTTTTATCTATCTCCTTGTCTACAATTGCCACATAAAACAAGTGACAACGCCTGCTCAAGAAAGGCCGAGGAGTGGAACAGTAATGGTGTTTTCAGGTCAGAATTTGAGTGCAAGGACTTTGTTTAGCACCTACCTGCAATGGAATCTCTTGTGTAAACTGAAATAGTGGTTATCTCTGGTAATGTTTAAACAGAATGCTTGTTTTCAATTTCTATTTAGTTTCCTATTGAAGATTTTAGATTTGTGGTTTTAGTTTTCAATGATTCCCATTTGGTAGAGTTCCAAAGAAGTCTCCTTAATGTGGGTTGAGACTGTGTTCCATTTATGTGTAAAAAAAGTGGAAGGGGGTTGGGGGGGGGGAAGGAAGGAGGAAGAGTTCCCTGCTAGAGGCAAAGAAGAACATCAAGCAAACTCCTCACTACAGGGAGCAATTGCAAGGCAGACATTGGTGACTTTAAATACAGTGTTCCTGTGGTCACCACCCAGATTTGGCTGCCATATCTCACTGTGATTAGGCATATTTACAGGGTTATCAGCTGGAAATTAGAGGACAATAGAAGGAACAAGGAGTGGCAAGACAATAGTAATTAAGGAAAGAAAAGAAAGAACAGAAAACAGCAACACTCCTCAGCTCACAATGAGAATCACTACCAGTCACAGTAGGATTAACAGTTAAGAATATCAAGAGTTAAAATATTAAAACTGATAAGGACCTTCAATGCACAAGTACCAGAACTGCTTCTACATTTGAAGAGCTTCTACTTTTCTCTCCCTTGCCTCCCCCACCTTTCCAAAAAATAATACAATGATCCAACGATGGGCAGCCAGAGTGTTATGCATCACCATCTTTCTATTTTACAAGTGCACCTCTACAGTTACACACACCCAAAGGGACTAGCCAAGAAAACAAAGGTCAGACAATGGGCCCTGCAATCATCTCCTTCCTCCCCACCCCCCCAAAGTTGCTAAAGAAATGCATGTCAGCATACATGAAATGGGTGCATCTGAGTCTAATGCTTAGCAGGAAGTTGTCCACATCACAAAACAATCCACCATCACCAACACTAATTGGCAAACTGTTACCAAAGTACATACTACAGAATTTCAGTGTCCGTGGCTGGCAATTCAACACTTCACCCCAGCACTAAATTCACTTAAGAATTTTTAGACTCAGTCTCTGGGAACGGGAAGCAAAAACACCTATTTGTAAAGTATTTCCTAGCCTGAAAGCACAACCAGTTATATGGTCTCCTGACTGAAGGGCTGGCACAAACGAAATCAAAGATGTTTGACAACTGGCTGGGAACAAATCAGAGAACATTCTTCTTGTTTAGTTACATATTGAATTTCTGTAAACAGATGAGAAACTTTTCTTTTAAAAAACCTGTTGCCTGAGCATTTTTCTACTTTCTTTTCAAAACTTTCTGAAACAGTTTTCCAATCAAGTTTCATTTCTGTGCATGTGATATTCTAAGGGGAAGCTGTTGTCATATGAAGTATTATTTGATAAAACACTCAATGGTGTGTCTCTCAGTAAACATTTATAAAAGAAGGCTACTTATGTCAAAAATATGGAATTTTTGGACAACATATTTCTATCTTAACTCTAGGTATGATTTATTTACTTTGGCAAAACAAATAAAGGTGAAAGCTGATAATGTGAATGTTATTTGGGTCATGGTGGGAAAGCTTTATCAAAAGGGAAAGTTTTGTAGCATTTCCTAAAGACAGTCAGACTCTGGATTCATCTAATCTTCTCTGGAAGTTCATTCCATAGCAGGATTCCCTCAACTGTGAATACTCTTTCTCTGGCTGTCACACACTTTGCTCTGTGTTTTGTGATCTGCAACTCTGCCTTCTGCTTCACCCCCACCCAGCAACCACCACCCTTCCTGATGTATGTTGTAACCTCATTTGCCTGTTAAATCCATTGTTTAAATTATGAGATCTTTGAGGCCAAGATTTGTCTTAGTGTTTTTGTGAAGCATATCTGGCACACTTGTGAACACTACAAAATACAAAGACAACCAATCACCACCACAAGTCAAGGAAATTAAATACAAACCCTATGTCAGAAGAACATTCTAGAATACAGCATTTTGAAGAACGCCACACTGGATTTTAAGTTAACTACTTCAATTGCTATAATGCTGATATTTAAATCCCAGAACTGGAAATTGGGGTGTTTTGTTAAATAAGAAATTCTGAATGCCCTAGAAGTCTAAGTTTACTCTGACTTGGTCAATATTAGATGGAACATCCCAACAGAAGTGTGGTTGTCATGACTCAGAAAACATTAATATGAAATGTCATTCCTCATTTTAATTACGGGGATATATTTGTAATGAAATAACACCTGTTGCTTTCAAAGCTGAATAGTCTTTAACTTGTCTACACTGGCCAAAAATGTTAAACAAGTTTTTTTTGTCAGTGTAAACCATTCTTATTGCTTAACTGTTCTGTATTCATTTAGCTATTAAGATGAATGTCTTGAAGTTTGTTTATAAGAGGTTAAGGTGTCCAGACAAATTTAGTTATGCATTTTTTCCGCTGGTCCAAAACTTGTCTAACAAAATGCACTCAGAACAAACATTCTTTATGAAATCTCCAGGCTTCTTTGGATTGTCAGAAACCATTTTAACTGTAAATATTTCAACTGTATCTCCTATTTAGTCAGCTCACCCACCATTAAGTGTTTTGTCCAAGAGTGTACATACAGTAACTCCTGACTTAAAGTCGTCCCAGTTAACATTGTTTCGTTATTAGGTTGCTGATCTATTAGAGAACATACTCATTTAAAGTCACGCAACGTTCCCTTATAAGGTTGTTTGGCTCACCCCGCTCCACCTGCTCGCCTGGCACTCCTGCCGGGGAGTGGGGTCAAGGTGCAGGGGCTTGCCTCATTCTGCCCACCCAGCGCTCCTGCCAGGGAGCAGGGTCGGGGAGTGGGAGCTTGCCCTGTTCCACCCACCTGGTGTTCCAGCTGGGGGGCAGGGTCGGGGTGCGTGGGCTTATCCCACTCCGCCCGCCCAGCATTCCAGCTGGGGAGTGGGCAAGCCCCCGCGCCCCGACCCCACTACGCCCCGCCTCAACCAAGCTTCACAATCATTGATGAATACAGTATTGCATAGTTTGTTTAAAATTATTTAAAACGTATACAATGTCTTTTGTCTGGGTGAAAAAAATTTCCCTGAAACCTAACCCATCTCTCCCCATTTACATTAATTCTTATCGGGAAATTGGATTCACTTAACATCGTTTCGCTTAAAGTAGCATTTTTCAGGAACATGACTACAACGTTAAGTGAGGAGTTACTGTACAAGTGAGAGTGAACAGGAGTGTGATCTGGAACTAGAGAGATGTGCAACAGCCAAACAATGCAACCAGGCGGCCTTACTACCCCTCGCGGTCTTCCTTCCAAGCTTCCCTTCATTGGTTTGTTACACTCACTTGCTCAATCTTGTTTCAAATTGGTTTTAAGTTCTTAGGGCAGGGACCATATACAAAGAAGTCTTGAACCTGTCTGGGGCTTTTGAGAGCTTCCATAGTACAGATAAATAAACAAACAAACAGGAAGCACATGAGCCACCCTTCAATAAATGAACAATGTTTTGCATAGAGTGCAGTGATCACATAGAACTCACATCTACACTGAGAACTTCCAATCCACAGGAACATGCCCTCGACATAAGCCTTGATTGTGTGGTACACATCTACACTTCCCCTGTACATATATCCAACGTTCCAAAAATACTTAAATACCATAGTGACGGGGCAAGATAGCGGGGGGGGGCACTCAAAAGTTAGGAAATGCCACAGTTAAGGTTATCTGTGCAACCATAATTCAGCCCCCTTGTGCATATGCATGACGATATAGTCAATGAAGGAAATGACAATATTTCAGTTAAGACAAAATAAAAGCCTCCATCACCATAGTATTTGGGCTCCTCGCAAGCTTTATTTATTGTCACAAAATCCTGCAAGTTTGGAAAGTGCTATTATCCCCAGATGTTACAGATGGGAACTGAGGCACAGAGATACTAAGTGACTTGCCCAAACTCATATAGGGAGTCTGTGGAAGAGCAGGGTTTGCATTTGCTTTCAGATTTCTATTAAGTTAGAGTTATCCTAATTTCATAGAAGGAGTTCCACTCCCGTTTTATAATTGCCCTGCTTGGTGAGATCATTGCATGGCATCCACTTCAAATTACCAAAAGAAAGACTAGTGAACAGATACTTTGGGCCTTATTTCCTTTAAATGTCAGATCTGTAAATGCAACAGAGGACAATTTCAGAAATGTTTATATTTAAGAGATCTAGCGTTATATTCACATTTTGAAATACATTGTTTCACAGAGATCTGCAAGTGTTTTTATTGCTGTTTGTGTAGGTAGGAGTTTTTTATATTAGCACTTTGCTTTGGTAAATCCAATCTCTCCCCACAATAGTGGGTTGGAAGCTGCAAGGAGAAAAAACAATCAGATTTGAACATTTTCAAGGCCTCCCTTTTGTGTTATTCAAAAAATGCACACAGCATTAATGCATCTTGATTCAGCATAAAGAGACTACGCTGGAAATTATAAATAACTCACAGGTTGAGATACATCAACACACGTCATCAAGAAATACAATACAAGATTTACAGGCACTGAAAGAGCTATTTGCATAAGGAACCTATACAAAGGAATGCTGAAGGCCAAATTCTGCCCTTGGCTACAATTGATTACAACAGGGGCTGAGCATGTTTTTTGGAGGGCAGAACGTGGAACTAAGATTAAAGAATCCTCTTCCTCCTCCATCTCAAGGAAAGCTAACGATGAATGAAAAGACGAAACAGCAGTATCAACTACTTCTGTTTAAAACTACAACAGAAGACAAAAGGAGAAACTACTAAAATGATTTGCTATACACATAGAGGCTCAAGGTCAAATCATCTCAATAAGCAAAAGGAGGACAGGAATGCAAAGTACAGTAGCATCATCTCAAGTTGATTGATATGAGTCAAATATTATTGCTAATTCAGGCCCATGTAGTAACAATCATTAAAAATCCCTTGACAATTTTTTTTTTTTTGCAATTGAAGGGATGTTAAATCTGGCATCCAGGGAAAATTCCAGTTTGGACTATTACACTCTGTCTCCCTAAAATTCCATCATGTCGTTTTGATTTATCTAGGTTATCACTTCCTGCCCTGAAGTGTTTTGTAGTGTTATTGCACTGTTAAACAACTGCTGCATTTCACCACAGAAACAGTCAATACAAGTAGCGAGCAGGTGGTTTGGACGTCACCGGGCCCACCTTACAACAACTGGAAATACCCCAATCCCAAGAGATTCCTTACTGTAGACAGATAAGCAGATGTTGTTGAGGCCAGGACCTGGCCTACACATGTATATGTAAAAGTATTAAATAGGCCTTTGAAGTTATAGCTTGAATAAATGGATAAAAAAAGCCAATACAACTCATGCAACCTGCATAATCCTCCCATCTATTTCAAATAATTGTTTTCCATGGAGCAATAGGACGTAAAGCTTCAAAGTGAAATTTCATACAATTTATTGCCCAGCTTTAACTACTGGTTGTTCATCATATTGCAAATCCGCACCAGTGTGCATATAGTAAATGTATTGAAAAACAGCCTACTCTTTCCTCAAGGAATATTGACAATTCATGTTTATTTCTATGACACAATCATAGCTTAACCTCAAGCAGTGAAGGATAAAAGATAATCTTGCACATTTTATTGGAACAAGCTATGTTATGTGATGGTTTGGACATAATTACTGAAAACCAGTCAGCCAAAAAAACCCCACCAAACTTTTAAACTGCATTATTTAAGAAGCATTAAACCTTCCTTGATATCAAGACAAGAAGTGGGACTTTTTATTGCCATCTGGCTGAAGAATTTGGTATCACTCTCTCATACACATGTACAGCCTCTGTCCATGGAATGCTCACCATTGCTGGGGAAAGTTTTATAATTACAAATGTTTTAAAGAAAGACTTATTATATGGAAAAAAGTCCAGCTGGGGTAGATTGATAACATTTTCAAAAGTGACTATGTTTATGTCTTTTAGGATAAGTACATAGTTTGCTCTGATGTCTGGGCCCAATATCAGTTTAGAAGGCTATTCTGCTTACTGAAATTCTTCCAGCATTTTCAATTGGATGGGTTTTATTTCTTTTCCTCAACTCTAAGGCAGTCATGTTAAGCAGTATGAAACAGATACTATGTGCTACTTCAGATGCCGCTGCATTAATGCCTGTTCTGTATTTACAAAATGTGTTAAGTACTTGGTTACCTATTATGAACTGTAATTTTATATAAGCAAGCTATAGGAATATACCTGACATTTATTAACGTCTGCCATGCTTTGTGAAAACTGCAGTTTCATTTATTTATAAACCAGCCTGTTTTTGCAAACTTCACTCAAGGCTCTAGGATCTGGCTGAAGTTACATTTTCAGGGCAACTTTGCATTACGTTATGAACTTTTGTCATATTTTGAGGAAAGTCTAATACAAAGAACTACTTTAACCATGCTCAAGTAGCTCTCTAAAATGCCATTTCCTTTCATACAGTAAACATGTACTGGCTGTATTAACAAGTCACAGATCTGCTGAGAGAATAGAAACAATAGTGGGAACTTGGCTGTCTCCCAGCATTAATGGCACAGACAGCAGCCTGGGAAAGCAGAAAAAGAGTCAAAACAAGTTTAGATCAAAGTCTTAGTTGAGGAAATCAGGTTACATAGATATCGAAATCAGGTTAAATAATTCATTTTTTAAATTTGTTTCAGGATAAGAAGTGTGCTCTTAATTTTTTTGTTTTCCAATCCTAAAACACTGAAAAAAGAAAAAGAAACAAAGACACATATACTTTCTCCTCGTCTCTAGTTTACAAACCAACATTCTAGTTTACAAACATTTATCTTATTCATTGTAAAAACTGTCACTGAGTTACACAAAACTCTCACAATATACAGGAAATTATACTTAATATTGTTCCCAATTATAGCGAAAAGGCTTGATCCTCCATTTTTACTTATGCAAATTCTGCAATTAAAATAGACAATGAGTTGAACCCTGCCAGCAATGACATTAGTTATTGTAGCGTAACAGCGCTCTCTTGTGTTCTAATCAGAAAATGTTTTTGCTTAATAATTAAATAAGTTCTACACAAAAATCTATTTTTATTTTTAGCAATAACTCGGATGTCTTCCAAGGATTCCACTTCCTTCCACACCACCTTTAAATCACTAGCTAAGTGTTGGAAGAGGGATTTTACACAAATTAAAGTCAGCTGCCGTTAAACAGTTCCTAAAATTTAGTTTGCATGACAGTGCTTCATTTAATCATATTTATGTGAGGGGAAGCTTACCTCTGTTGGCACTATTGTCTTACTAATGCCAATGATATTGCCTTGCTATATGGATATTGATAATTGTATATTAGACTTAAACATGAGTCTCCTATCTCAGCCTTCAGTCACCCTGCCATCAAAAGTACAGCTAACAATAATAAAACCGCACACACAGGAAACCATAAGCCAGCAAAAAAAATGCAGAATAAAATCTCCCCCACCCTTAAGATTCTTACAATAGCCTCACCCCCCAAAAAACAGCTTTTTAAAGAGATGGGCTAGGCAGTGTGCCCAGAAGGTCAACAAATTCATACTATTCTGGACAAGTTGGGGACAGGGACAAGAGAGTGAATTCCAAAGTCAAGGGGCTCTCAGAGAACACTCTGCCAACAACTCTTTTATGTACCAAAAAAGCTCCAGATGAAGACTTCTGTGCCCAAGTATAGCAGCTGTGCATAGGGAGAGACACTGTCTCTCTTGTAGGAGAATCCAAGGTTAGGTTTAAGCAGAGGCACTATGCTCTATACTGTACCAGCCACAAATACAGTAGGCAGCCCAAATGAACACCTTAATTTTGAAGTGTGATCTAAATATCGGAACATGTACAAAGTCGGGCCAGTAAATACATACACAAAAAAGACATCCCTACGGGAATGAGAAGCCTTCTCTTCTAATTTAGTGGGGGAAGGGATGAGTTGCAGGCTTTGGGAGGCTCACTGTGGATATGTACACTACGGCTGTTGCTAAGTCATGAATTTGCCATAGAGCTGAGCTGCTATTTTCTTAAAGCAGGGATAAAATGGTTTCCCAATCAGGCGAAGAGACAGGGTGACATGAGAGAAAAGACAGGTAGGAGAGAGACAGATACAGCAGCGTGGAGAACAGACATCTAGGGATGTAGGTGACAGAACTACGTTTATTTTATAGGATTGAACCTCCTATAATGAAAAAGCAGCTTAGTCAGTCTTTATAACACAAACCAGTAGTAGTAATATCCGCAATCTCTGTAGCCGTAGCTATTATAGCTGGCATTTTACAAGGGCTGCACTTTTCTATATTATGGTTCTAGAACAATGACTCTTTGGTAGTTTTATTTCTTTTAACATATCAAGATGCCGTCATTGTAACATGTAGTGTAAGCATGCACCTTAACCAGCTGACTCTCCCTTTGGGACCATCTGAAGAAGACAAAGGTTTAAAAAGAAAATTACTGTAAGGTCCGGTGGTCAGAACACACTTTGGGTTATACTTCACCCCGCCCCCTCAAGTATTATGTAATTCATTTCGTTTAACAAGATGCTCAATTTTGCAATATTAGTTTGAAAACATTAGTTTAAATATGGAAAATCCACCCCCCAAGTGACATAGTTATACCAATGTAAGTTTGTAGTGTAGACGATGCCTAAGCTATACAGGTCACCAAGAGCACATGCTCCACTCACTACACTGGCTCCCTGTTGAGTGCCAACTCAACTTCATGTTTTAATCTCCAACACTCTGCATGGATTTGGCAGGATATAGTGAAACCTGCCAAGAGCAAACACTCATGGGAGTTAGAAGAATAGTCACCTGTAAGAGATGGTCTTCTCTTCAAAGGTTTGCATACCAGAGAGCAGTGGTGTTCCATGGCCTCTGCAAATAGTCACTCATGACAGGTGGTCTCTCTTCACAGGTGGTCTCTTAAGCAGGTTTTACTGTACTTAAGAGAATGTTTTTCTCTTTGGGAACACCACCTCCCACATCAGCTATGTTTCTCAGGAACCTAGATTTGTCAGCCTTACTACATTCATGACAGTATTTGGAAACAATTTCTTGGTGGCTGGCCCACCAATCGTTCCTCCAAGTACTCCAAGTGACCATGGACTACATTCAGGAAAAATGTAAAATGCATTCCTGACAGCTTTCCCATGCATCACCAAAACAATAAATAAGAATTAAACTTCCTGTTAGATGGCAAAAGGGAGGGGAAGCAGTGATTAGACCCACTGAATTTCACAATTGTTACTTCCATAGAACACTCAGTTATGATGATTCTGCCACTAACCAGACGTAAGTACACCAAATACACACACACTGGGAGAAACTGCAAGTAACTCTTAGATCGTACCTTTTAAAAAGTGTGATTATACAAGGATTACAAAAATAAAAGTTATGACTTCTTAAAGTAGGTCACCTTATGACTAAGTTATATCAGTTCCCTAAAATGGATTAAATAACTCTACACAAAGCTTGAGAACTAATTCAGACATCTCCAGTTACTCTTGATTATATACAAAGAGAACCGACACATTATCTCTTTAGTAGCCTTCACCTGTAACATCAGCAGAAGAACTGTGTGAGAAATTATCATGATCTGCATTAGATGTTTAGTAATAATCAAAAACAAAAGTATAATTCTCTAGAAATTAAATAGGTGTAGAGAGTTGTATGATTAATGTGTGTAATAAATTACACAGGAGGAAGAGCTTTCTGATAAAACATCAGCTTAAAATACATTACATTAAACTTGCTTAAAGAAATCAAATATCTGCTCTTAATAGAGTATAACGTAATAAACTATCAAAATATATATAACAAATAATGCATGATATCTATGGTAACACAGATATACCCTGAAAATACAATGGAGGTCTGTTTTACTGCAAACTAAGGTTACATGTTATGAAAGCTCTCCCCCACTTTTTGGATTATCTAAAAATCAGATTTATTACCCTATTTTGAGACATGCGCCACGCATTTGCAAAACCAAAGCCGTTCACACAAATCTATTAGCTTGCCAGAAATGATAACTATAAAGGATATCCACCTACTTACAAAAGACTATTATAGTCGTCCAACTTTTTTAAGCATGCAATTTAGAGAATGTTTGATTTTTAAGAATCTATAATTATACAACTAAAGAACTAAACCAAAGAACTATTTGAAGGTCTGCATGCTGTATTGTGTAGCAATGCCTATCAGAAACAAGCTTGCAATTAGTGCTTCACACAGAAAAGGCCCACTTTTGCCATCCTTACTTCCTTATTCAGTTGCAAAGCATTTTCTGACAAAAGGCAGTCCCCACTCAGCTACTCATGTGGGCAACTACTACTCAGCATATATAAAAGGGATTGCTGAATTAAACCTTAAATGAGGGAAGCAAATTCTCTGCTGCCTATTTCTAAACAAAGTTTAACTCAATAAGCAACAAACAATCAGCAGTTTAACAGATCAGCATCTTTAACAACATATTTAGATCTACAGCTGAAAACATCATTAGGTTAAGGAAGACAGTGCCATGTATAGTAATCTATAAAAACAAATGAAAAAGGTGATGCTTTAAGGGACTAACTCTTTGATTAAACATACCATTCTGTTTGATAATATATTGGTATAAGTTAAAAAAAGCCTCAATGTTATGTTAGAATTTGCATTCCTTTGAAATTGAGTAACAGGCTTATCTCAATAATTAACTCCTTTTATTCAAACACTGTCAAACTTGTAAAAGGATAAAACAATTAACAGTTAGAATCAAAGAGCAAAAGCAGCCATTTAAGGCAAGTAGAATACCACAGTAAAAACAGCCTATTAAAATTTTATTGAATAGGTGTTTAATGAGAGCAAGAAAGTGAATTTAGGCCTTAATGACTTCACAGGGAAGAAACCTGTTAAAATACAATGGTCAAGTGCAATTCTACACCCAGCAGCACTGGCCATTACCATAATATTTAAATATTGGGCAGTAGCCATGCTTGGCAGCTAGAAAAGAATATTTTTGAAAGCAATATTTTTAGGAGTTTAGGGATAGCTTTTAAGTAAGCAGGGAGGAATGTTTATGAATATTCAATTAGCAAAACTATGTTCATGGATAGTTTCACTATTAGACATAAACAAGAGGTAAATTCCAGTTACTAAAGCATTTGCAGAATCATTAAAAGTGCATATAATGTCTTATTTTATCCTTTAATTTCCAATTAGGAAACCAGATTTTCACATAAAATAAACAGAGATCTCCCCCAGAACATGAAATATTACTTTCCAGTCTATCTGAAAAGTAACTGTTCTCTACAGTTTAGTATTTGTAGGGGAAGTTTTTGGAAATTAAATTAAAATGTCAAACTAAGCACCAAACGTTTAAACTAAAGAATCCACTCACCCACAGATACCGAAGCGACTTTAACAAACTCGGACAGTAATAGTACTCCATTCTTTCAAAGCACATAGTTACTGCAACACCATCTTTATTGGTTTCTGTTTTCTCTGAGAGTGAGGCTTCCCTTCCTCCAATAGAACTTAAAAGCAGACCAAACACATTAAAGGCAACCTGAATAATTTACAAGGTCTGCGTAACAGGATATAAACTACCGTATGGAGCACTGTGCCTTTAACAAGCGTAGTAGCTACTTTTAAGCAGCAGCTGAGCTACTGAAGTCAGATGACTCACCACTTGTTATTAGCATCTAACTGCTCGAACTTTTCTGATATAGTTAACTCACAGCACAAGTGTTAGCCTAGAATTAGTAATAGTAGTTTGGATTGCTCCTCACAAGAATAAGAACTTCATTTTGAAGGGAAAAAACTAAAAGTATGCTGTTTAAGAGGCTCAGGTTATACAATGCTATTAATGCCACAGTAGTGGTTTGGATTGCTAGCTGACCTTATTTTCCCTGTGCTGTATGAGATGCAGGTAAGAGAAGACCATGGTTTTAATATAAAAAATGCTCCTTTGAGTGAGAAAATGGGCACTCAGATTCCACAATGTATCTTTTTACATACTACTGCATCACTGCCAGCATCAGTAAGCCAATGCTACCAAAAAAGGTAAAAAAAGATTGGATACTAGAAGTTATTAATCAGCATTTTCAGTCACTAGTTCTAGAAATGCAAGAGTAAATGGTAAGCACATTTCTCCCCACTAAAACTGAGTGAAGTCAGAGAACAGCTAGAGCAGGAGCAATTAATTCCCAACAATTTTCTACATATCTGTCTTATGCCCTTTTTTAAAGTAGGGAGGGGAACCAATCGACAGGAACCTGCACGAGAAGGGATTCCCCCAGCTCCGCTTTACA
>NW_020664585.1:2923583-2966210 GCF_002925995.2 Terrapene triunguis
GGGCTCGGCTCTCCCCCCCCACCCGGCGGCCAGAGCGGCCGGCGGCCGGGGCGAGGGCGGGGGGGGCGGCCAGAGCGCCGGGGGGAGGGCGGCGAGCCCGGCTGTGGCCCCCCGCTCCCCGGCAGCCGGAGCGCCGCGCCGCCCCCCTCCAGGTGCCGCCCCAAGCACCAGCTTGGGTGCCTGGTGCCTGGAGCCGGCCCTGCTTCAGACGGAGTTACTGATGCTCCTTCATTATCCACAGAGGTGGAGTTAGGGTGACCAGATGTCCTGATTTTATAAGGACAGTTCTGATTTGTGGGTCTTTTTCTTATATAGGCTCCTATTACCCCCCACCCCCCGTCCTGATTTTTCACATTTGCTGTCTGGTCACCCTAGCTGGAGTAGAGGGAATCACAGAGTGGTATTAGACAGCCTTGCAAATGTCTACTCACTTCTTTGCTTGAGACACTTTGATTTTGGATGAGTTAGTAAAATATCACCAGTTTTTTCATTACAACCATAAGAACAAACAAGGGCATTTTTGTGGCAGAGCTGGTAAATTGTTCTGATTTTGCAAGACTGATGCAAACTGCTCTTTTAGCCCAAGGTGTCGCGCTTGCTGCATCCAAAATCCATTTGGTCCCAAGCAGTCTGGGAGAGAAAAACTGCAGTCAAGAGAGACTAGAGATCTGAAGTTAAACACCTGGTACAATAAAGGGAGGGAGAAATGGCTCTCCTAATGGGGACACAGGAGAGAACTTTAGTGGCCAGGACTAGAACTGGAAGGGATATCCATGACAACCTGAACTATGAGGGCATCTGTTCCATTTCCAAAATGTACACCCTCTTCCCCAAAGTACATTCCCCAAAACTCTACTAGATTCAGAACTGATTCAGGTCAGTTCATGACTTTTTTAAACTAGCTGAGCCATCTCTACCTATATATTATAGTCTCAAGTAAGTGATTTCTTTAATCATTTTACTTTGGACATCAGTTTTATTGGCAAGGGACTGTAAAACCAACTATCAATTAGATAATAAAAATATAACAAGAATTCAAAGAATGACTACATACAGCCAGCCTGACTACCACTCCAGACTCCACCCAGAGCCTGCTTCTGTTTTTACATGCAGACTGTGTAACTAGTGGTTTGATCAGAAGCTACTCAGTCACCAGAGGTGGCTACTAGGCTGTTCACTCCTAAGTGAAACAGCAATTACTTTTTTTGGTCTGAAATACATAAGACTTCTAGATCCATTAGGAGAACCGGGTTGTACAGATTATTAATTAGGCCACAAACCCTGATTGTTAAAATCAGGCAAATAATGACTTCCGTCACTTGAGAAAACATCTTACAGTTGAAGCCCTTGTAACATTCAAATGGTTTATCGTAATACTTCGCAGTTATAGCATATCTTTCAGAAGATCTCAAATTGCTTAACAAACTCTAAACCTTACGACCTCGCTGCAAGATGAGCAAGCATCATTAAATGCATTAAAAGCAAGCAGAGGGGATTCAGGACTCAAGGTTCTTCACTTTACATGCAAAGTCTAAAAAAGGAAGGCCCAAATGCACTTTAAAACTTGAAGCTATGCTATACAGCCTGGGTGTTTGTGGTAAGGCACTTGCCAATTCTATAATCCAAAAATCTTAGTTTTTGCTAAAAATGAAGCAGCAAAATGAATGTAAATGTAAGCAAATATCTAATATCCACAATATATAAAACTTATTTTAGGCCTCTAGATACTGTCACGTACGCCATCGTGTCAAACGGAAGATTTAAGAAATCTATGTATAAAATCTAAGTTAATGAAGAATTAATCTTTAAAACAGGGTGGGGGAAGTTGCTAATGAAATACAGATGGGAAACTCTTTATCTGCTTAAATTAGAGCCTTTCGCTTATCCCCTTAGTAGAAATTTTCTTAATCCAAAAATTATTTAATTTGTTCCAATATAATAAATTATTTGGTCTGTATTTACCAATTGCAAGATAGATTCAAGAGGAAAAGGAAGAAAAAAACATGCTATATTAGAATACAGATGGGAGTTTTAGTGCTAAGAAAACTGCAGTAAGTGGCTGTATTTAAGATCTGATTGTGTATGTAACAGTTGTTTCCCAAAAATAACAAGTTGCTCTACAGCAAGGTATAGGATCACAAACCTATACTGACATCAAAAGAATATGAATATACAATCACTCTGCTCTGGAGTTTCTAAATGAAAACAGTAGAACTCGGACCATTGCTGTAATTCTCTATTTTTAATAGTATGGAATTTCTAGCAAACTAAATCTTTTGTAAATAGTAATAATTTCCTGCATGAATCACTTTCCTTATTTCATAGGCAGATACGAAACTTACACTGATTCCAACTAACTGTTTTGCCAATGATTAAGTTACATGCAAAGCTGAAATTAAACTCTAAATACCGACAAACTACTCCTCTAAGGGTATGTCTATACTTACCTCCGGGTCCGGCAGTAAGCAATCGATCTTCTGGGATCGATCTATCGCATCTTGTCTAGACGCGATAAATCGATCCCGGATCGATACCAGAAGTGCTCGCCGTCGACGCCGGTACTCCTGCTCCGCGAGAGGAGTACGCGGAGTCGACGGGGGAGCCTGCCTGCCGCGTGTGGACCCGCGGTAAGTTCGAACTAAGATACTTCGACTTCGAAGTGGGGAGTTATTTGTAGTTTAAGGGCTGGTCCACACTAAGAAGAGGACCCATAAATTAGATTACTTTGCTTCAGATTCACCCTTTATTTGAGCAATATATTCTAGTAAAAATCAAAGAAAAATTAAGACAAAAGTAATCAGCAACATCTTTAACAAGATATTTTTATATTATATGTATGTATCAACAAATAAAAGTTCCATAGCTTTCTAACTATAGATGTAGAAGCTAGAGCTGATTTAGATTAAAATTATATCTTGCATAATGTTTTGAGAAGTATCTGAAAAAAGAGAGAGAGAAAAGCCACATGGAAATGCTAAGTAAAACAAGAAAGAAGTTACTATCAACAAAGTTAGCAGACATGTATTTCCTCAGCACTTGAGGAAAGGTTCACACACAAACCCTGGAGAGCTTTTGTTATTCATTGCAGTTCAAAGCTATTACAAAACTAATGCACAACAAAAAACCTTTGCAGTTTCTCACTTCATAAGGGTCCAGAAGTCGAATTAGTATAGATAAGTGCAAGCTCCTCAGGTTCAAGCAGCAGTAGCAGAATGTCATGAAAACCATGTACAATATATTCATAAAGTTTAATGCTAAAAGAGACCAATACACCATCTAGTCTGACACAAACCATTATATTTCGCCCAATTACCCCGAAAAACAAATGTTTTAAGAGTTTAAATGGTAAGGCTATGAGGATACTACCAAGGTTAGCAGGCCCAAAATTTGCCCTATGTTTTTGTTTAAATGTATATATTTCCAAAATCCTGACAAATTTTCCTCCTAACCATCCCTTCCACACCTCTCAGCATTTTAAGATACCAGCTACCATCCTCCCAACCCCCTTCTCAAAAGCAGTGCCTAAAGCAATTACTGAAGACGCTTCCTTGTCCATTCTATAAAGTTCAGTTTGAGACTCACACTGTAATATTTAAGACTTGATTTTCTAGTTTTCTGGAATTCATATTAAAAAGTTCCTTTTCAAAGACATAATTAGAAGTAATTTAGTTTGGCTTTTTCTCTTTATTAAAAATACAACATGAAAGAATCAGATGATTTTTAGTTGTCTCAGTGGTCAAAAAAATTCAAACAGATCTCTGTGATCCATAGCTATGCACTGCATTGCCAATAATTACACAAAGAAACTAGGATCTTAGAATGGATGTGATGCATTTAGTCACCACATGGGGGGGTATTATACAAACAGGACCAATGAATACTGGGCTCTAATCTTCTGATGACAGATATGGTTCACAGTATCAAATGATAGCAGCTTTTGTTCATGTTTTACCTGTGTACGTATAACTTTGAAAGCCTGGATCTCCCCACATCTTTACCTCAAAGTGTAGGTATGCAAACATGAGATTATGAAAGAGGGTCATGAGATAGGCTTTTTCTCAAAAAGGCACGTGTCTATTGCCTTAATGAATTAAAAGCTATTTACATTTTTCAATAAATCATTTGCAGTTACTCAACAAAATGTTTTCACAGTAAGGGGACACTATAAAAGTTCAATAATTAAGACTATTTTTCAAGCCCCAGTGTTGTATTCAATTACCATTTTTAAAAAAGCAAGCAAGGGGTTCTTTGTTATTTATAAACTTTTCCAATCCTTTCTTAGCAGAATATAGTGGAACACTTGAAATTTATGGGGAAAAGATTCCAAGGGCTTTTGTGTTTGTTTTGTAAAAGGCAAGCATCACTACGAACACATTGTTGGTTTGAGATACTGAATAAGTAATTTAGTATCTCAAACCAGCAATGTGTTCGTAGTGATGCTTGCCTTTTACAACAGCAACAGGATGCATCTGAAGAAGTGAGGTTTTTACCCATGAAAGCTTATGCCCAAATAAATCTGTTAGGCTTTAAGGTGGCACCGGACTCCTTGTTGTTTTTGTGGATACAGACTAACGCGGCCACCCCCTGATACTTGAATAAGTAAAGTACCATCCTGATGGATGTGAACAAGTGTACCTTTCTCCTTCCTCATGATGTAATCAGGATCCTTATGGGTATACCTACACTGCAATTAAAAACCCACAGCTGACCTGTGCCAGCCGGTTCAGGCTTAAGGACTGTTTAATTGTGGTGTAGACGTTCGGGCTCAGTCTTCAGCCAGAGCTCTGGGACCCTCCTACCTCGTAGAGTCCAAGAGCCTGGGCTTCAGCCTGAGTCCAAACATCTACACCACAGTTAAACAGCCTCTTAGCGTGAGCCCCAATCAGCTGGCATGGACCCCCCAAAGGTGTCTGTCTGCAGTGTAAACATACCCTAAGATGCTATTTCCAGATACAGGATTTGGCCCCCAGAAGTCCTTACCAGCCCAGCAGACAAACTCCTACTGACTTTAAATGGGAGGTTACTTGAGAGAGGAACTTCCAATTTGGCCCTGTAAGACTGTGGAGAAGCATTCTTAAGTCAGTTGTGACTCCTGACACAACTAGTAATCTAGATGATTTACGCAAAAAAAAAAAAAAAAAATTAAACCAAACATTTTCAGCCCCTATTTTAGAAGTGGTGGTGGTCTGTCCTTACAATTCTCTGAATACGATTATTTAAAGCAGAGTTCTGCTCTGAAATGTAAAAAGAACCTCTACTCAACAGATCAGCTTCTGGAGAGTTGAGTTATACCTTACTTCAATACCAAAATCAGTTTGTACTTCTGTTAGCCCTGAAGACCCAAGACAGATAAGAGACTGTGTAGACTTTTGCTTGTTGTGTATCAGAATTCTTTACTAAGTTCTGATTGGTTACACTTGTGCAAGCCTACTGAGGACATTGGGATTTTGCAGGTATCATTTAGGGTGGAATTTGGCCTGCACAATCTTTACTAATAGGCAATTAAGCACAAGTAGGAATAACTCTGCTTCATTTTCAGATCACACGTTGAGTTTGCAGGGCTGGTGATTACAAATCAGTTTGTGAACTAATCACATTTAATACAGAATTGAGAACAAACATGAACTCATTATACCATGTTTACTGAGTCATTTCTCAGAGTGAAAGCACATTCTTAGAAGAAAAAGAAATAGCATGTGGTTCAAGAAAAGTAAACTGGTTGAAAATCTAAGATTTTCATTCACAAAAAATCCAAGACATCTGAAATTGCAAAATGTGTCTAACCAAAAAATTTCCCCTCTTTAACTGCAATGAAAGAGAAATGTAGACAAGGTCACAGTTCATAAACTAAGTAATTACATTTTATTATACCGTCTATAATCTTAATTTAAAGAGCAATCTTGGTATCAAAAGGCTGCTTTTACTCACTTGGGAAGAATGTAATGCAGCAAAGTGACCTTAAAACCACTTCTCCGGGTGGAGCCGAATAGTAAAAAACCTCACTCCTGGAGAGACTCACATAAAGCCAGACATTTCAGAAGATATCAGATACTTGAACAATCCCAACACAAGTCTCTGCTATTCCTACATACCACAGAAGTTGCTTCTGTGCCAGCTGCACGGAGGCTACAGAAAGCAGCACTGAATTTATGAGCAAAGGAAGGATGCTGGATCCACAGTTATCTGAATTCAGTAGCTGATTACCTTCAACATCGTGTGCACAGAGAAGTGCTTTAGCCTGTTGCCTGCCCCTAAAGTGGTGGTGTTGGGAGCTGGAGAGATGAGGAGGAGATTCACCCCCAAAACTTACACTTAGATCTTGACAAACAGCTTGTTAACTTTGGCTTGGTGGGGGGAGAAGGAAAAATTTCACCCTTAAAATAGATCTTATCATGACAAGAATACCACATTAAAAACAAGGAAAAAGGTGTATCAGCTTAATTAAGACAAAGATTAACAAAAATGTCAAGCACAAAGGTGTAAGGACAACCATCTTCATTAGGAGAAACACACAACATTGATTGAGCAATGGGACAAGGACACACCAAGTTTTTTCAGGAACTGTTCTCTGAAACTGACATTTTGGTAAAGTTCACAGCACAACTGCAACCCTATGCTTAAAATTTTATAATCTGGTATCAACTCTCTGCAAAGGGCCAGCACAAGGCCTATAGAAAACTTGGACTCACAGACTTTAAGGCCAGAAGGGACCATTATGGTTATCTAGTCTGACTTCCTGCACACTGCAGGCCACAGAATCTCACCCACCCACTTCTGCAATAGGCTATACCTCTGGCTGAGATACTGAAGTTATCAGATCTTGGTATTGCCTTAAATAGGATTTGAACAGTATATGGCCTTGTGCTGGCCACCTGCATGGGGTGAATTTCCCCAATATGTAAATAACCTGGAATTCCATTTTGATCAGGTGGAAACTAAACTAGAAGCTACAGGGACTTCTAAAGTCAAAGGAAAAATTGAACAGATCTTAAATTTTATAAAAATAGGTTTCAACACTGCATACAAAAAAGGATTAAGGGCTGCATGATGATCTTGGAGAATATAATAGGGACCAAGAATAGTTAGAGGGTTAAGTTCCCTAAAATGGTGGAATCAGATGGATTTACAGTCTTCTTGATGGATCCTGCATTTGTTGTACTAAGAGGTAGTGGGTGGCCTGGTGTACATTGGGAAGCTTAACGGGAATGATAAGAACATCAAATACTAGCTACATGGAGAATCTGAGTACCATGTATCCATATGTATATCATTTCTAATTTTCTTAATCCAGCTTTCAAAAAAGTGTCTCATTTTAAAAATCAATCTATTTTTGTTCCAGTTATTAAACATGGGTATTTTTAACTTCCATGACATTTTTTATTAAATTTATGAAGAAACAGGGAGGGAAAAATGTAAAAGAACATATTCTTAATATACAATAAGAAACTATGAAGGACAATTCTAAACATCTGGTATGATTAAAAAGCAAAGTTCAGAGTAAGTACATGTAGGGGAGTTTCAAAATTAAAAACTATTTTGATCAGCTTAGCAAGACAAAATTTCTCATTTTTGCATGTCAACTGGCATTTTACTTAGTTCTGCAGGTAGATAAGTCCCCACAACAGGGTAGCAGAAAATGATTCAAGAAAGGAAAATAGGTGCAAGATGTATCTGACCACATAGGAATCCACACTGTCCATTTGCCAAACAAAACACTGCACAATGATATCCTTAGGCAGAACATCTCAACTTTTTTTAGCCAGTTATAATTTAAAAAGATAGTCAAGTGTCAAACTTCTGGAAAAAGCAGGTTTGTAAAAAAAAAATGTTGTCAGTGCTATTTAGAGGATTAGTTGTTGTATGATGTTAAAAATAATGCAGGAGTCACTTACTGGTAAAAAAAATAATTTATGAAGCAATAGAAATAGAAATTTAGCAGACATCTGGATTTTTACATTGTGTACTTTCTTCTTGCTGTATTCTAATTTTTCATTTTCTTTCTTACTTCAAACTCCTCCCATCATTGTAGTCCTTAAAAACATGCTCTTGAGTTGGTTGACAAACGAACATGAATACTTTATGTTACATTACATGTACTTTATAATAATTTTATATTGATAGCATTATGTGCATCAAATAACATTTTATTTTAAATGGACACTCAACTTCAACCTGACCCAAAATTTAATTTTGTAAAAACAGGTTTTAAAATCCTAAGAACAGAAATGTTTCCAAAACTTTTGTTTTTAAAATTTCAACAAAACAGTTTTGAACAAAAACACCACTGTAGTGTTTAAAAACCAATACTGTACCACTGAAAATGTGAAATTAAAATGGACTACAAATAAAAGTGAAAGTTACTTAACTGATTTTCATTGTCCATGCTGAGAAATAAAAGGCAAACAGAGACAAAGAGTAACTGGTGAAAATTTTTTAAAAATCCATTTACTTTTAAATAATCCAAGGTTTTATGAGAAATTGGTGTAAAAGTTGCAAAGTGTCCCTTTAAAATCTAGAAAGGAATTCATTATGCAGTTTACATATATTGCATGATTTAACACAAATGTGAAAGCAGTAAGATACCCCATGGGAAAAATAACGTTACCCTGATGTAAAATTTTGCACAGGAAGTTACAAGTGTATTTGCTCCTACTGCTGTGAAGTCCTGATATATTGAGTAGTTGGTATTTCAATGTCACAAAAAAAGACAACTGATTATGAGTGGAATATGCAAAGAAATAATAGCCTACCGTCCAGTTATGTGCTCTTCGGTCCTTATAAAAACTATGGCTTCTTCTCTGGATAGGAACTACAGTCAAGTCTTTCCCACCTGATCTGTCAGAATTCTGCTTGGTCCATTCTTTTTCAGAGTCCTGTTTCTAAGGAGTACATAAAAATACCACTTAAAATGTTTGTTTACTTCAAATATGAGAACTACAGAGAAAGCTCAAAGTTGGTTCACAAAGCAGACAAAACAAGGAAGGCTAACTGAAGCAGAAAAGCTTTATTCTATGCAACATTGACATGGGCACAGTGACATTGGAACAATTTTTATAGTGGGGATGCTGAGAGCCATTGAACAAAACTGTAAACCCCATATATGATGTAAACCATTTCAAGCCAGCAGGTGCTGCTGCACTCCCAGCACACCTAATTCCAGCACCCCTGCATGGGCATGTGATGCACATTAATTCCTTTTTGTCAGGAGAACCCTTAGTAGGTTTCCCTCTGCCAGCACTTCGAGAACAATAGACCACAAAAGTGGTAGCTGGAAAGGAGATTGGGGGAGGGAAAGTACCAACTCATCTATAAAAAAAGTTTTCCCCTTCACTGAAGCAAAAACCCCAGCCCAGTTGAGATGCCAATTCAAAACGTTACATTTATTGACTTATGAAGCTGTGACTAGAACGATTTAACAAATAGTGCCTACAGCATTAAGAATTCAATTTATAAACAATACTTCTACATCAAAAGAAAGCTGTAGTTTAATATTGTCCGTAAGTAATTTGCCACTTTTTAAAGAATACTACAGATCTACTACAGTATTGGCTCTTAAAGGAGATATTCCCTGTAAGGAGTAATATATGATTTTTGAAATTAAAGAGAAAAAGAATATTCAAAAAGCCAAATCCTCACCTGGCATCACTTACGCTGGCACCAATATCTACGGAGCAGAGCTGATTTACGCCAGCTAAGCATCTGGCTCTAACACAGAAGCAGCAAGATTGAAAGCAATCATGACAAAATATCTTCATCACTTTCACAGTTATAAGAGGTGCTCTAACAAATACTGCCTTGTAAATACCTTTTTATTTTCCTGGGAGAAAGATTCTTGTTGATATGCACTCCTCTTTTTCAGTCTGTTTTCTTCACTTTCCAATGGGAAGCTTTGCCTGAATTGGTGCTGGTCCCTTCTTTCCTTTGTTTCTTGCATCAGAGGCATGCTGCCTCTTGCTTTAGCAGGACGGCTCTTTTCTGAGTACGATCGTTTTAAATCTGGCAGTGCATTTCCAAAACCAGATGTATAGTCATTCCACTCCGCTTTGCTCTTCATATTCGAAAAGTCACTCTCATGTGAGGTTTTGTTTGCATTCTCTTTGTTCTTATTTACAGAGCTCCTCATTATATTTTTGTGCCAGTCATCATCCACAGACATCTCTGTGAACTGCTGTTTTGTGAACAATTTCTTCTGTAATAAGGCGCCGCCGCTACCACCACCATCGGGGGAGGAATTAGAAGCTAAACTGACTTCCAGTTTTTGGTCCACACTAATAGGATTTGCAGGCTGTACCTTGTTATATGTGTACTTTGCATTTTGGAGCCTAGATGTTAAATTGTTCCCTTGATCCTCATCAATAATAAAAGTTTTTTTTCTGGTACCAATAGTGTCAGCAGGTGAATTTATAAGTTTATCTGAAAGTGAACTAGGCTTTCCCCAATGCGGAGGACTGAAATTTCTGTCTTTGGACTTTTGCTTACTCCATTCTTGGCTACAGGACTCCAGTTTCTCTTTGCTGTTTTCATGTAGAGTTAGGTTCTCAGGCCTGCAGTGTTCTTCTGCACAGGTACCTTGTTTAGTGATACTAGCAGATTGATCCAAGTTCTTCCAATCTTTCCAGTTATAGCTGTGTGGAATTTTATCAGCCACATTCTTTTTGTACTTTGACTTCTCCCAATAAAACATACTCTGATCTTCAGAGAACTGGTCATCTTTTTTTTCTGGAATGTCACTGGCCTTTATGTATTCCTCTTTATATTCTGCCATAAGAGCATCAATATCAAGAACTCTAGATCTATACCTGTCTTCAGTCTTTACTCTGAACACATCATGACTGTTTTCCCCAAACTTCTTTTGTGTAAGTAGTTCACTGTCTTTGCGAAAATGCCTGAAGTGTAGCGTGGATTTTGGCTCATGATATGCGGAGACTTTTCCTCCACTACCTTTAAGATCAGTTTGAATAGTATTTTTCAGGCCCTGTTTTAAGAGGAAAGCATCAACATCTATAATTTTCTCTTTAACATGATCCAGCCCTCTCTCACAAGACCTCCTATTATCATCCTCTCCAAGCACTGGATATATTTTTTTTAAACTTAGAATATCTTGTTCTTCCTCTTTAACCCAATGCTTGTTAACACATTCCTCTAGGGACTTATCTTTACAATGTGTACTCGGTACATTTTTATAGGATTGCTGAGATGTAGAATTGGACCTTCTGGAAGAACCAGAGTTCAGATTAATTGGTGCACTTTCAACCGCTGTAGTAATTTGGTTATTTTCATTTGCATTAACAGTACTTACAGAGCTTTTTTCTTTTTTATCAGGAATCTGATACGTAACTGCAAAATAGGTTGCCTTTGGTTCAAAGGGAGAAACCTGCTTCTTCAAATAATCATCAGGACTGACTGAAACTGTTTGGTTCACCTCCTTTGATTCTATCCCATCTTTGCTTCTTTTACTTTTTTTCTTTATTGCACCTTCATCAAATTGCAATGAATCTGTTCTGTTCAGCCTTTTAATACTTTCTTGAGTTAGTGGGCTAACTTCTTCTAGCTTGCTAGAGTCCTGAGGCAAGGTCTTCCTTCGCCATCTTTCTGAAATTTTAAGGTCAGAAACACTACTACTGGTTCTTCTGACTTTTTCTTCTGGTTCTACTAATCTGAGTTTGTCTCTTTCATTTTCAAGGGCTGCAACATCTAAGCCTAAATCTTTTCTTACACAATTTGAGTCTGGATATTTCCTTAATCCAAAAACTCTGGATTTCTCTTTATCGGCAGTTATTACTTCTGTGCTAGGATGTTGGTCCACGGAGGGTTTATACAATTGGCTATATCCAGGCACTGAAATCTGACTCCCAGGTTTATTGGCACTGGTTGAAATAACATCTTGACCCAAGTCACCTCTGGATTCATAGCCATCTGTCCTAACTGGTTTTATACCAGCTCTCTCAGAAAAGTCTTTGGTCACGTTCGAGCTCTCTGTTTTATCTGTGCAAGAGATTTCATTCTTTTCTTTTTGCATTTCAGGATGCAGTTGTGTCATTTTTTCATTTGCTATCCCCAAATCCTTACTTTTGTTTGTAGCATAAGAGGATTTCTCCGTTATAAATACCAGTTTGCTCTGATTTTTATTGTACTCTGTTATCTGCTCATGGAAAGTACATTTGCTGTTGAAGATATCTTTAGGTTCCCTAAAAGTAAACTTTTTTGTAGACGTTTCCAACATGTCTTTAGTTTCTGAAATAAAACTACCTTCTTTCAATGGGTCAGTTTTATTATCTAGCCCACACAGCTGATCAGCATGTAAGACATTCCCATCAGGTTTTCTCTTCTCTTTCACAGAAGATTTTCTAGTTCTGAGTGTCACAGCCTTATCTTCGGGAACTACTGTAATAGCTTCACTAAGTGCTCTTTCACCAAAAGTCTGCAGGATTTCATATCTTGGCTCTATTCGTTGGTAAATTAGAGAGTCCTCTACATGCTTAGGAGTGGGTTTTTCACATTTCTCACATGAAGAATATTTTTCCACTGGAACTGCATGAGCAATTTTCTTGTCTTCATTTACATAAATTGTTTTTCCACGTTTTTCTGCATCTGCTACATATCCTGATACATCAGACTGACTGTGATACTCTCTCTTTGAACTAGTTTTCTCCTGTAATTCTTTTTCCATCCCAGATCTTCTGCTATAGCCTAGTAAAGTCACAACATCATATTTGCCTTCAAATTCATTAGTCAGCTTTCGTGTAGGATCAATTACAGGGTGACCAGCAGCAACATTATGCCTCTGGACATTGTGGTCAAACATGGTGGCTCGGACAGTTTTTAAATGGGTCTTTTCTGCAGGAGTGGTGGGTTTTAATTTTTTTTCAACGTTATTTGTGGCTGACACAGAGTTTTCACCCTGCAAAGAGAAATTTTGCCTCTCTCTCAGAAAGCTTCCTTTTCTTTCGATCTGACCAGCTTTTTCTGATATTTTTACTGTCTGTCGTGGTTTCCACTGATTCCCAATAGCACAGGTCTCAGTACAGTCTGTTCCAGGAGGAGGCTTCATCTCCTTACTCTTAAACAAAAAAATTCAACAGTTAGAAGTTGATTTAAAAAAAAAAGATGAATTGCAACATCGTACTACCTAGTCTGTATTTATGTATCTAGTATGTATTATACACACACACACTATTCCCTAAGCAAACTAACAAACAGATTCAAATATTGGTGTAAGGTAAACTTGCAAACCCCAGGATAAGCCCTCTTTACATCAGAATCTCTTACCATTTGATTGTTTTTAATATAACAAATTAAAATTAAATGCATGAAGAATTCCTGGATTCAGACTTTCATGGTATATTTTAATCTGCTGTGATTACTTGAAGCCAAGTTATACTCCAGAAAAGGCACTGCCACTCAAAATACAGTAGAATATAAATATTTATACCATATTTTGTAAAAGCCAGCTTTTCCCAAAAGATATGGTATTACTGGCTAGCTAAATGAATAAATGATTAGTACTCCATACTGCCATGCAAGAGACCTCAGGAATCTTGGGTATAAACCATTAAGGGATGGAAGGCTCATGAATGATAGTCAGAAGTTGCTAGTAGAAAGAAATAAGGAGAAAGAAAGATGGTCTGCCTGAGCCACAGGGATAGGACTCAGGAGATCTGGCTTCCATCCTCGGGTCTGCCACTGACTTCCTGTGTAACCATGGTCAAATCACACAACCTTTCTGTGCCTTAATTTTTCTTTTTAAAATGGGAAATAATAATTCTCTCATCAAGGTATGGCAAGGATTAATTCATTCTTGTTTGAGAGAGACAGATACTATGGCAAAGAGCACTTTACTAACGGCTATGAATAAAAAATTAAATAATCAGGCATTGCAGTTTGAGAAAATAATGAAGAACAGCTGCTACAGGCTGTGGGGGGCAAGCAATTCTGAGCACATTTCACAACTTGAGCCACTGTTAGAAGAGGAATAGTGTTAAAGAAAAACTAAGTTACTTAAACAGATTTGGGGGTGCACATGTGTATTTTCAAAACAATTTTAGGGAGATCTGACACTTCCAGTATCTACATTCAGTGATTGTATCTATTGTAGCAATAAAGGCTACATTTTAGTAATTTTCACTGTGGAAGTACATGATGATAGAGTAAGTCTTTCTGCCCTATGAAAGCATTGAAAAAAATTAGTTCTAAAATTTTCAGTTAACCTTTTAAAAAAAGTTTTAGTTCAATGAGCTAAAAAAATTTATACTGTGGAACTTATTTATAAATCTTTTAAACTTTCTGATTTCCTGAGTTTTCTAATTGACAAAGCAAATTTATTCGGTCCTACTTTAGGTCAACTTGTGAAGAGAGTAGCTCCCCATTAACCAAGAGAGTTATAAAAAAGTAAAGTTTGGATTTTTTGTTCATTGTTCAATTACTCTTCTTCAAAATTAACTCATTAGACTCTTATATCAAATTGGCGTTTTTCTTTAAAGTAGTACTGTGCTGTAACCAGGTCCGAATAAGAGAAGAAGAAAAAAGATCCATGCCCAAACACAAAGGGACTCGGGAAAAATATGCCTAAAATAACAATATTAAATCTTCATATACACAACGATTTTATAGTTTTAAGCAGAAAAGTTATATTTTGCACAACTTAAGTATTATGCTTAGAAACTAAGTTATTGTATATATTCATCAATTTTTAAAAGTGGCCAGCATAAGACACTCCAGATTCTTTATGTAGCACTATGTTGTCATAGACCATTAGAATTAAATGTTACAGGAGGAGTTGGTAGAAAATGCAAAGCATGTTTAATATAATGAGATATTATAAAAGCTTGAATTAATATAGGATACTTCAGAAGTTTCATAAGAAGTTAATAGGTGTAAGGCTATTGTCGTGGTCTATAGTTTTGCACACATATATATTAACCAAACATGTACATGATTTCTGTACATTACCAGGGCGGCCTAAAGAAGGAATTACCAAAATAAGCCTATTAAGATTATGCTATTCTGAATACTCACAATGTCAGTTTCTAACTCGTTGCTTTCTATAGCCATATGTGACACAGCATAGTGCAAAATAAATTATAAATACAATTCTGTTTGGAAGACCAAGTCTGTTAGTGCCACTTCCTTACCTTTTGATTTTCTTGTGTTTCACTAGTAACATCACTATTCAATTCAGTAGGTTTCTCAGGTTTAATTTCATTGGCTGATGCTGGGCTTGAAAACCTGTTGCAAAAATTTGTTATTTCTTTTAAGTATGGATGACATTAAACAACTTTAGTTAGTTGCCCAATATGCATGTTTTTCTAATGCACAATATTTGACATATTTCTTTTCATATAATTTTAAAATGCTCCAATTAATTTCTTATACATGCTATTGGAGAAATCACATTATTTCACAGCACAAATCTTATCTTGATTCAATGGTTTATGTATGCCTGAACTATTGGCAAACAAAGCCCAAACCTTCTCTACAGTTAACAAGCTAGATATAGTTTATTTTCTATCTTGGGAAAAAATGATCTAGAATTTAGGACATAATTTAGTTAGCAGACTACTGAAAAATGGGTTGAAGTTCCCACTGTCTCTTGCATAAACTTTACTGTTACGTTAAATTCTGTTTGGTTCAGGCTCTTATCCCACACTCATCATTGCAGTATTTGAAGACCAAATTCTTCTGAAAAATTATACAATCTCCAGTGTTCACATTTTCATAGTGAATAGCCTCTGGGAAGATTTCCTCTATTACCCTAGTTTATGCTGCACTGATTACATCAAGTATTTGTGCCTAATATTGCCCTTTTCTCAGACAATTTGAAACACTTTTTTTTGTCTTGTACAGAATCTGGACCATTCGATCGGTATTGTTTTGTGATTTTGGCCTTGGGTTCAGGTGTGTTGACTTCGCCACACCATCCCCAACCCTAGTGCACTTCCCCACATAAAAACAAATCAATAATCATCATCAAAAATCCAACTTTATGCTGGAAAGCGAATTTCACATTGGAATATGTACTTCAGATTTCTTTTTGTTAAACTGTACCACTTGAAAATTTGAGCATATAAAGCAAGTAAGATATTCTCTCTTAATAATATTACAAGCACTCTATTTAGGAGAGCAAAGCAAGATCTATAGAGTTTTAACTTCCACTTCTTAGTGGACTGCCTGACATGATGTAAAGAGGCATGGACCAAAGAAGTAGGCCTCATCAGTAAGAAGAAAGGCACACGGATTCATCAAAATAAAGTCTGTGCCAAACTGGGATCGCTATGTACTTCTAAAACTCAAAAGCCCTGTTTCCTTTACGATTATTATTATTATTTTTATTATTTCAAATAGTATTCTATACCACAGATCTCTGCAGTGTCTGCCTGCTCTAAACAGGCAAAACATCAGTTGGAAGGCACTTAAGCCCTGCCCTGCAAGTAACAGCTCTCATCTGCTTTCCTGCTTCCTCCAGAAAAAGGATGCAGAATCATGGATCTGTGGACCTTGATATGAAGGTGAAATAAAATTCCAATCTGGCGCAAAGCCTGACAGTATATAGTGTCACTGAGGTGACACTGATAAAGGTCTACCCTAATTTGTGCCAAATGCAAAAAATTATTTAGAAGTATTTTGAAAATAAAATAAAGCAAATAGTAAGACTAACACAATGGAACATTAAACAAATGAAAACTCGGGTTATATTTTGAATCTTTGGAAATACATGACAGTGTGAGCTATATTATTCATACCTGGATTTCAAAACATGTAAATAAAACAAGCAGTAGTGAGAGACTGCTAAGGTAGCATGCAAGAATTAATATTACTGACAGTGTATTTTTGCAGCCACTGTCAAGATAAATTATGAGCAACGGATTAAGCAGAATTCTAAGAAAAATTATGTTTGAAAATTACAAGCGAGGAACTGTGATATCTGACTTTTTTTATTTGTACTAATTGAAAACTTGAAAATGTCTCTTCTGTAACTTACTTCTTTGTTAAGTCTGCAGAAAGTGGTCGCGACTTAAGTGATCTGCGTAGATTTCCAGGCTTAACATCTGTATTTTCTGTTGTCAGTTCTCTGATTCTCTGTTGGATGTTCACATTTCTGTTTTCCCTCTCAGTGGCTGCCGGGAGAGGCTCGGTATCCATTGGAGTAGTGCTGCTTTCTGAGCCAGCAAACAAACAGATGTGTTTTTTAACGCTCCCCCTCAAGGTCTTGTTTTCTTTTTTTGAGGAATCTGCAGAATTTTCACTGGCTAAAACTCTGGAAGTTTCCTTTTGATCCAATATTTCCACCTCTTCAATTGTTTTGCTTTTGTTATTAGCCATCTCCTTGTTTTTTTCTGATCCATGTAAGTTAGTTACAATGTCCATTTTTTTCTCATTTTGTTCATCTTTAGATTTCTGTTTAGTTTCCCAAGGATATTTTTTATCTTTTGCAGAGATCTGTATCAAGTCTTTTGTATAATTTGGGCTGGATGAGTCTAAATCTTTTGGAAAGACTTTCTGATTTTGCTCACTAGATTTGTTTTTAACATCAAGAAAGTCAATGTCCTGATTGTTACATTTCAAATTTGATTTAGAGGGATCACCTTTATTCAATTCTATTTCTTCAGCTTTAGACCTCATTTCAGACTGTTCTTGACAGCCTATATCAGTGAAGTGAATTACTGGTACATTCTCCTTAATCTCATCAGATGGACAAGTTTTCTTGCACAGAGAAAGGTCTTTATTTTCAAATTTGGCAGTTAGATCCATGGACAAAGGCCTTGGTTTTCTAACCCATGATTTCTCTGTAGGAGATTTTTCTTCTGAGACTTCCAAATTGCTACGCTTTTGATCTTTTAACGATTCCAGAAAAGCAGCAGATACTGGTCTATGTTTTAGCTTTCGTTGCACTTCAGTTAATAAGCCAACTTCGCTGTTGGCATATTTTGCAACATCGCTGGTTCTCTCACCTATAGGATCTTCACATGTGTCTTTTTTTTCATCAGACTGGTGAGGATTCCAGGGGACTGGTCTGGGGTCTGATGAAAAAGATATTTGCCTATGCAGACCTCCTTCAGGTTTTCTGGAAGTCACTGATGGCGGAGATATCATCTCAGGCTTTGCATTACTTTGCCACTCTTTTGTCTGTATAGTGCCAAGCGTTCTGTGCTCATCAACAGATATTTTACCTTGTGTTAAATTTACCTTGGATTTCTCAGTGCTAACTGTTTCAAAAAGAATCACAGTATTTCTACTGGGACTGGAATAAAAGGCCACATTTGTGACTAATTCATTGTTGCCTTTACTTTCATTTTCAATTAGTTTTTGATCTACTAATAGAGGGACATCTCCACTTAACACCTTAGCAGATGTCATTTCTTCAGTAGGCTGTCCATACACAGAGAACTTGGGGACAAAATTACTTGGTTTGAAAGCAGTAACAGGAGGTTTCACATTCGCAAAAGTATCTGAAGGTTTCTCCTTAGAAAATGGCTTTGGAGAAAGCCTTGGCCTTGATCCAGGAGTAGGCATAGTGGCTGGTCTCCAAGTGCTCCCAAATTTGTTTTTTTCTTCAAGAATTATTGGTGCCGAAGGATTAGAAGGTTGACCAGCCTTATTACTTGCATCCAAAAGAGGGTTGATGTATGTGCGTTGTGTTTTATCCTCACTTGTAATTTCATTTAAGTCAGGTATTGTTGTTAAGGATGCTAGAGCAGAGTTGATCTCTACTCTTGTTGCCATAGCTATAGTTAAACATCCAAGAGAACTGGAAAAATCCAATCAGGAAGAACAAGCTATAAAAAAAGCAAACGTAAGTGTTAATATATGTAGTCAGCATGGACAGCAAAGTAGAAATTCACTCAAATTCTAGTTTAGAATTATAAATAGAATAATAATTTTAAATAGAATTTTAAATTTTAAATATTAAATATGTTAGAATTTTAAATTTTAATTTCTAAATATTTGGGCACTTCAGCTATCTAGTTTACAGTATGCATCATACAATCAAATGAACTGCTTCCAGACAGTAGGGAGAATGTAATGTAATTGATATCCTAAAAATCAGAGAACATAGTGCTAATCCTAATTGGGCAGCCAGACCGCACTACAGATTCCAGTAAATTAAGTAAATTTCTTCAAGTGTTGAAATATTAAATTAACATCAGGAAACGTGATTGAAAAGGAACTGCATTCCAATATCACAGCCTCAGCCCTTATTTTCTTAAGTCTTCTGATAGGTTAGAATGGAAATGAATATTTAACATAAAGAAAAGATAGCAAGCACAAGAGTGAACAGATTCTTAACATTTTATTTGGCTGTTACTAGTTAAGAGAACTGACAAAATATACGAAGTAAATGTTTTCTACATCAAAGCCCGCGAGTTTTGATAACACTTACCCTAGTTTGCATTGTCTGCTTATAGATATGTAACTGAAGAAGCATGTAAACTGAAACACTTTTCATTCTGAAGAGTAGTTTCCTTAGATCTCATGAAGTACATGGACATATAATCACTTCAGTGATCTGTACTACACCTGACCTGTGAATAAACAGAGGGCATTCAGAATCTAGGGTGGCAGAGCATATACTGTGCAAGTATATATACTGTACATTCAGGGCAGGTCTACACTACACAGTTAGGTTCATGTAAGGAAGCTTACGTCAACCTAATTATGTCAGTGTCTACACTACAGCCTTCCTCTAGTTGATGTACGGCCTGGTCTACACTGGGGAGGAGGGGGGAATCGATCTAAATTACGCAACTTCAGCTACGTTATTCACGTAGCTGAAGTCGACGTACTTAGATCTACTTACCGCGGTGTCTTCACTGCGGTAAGTCGACGGCTGACGCTCTCTCGTCAACTCCACCTGCGCCTCCTGCCCTGGTGGAGTACCGGAGTCGACAGGAGAGCACTCGGCAGTCGATTTATCGCGTCTAGACTAGACGCGATAAATCGACCCCCGCTGGATCAATCGCTGCCCGTCGATCCAGCGGGTAATGTAGACAAGCCCTAAGTGCCCTCCTATATCAACATAATATCTCCACCTCCACGAGAGGCATAAGGCTTATGTCCGTGTAGGTAGGGCAACGCAGTGTCTGCATAGACACGGTGTTACTTACATCCTGTCTTGTCAATTTCACGGCAGGCTCCTGCCCTGAAATTGACAAGTAAGTTGGGAATCCAAGCCCAGCTGCACCCCACTCTTCTGGAGAGCTGAGCAGCTGGACCCTCCTCCCGGCTAGTAGCTGGGGCAAGAAACCCGGGCAGCAGGACCCCGCTCCCAGCTGGAAGCCAGGGTGAGGAGCCCTGGTGGTCCCTCCACCCCACCTCCACCGCACGGTCTCCGCTGGGAACCAGGCAGCCTTGTCAATTTCACAGCTCCCTAAGCCGTTAAATTGACAAGGCTGCCCGGCTCCCAGTGGGAATGTCCCTGGCAGCGTGATCTCTCACACACAGTGTATGGAGGATGCCATTTTGAGAGAAAAATGACATCCCCCATCCGGCAAAAGTGCCAAAATGCCATCTGGTGTGTTCTGGCCCTGGCTCAAGGGTCAGACCCTGTATAACCCATGGAGGAACCACAGACTGGGAACCACTGGCTTGAGTATTATTTCCAAGTTACCTCCTAACAAGGCAACTCTACAGCTACTAAAGCGGACACGTATAGCCATCAGCAGTAAATGGGAATATTTTTAGTAGCAACATGCAACCTATACATTTTCTATTTATATTAAAGACATTTTAAGCTAAAGTAAACTGTGTATTTAAACATACTTAGCAGATCAAAGCCTGCAGGTTCATATTTAGTCACTGCAAAATTATTTGTTCCCCTTAAGGCCATCAAATTCTGCCTCTTCAGAAGGTGTCTGTAAAGTGACTCTATTGCCAGCTGCAAAAAGTGGCATCAGTGAAGTCGTCTCTATGTCTCTCTTCCGTCAACAGTCAGACAGTATCTATAGCAAAGGTGTCAGTCACCAACACATTTTGTATATTTTTGTGACCCACGTGGTATTTTTAGATTCTGCAGAATGCAATGCTTTTTTTGGCAAAGCAACCCTTGAAAATGTTGTGTAAGCAAAATGAGTAACAAAAGGAGTGTAACTAAAACAACATTGCCTTCCTGAGGCCTGGTCTACACTACGAGTTTAGGTCAACTTTAGCAGCGTTAAATCGAATTAAGCCTGGACACGTCCACACGACGAAGCCCTTTCTTTCGACTTAAAGGGCCCTTTAAACCGGTTTCTTTACTCCACCTCCGACAAGGGGATTAGCGCTAAAATCGGCCTTTGCGGGTCGGATTTGGGGTAGTGTGGACGGAATTCGACATTATTGGCCTCCGGGAGCTATCCCACAGTGCTTCATTGTGACCGCTCTGGACAGCACTCTCAACTCAGATGCACTGACCAGGTAGACAGGAAAAGCCCCGCGAACTTTTGAATTTCATTTCTTGTTTGCCCAGCGTGGAGAGCACAGGTGACCACGCAGAGCTCATCAGCACAGGTAACCATGATGGAGTCCCAGGATCGCAAAAGAGCTCCAGCATGGACCGAACGGGAGGTACGGGATCTGCTCGCCATATGGGGAGACGAATCAGTGCTAGCTGAACTCCGTAGCAGTAAACGAAATGGCAAAATATTAGAAAAAGTCTCAAAGGCCATGAAGGACAGAGGCCATAACAGGGATGCACAGCAGTGCCGCGTGAAAATTAAAGAGCTAAGGCAAGCCTACCACAAAGCCAGAGAGGCAAACGGAAGGTCTGGGGCAGAGCCGCAAACATGCCGCTTCTACGCGGAGCTGCATGCCATTCTAGGGGGTGCAGCCACCACTACCCCAACCGTGTGCTTTGACTCCATCAATGGAGAAACACGCAACAGGGAAGCGAGTTCGGGGTACGCGGAAGATGATGATGATGACGAAGACAATGAAGATAGCTCACAGCAAGGAAGCAGAGAAACCAGTTTCCCCAACAGCCAGGATACGTTTATCACCCTGGACCTGGAACCAGTAACCCCCGAACTCACCCAAGGCGTGCTCCCAGACCCTGAGGGCACACAAGGGACCTCTGGTGAGTGTACCTTTGTAAATATTACACGTTTTAAAAGCAAGCGTGTTTAATGATTAATTTGCCCTGGCAATCGCGGCCAGTACAGCTACTGGAAAAGTCTGTTAACATGTATGGGGATGGAGCGAAAATCCTCCAGGGACATCGCCAGAAAGCTCTCCTTCATGTACTCCCAAAGCCTTTGCAAAAGATTTCTGGGGAGGGCTGCCTTATCTCATCCGCCATGGTAGGACACTTTACCACGCCAGGCCAGTAGCACGTAGTCTGGAATCATTGCATAACAAAGCATGGCAGCGTATGGTCCCGGTGTTTGCTGGCATGCAGACAACATCCATTCCTTATCTCCCTTTGTTATCCTCAGGAGAGTCATATCATTCACGGTCACCTGGTTGAAATGGGGTGATTTTATTAAGGGGACATTCAGAGGTGCCCGTTCCTGCTCGGCTGAACAGAAATGTTCCCCGCTGTTAGCCACGCAGTGGGGGGGGAGGGGTGAAGTGATCATCCCAGAGAATTGGCTGTGGGGGAGGAGGGGTAGTTGGGTTTGTGCTGCATGTTAACCTGGAAACCCCAGCCCCTCCTTTTACATTGCAAACCCATTTTAAATGGCCAACCCAATGGGTCCTTGGTATGGGAAATGAGGGCGCTACTGTTTGAAACCATTCCCACATGTTATGAAGGTTAAAAAAGCCAAAAGACTGTGGCTTACCATGGCTGCCTGCAAGCCGAATTCTGTTGCCTGGCACTGCCTGAGTGATCTCTCACACCAAACCGACAGGCCCTCAATATAAGAGGAAAAATGCGACCTAGTAATGAAAGCACATGTGCTCTGTAATGTGAACAGCAAAATTTAACATGAAAGGGTGTACCCATTGTTCTCTAAAATGTGTCTTTTTTAACCACCTCTCCCTTCTCCTCCACCAGCTGCAAATGTTTCTCCTTCGCAGAGGCTAGCGAAGATTAGAAGGAGAAAACGGCGGACTCGGGATGATATGTTCACGGAGCTCCAGATGTCCTACCACGCTGAAAGAGCACAGCAGAATGCGTGGAGGCAGTCAATGTCAGAGTGCAAAAAAGCACAATATGAACAAGAGGAGAGGTGGCGGGATGAATCGCGGGCTGAACAGAGCAAGTGGCGGGCTGAAGATGATAGGTGGCGTCAGCTTGCAGACAGAAGGCAAGAGTCGATGCTCCGGCTGCTGGAGCATCAAACTAATATGCTCCAGCATATGGTTGAGCTGCAGGAAAGGCAGCAGGAGCAGAGACCGCCGCTACAGCCTCTGTGTAACCAACAGCCCTCCTCCCCAAGTCCCATTGCCTCCTCACCCAGACGCCCAAGAACACGGTGGGGGGGGGCGCCTCCGGCCACCCAGTCACTCCACCCCAGATGATTGCCCGAGCATCGGAAGGTTGGCCTTCAATAAGAGTTAAAGTTTTAAACTGCAGTGTGTCCTTTTCCTTCCCTCCTCCCCCACCCATCCGGGGCTACCTTGGCAATTATCCCCCTAGTTGTGTGATGAATTAATAAAGAATGCATGAATGAGAAGTAACAATGACCTTATTGCCTCTGCAAGCGGTGCTCGAAGGGGGGAGGGGAGGGTGGTTAGTTTACAAGGAAGTAGAGTGAACCGGGGGGGGGGGGGGGGGGCGCGGAGGGTTCATCAAGGAGAAACAAACAGAAGTTTCACACCATAGCCTGGCCAGTCACAAAACTGGTTTTCAAAGCTTCTCTGATGCGCACCGCGCCGTGCTGTACTCTTTTAACCGCCCTGGTGTCTGGCTGCGCGTAATCAGCGGCCAGGCGATTTGCCTCAACCTCCCACCCCGCCATAAATGTCTCCCCCTTACTCTCACAGATATTGTGGAGCGCACAGCAAGCAGCAATAACAATGGGGATATTGGTTTCGCTGAGGTCTATCCGAGTCAGTAAGCTGCCCCAGCGCACTTTTAAACGTCCAAATGCACATTCCACCACCATTCGGCACTTGCTCAGCCTATAGTTGAACAGGTCCTGACTACTGTCCAGGCTGCCTGTGTACGGCTTCATGAGCCATGGCATTAAGGGGTAGGCTGGGTCCCCAAGGATAATGATAGGCATTTCAACATCCCCAACGGTTATTTTCTGGTCCGGGAAGAAAGTCCCTTCCTCCAGCTTTCGAAACAGACCAGAGTGCCTGAAGACACGAGCATCATGTACCTTTCCCGGCCATCCCACGTTGATGTTGGTGAAACGTCCCTTGTGATCCACCAGGACTTGCAGCAGCATTGAAAAGTACCCCTTGCGGTTTATGTACTCGGTGGCTTGGTTCTCCGGTGCCAAGATAGGGATATGGGTTCCGTCTATCGCCCCACCACAGTTTGGGACTCCCATTGCAGCAAAGCCATCCACTATGACCTGCACGTTTCCCAGAGTCACTACCCTTGATATCACCAGGTCTTTGATTGCCCTGGCAACTTGGATCACAGCAGCCCCCACAGTAGATTTGCCCACTCCACTGTTTTGCGTAATCAGGCATTGGGATCTCAACCCAGAATTCCAATGGGCGGCGGAGACTGCGGGAACTGTGGGATAGCTACCCACAGTGCAACGCTCCGGAAGTCCACGCTAGCCTCGGTACGGTGGACGCGGTCCGCCGACTTAATGCACTTAGAGCATTTTATGTGGGGGGGACACACAATCGACTGTATAAAACAGATTTCTATAAAACCGGCTTCTATAAATTCGACCTAATTTCGTAGTGTAGACATACCCTCAGTCTGCAGACAATTTGAAACAATGAGAGAGCTGTGAACTCTTCTACCCCCATTAACTTCATTTGAGTGTTAACTCAAAAATCCAATAACAAACACTTGAAATGACAGCATTACTCATTTCATCACACACCAGTACCGTGGATGAAGGGGGATAAGGAGGGAGTTGCTGCAGGAAGAAAAGAGGACACATGCAAAGAGACAGGGACAAGAAAAAAAGCAAAGTTGTGAAGGAAGGGAAATATAGGGCTGAAATAGATTCATAGATTCTAGGACTGGAAGGGACCTCGAGAGGTCATCGAGTCCAGTCCCCTGCCCGCATGGCAGGACCAAATACTGTCTAGACCATCCCTGATAGACATTTATCTAACCTACTCTTAAATATCTCCAGAGATGGAGATTCCACAACCTCCCTAGGCAATTTATTCCAGTGTTTAACCACCCTGACAGTTAGGAACTTTTTCCTAATGTCCAACCTAGACCTCCCTTGCTGCAGTTTAAGCCCATTGCTTCTTGTTCTATCCTTAGAGGCTAAGGTGAACAAGTTTTCTCCCTCCTCCTTATGACACCCTTTTAGATACCTGAAAACTGCTATCATGTCCCCTCTCAGTCTTCTCTTTTCCAAACTAAACAAACCCAATGCTTTCAGCCTTCCTTCATAGGTCATGTTCTCAAGACCTTTAATCATTCTTGTTGCTCTTCTCTGGACCCTTTCCAATTTCTCCACATCTTTCTTGAAATGCGGTGCCCAGAACTGGACACAATACTCCAGCTGAGGCCTAACCAGAGCAGAGTAGAGCGGAAGAATGACTTCTCGTGTCTTGCTCACAACACATCTGTTAATACATCCCAGAATCATGTTTGCTTTTTTTGCAACAGCATCACACTGTTGACTCATATTTAGCTTGTGGTCCACTATAACCCCCAGATCCCTTTCTGCCGTACTCCTTCCTAGACAGTCTCTTCCCATTCTGTATGTGTGAAACTGATTTTTTCTTCCTAAGTGGAGCACTTTGCATTTGTCTTTGTTAAACTTCATCCTGTTTAACTCAGACCATTTCTCCAATTTGTCCAGATCATTTTGAATTATGACCCTGTCCTCCAAAGCAGTTGCAATCCCTCCCAGTTTGGTATCATCCGCAAACTTAATAAGCGTACTTTCTAATAGCACTGGTCTTAATGGAGAAAACATTTTCTCACTGTGTAATGCTGTATATGTCAAAGTGCAGAACAGGTAATAAATAATGACAGCTTAAAGTTTAGTTAGTACATCAAGTCCATATTCTACCCTTGATCTGTAGCAATCCTTCACATTGATATCAGTGAGATTCTGAGATAATCTCCTTTAAGAAGAACCTGATCTCTCTCGTATAAAATGACAGCACATTCAGCCACTACTTGATAAGTTTGATAACTAGCACTTCATAAAAAAACCAAGATAGCACACAGAAAGGAAAAAAAGTATAGAGAACTAGGAAATAAAATATATCCAGTTTTAAATCGTGTCCCAAAAATCCAATTAGTACCTATATCCAGCACTTCCTACTATTCCAAACATGTCTTCAGCTCTCAGCCAAATTAGTTTACTCCGTTAACTTTAGCAGTTTGTTTCCTATTCCAACCAGCTTGTGTATGAGGAAATTCTGCCTAAACTATTTATATACTATGCTAGTCCCTTCCTCAAGTTGAGTCCATGACCTCTTGCTTTCAAAATAGTAATTCTCTCAAGCAGCTTATCAGAATCAATCTGTTCCTTTCAGGATCTTACAGGTCTCAGTGAAATCATCTGTGTTCTTTTTTCTAACGAACACAGTCCAAATCTGACTAATATGTCTCCAACATGTAAATATTGAAAAAATTATGTGAAGGGCAATAAAATTATTTAACGTCAATTTAGTGGTAATAATTTCCTAAATAAGGGTGAACTTGAAAAAGAATATTCCAAGTGTGACATTAAAAGGTCTTTTTACAGTGCTGTCTCTCAATTTGATAGTTTGATGTATACTGAATTGCATATATAATACACTGGGTATTTTATTTGGGAGTGAGGATGGTTACTGCTTCTTAAAAGGACTAGTACCTTATCCTCACCAGAACACATGGAGAGGTGGATTGGCAGGGAACACACATGCAGAACATAGTGCTCATGATTATTGTTTAGGTCTATTTCCTGGCCAACATTCTTACACTGTGATTTCGCTCCACTGATTATTTTTGTTCTCTTTATGCTGAAGAACATGATCTTTGTGTAAGCCAATAAACCTAATCTAGCCAAGTCAATTTCCAGGGCTTGACATTCTTATTACTCAGATGGGATACTTGGCTTAGTACAAAAAAAAATTAGAAAAAAAATGAGAAACAGCTGCTGAAAAAGGCACGTATGCTTAGAAGCAACATGATCAACAGCTGTTTATCAGGCATGTGATTTTTTAAAATAAAAATTGCTATACATGTAAACAGGAGATTCTTACTGGAGTTTATTTCTTAATTTTGAAATATCTTACTTGGTTCGCAAGGCTTTATTGCCCTCCATGAACTATACAGCTCTCCACAAGCTATCTAGCTCAGTGGTGGACAACCTGCGGCCCATCAGGGTAATCCACTGGCGGGCCACCAGAGCATTTGTTTCCATTTGCATAACTGCCCGCAGCTCCCAGTGGCTGCGGTTCGCCGTTCCCGGCCAGCGGGAGTTGCGGGAAGCGGGAAACTTTTACAGAATATTTACCCTCCATTTCCACATTCAAGTTCCTGCTTCTTTTTCTGGTGACTTTTTAATCCCCTTGATACAACTATCAAGCACCAGTCCAAAGCAAACACAAAGCCAGGAAATGCAAACTGCTAACAGTGAACACACGAGAAACTGAAGTCTGAATCCTGCCAGAGTTCAGATTATGAACTGTTTTATGATGCACAAATTAAAATGCAACCAAACGATTAACCTGCAACTGTAATAAATCTAGCTCTTAGATGATTTAATATACAGTGTGTAAGATGTTTTCATATTAGTAACTTATCTTCAAAAATGCACTTTGGCATGGCTCATTAGAAATAAAAATACAATTATTCACTCAACAGCAGTTTTTGCAACCTATGTACTGGCACCCTACAAGCTCTGCCTTTGGGCCATACCAAGGCCTTGCACCACAGGAAGTATTACGAGGAACGTGCCACAAAGTGCATTCGGCATGCCATATATTATCCACTGTTCACACCCAACTCCCATTTACATTCGTGGGAACGCTGTGCACAGCTGGTGGGCAATAGGAACATAAGACTACACAAGAATTTTTCCATCATGAATGATTATTGCCAGCTGCCTACCTTATTTCTGAATAAGCAGGCCCTTAATACGATGAATACTAAGCAGTGTAAGGTTTATTCTGCCTCTGCATTTCAGGGCAGATATAAGTCCTGCTCATTTTTGTAAGGATCTGAAGTGGAAAGAGTGATCAAATAACAATCCCAGGGAAAGGATGTCACTCCTATAATAGAAAATATTTCAAAATGGAAAGGGACAAAAGTAAAAAGCTTCTCAGAACTGAGTAACCATTAAAGCTAATCTGATGAAAACAAACGTAACAAATGAGCAAAGGCAAAACATGAAATAGATTTATTTTTTTCATTCTTTCTATGGAAGATTTGCACCATTAAATACACATTAACTTTAAGCATTCGTAAAGTAGCAGTTGTTTTCTTTTTCATGCACTTTAAAGACAGGAAATGTTAAAAATACTGTCTCCAGGATCTCATTTTATTTAGGCAACTCATCCTTTTATTGCTTTCTACATCACTTCCTGCAAATTGCTGATGGGATCTGGTCAGTTTATTCTCATTTAGCCCAATCACCATAGATGTGTGAAAGACACAAAAGACAGATCAATCTAAGAATGTGTGGACAGTTTTAAAGCCATAAATGTGAACCTATTACAACATGTGACCTAAATTATTAGTGCAATCAGACAAAATAAACATTCCACAAATTAATTTAAGTCAGGCAATTCAAATGAAGTCAGTAAACATATAAAGTATTTTCTACTTAGATCTGAGCCTGAATCATGTTGTTATTACATTACTCATTCACTGAAATAGGATACATCAATTACACTAAAATTGGCATCATCAGCTGTTCTGATCTCTCCCCTGGTAAGAATTGGGCTAATTAAGTCACTCTTGCACTGGCCTTAATTTTAAAACATTCCTAAAAACCTTTACCCACAAAGTAGTAGCACCTAGTAATGAGCTCATGAGTAAATAAAATCTGGATTGTCCCAAATGCAGATGTATAGCAATAACACCAAGTTCAATATACCCAGACATATAAAAATATAACAACTGGTTGTTATAAAAGAGAGTCACATTTCAAATCCCACAAAACACTGTCAGCCAGCTAAATATTAACAGGAGTACTTGTGGCACCTTAGAGACTAACAAATTTATTAGAGCATAAGCTTTCGTGGGCTACAACCCACTTCTTCGGATTTTCCCAAGTATTTCTACAATTTGAAAGCTTCAGTTTTCTTCTATTTTTCTCATATGTCTACGTGGAGTCTACCAGCAATAAAAGGGCGGTGTACTGTTTTACAAGACAATAACTGGCTCCCTTATGAGGATAAACTACTCCACCCTCAGGTTTCCCCTCACTGGAAAACAAGATTATTGTCTTGTCAAACAGCATGCCGGTTCTATTAATAGTAGCTTTTACAAGCACTTGTAAATCTGTCCTTGCTATTGCCTGTGCAAATCTATAACTATGGTACATTGTTTAACTATCACTCAGATACACACACAAGAATGTGAATATGTTCAACTAGACCTCTGGTTATGAAACTAGAGTCTTACCCAAATAAACCCTCACACTTTACATATTAATACCCAGGGTTTTAATCATTTAAATGTTGTAATCCACAGTTATAAAGGTAAAATAGCTAAATAGGTAACATTAAAACTACAAAGCACTACAGCTAAGCAACATTAAATGCCCAACTTAGTCCCAGAAATGCAACAACATTTACAATTAAGGTTGATATTCCATCTTAAATACACTGGTAGTGCAGCACATCTGATTGAGCCTGTAAAATTAATCACAATCTGGAGACCACCATGCTACAGCAGGCTTATCACAGCTACTAAATATTCGTTGAAAAAAACATTTGTAGTTAATTTAAAGGAAAAACACTAAACTGCAGAACAAACCCTTTCCTTCAAATATGCAGTGTTGCTGTAGCCATGTTGGTCCCAGGATATTAAAGAGACAAGGTGGGGGAGGTAATATCTTTTATTGGACCAACAGAATGAGAGAGAGAGAGAAGCTTTCCTTTCCTTAAAAGGCATATATGAGCAAAACAGGTAATTAAACAATACATACTTTAGACAGCTTGTAAAAGGGCATCCACAAATCAAGAGAGTTAAGAGAAGAGACAAAAAACATTAGAAAGTTGGGGGAAATCATTTATGAAATAATACCCAAAAAAATGCAAGTGCCTCCTCCCACTGTATTTGTCTGTCCCATGTAGATTTCACCATCAATGTTGACATTCCGTTTATAAAAATCATCCCTACAGATTTAATTTTACAAATCTCCATTATTTAGTCTCACTTCTATTTCTTATTTCCCATAATCCTTCAATTTGTTTATACAGGTTTTAATATACCACTATTTGTCTCCTTTCTGAGTTGCATAATTCCAGCTGCTGCCTTGTATTATACTTTCAGTTTACAGTGTATGTCTTTTTTGTCAGGGTTTTTTGTTGTTGTTGAACAGAAAACTCCCCCCGCCCCACCCTAACTAGTTTAAAGCCTGCCTAACAAGACCTCCCAGTCTTAAACTGAAGAATCTAGTACTCTTCCTAAATGAGCAGATTAACATCTCCACTATTCAGCGAAGGTATTACATAGTGTTCTACGAAACCAAAGTCCTTTCCCCTATGCAACCAGCACATCAATTTGTTACTCTCCAACATCAGTCATCTCCCGTCTTCAATCTTGCTTGGCAATGAAAATATCTCTGAAAAGATCACTCATGTTTAGAGATTCTTTAGAGATCCTTGAAATCATCCTATTGAAACGGCCTTTATTAATCTAGTTTATTCCTGCACAGACAACAACTGGAATATAATCTCAACTGTAAATCCTGAGCTTTCTACTCCTGTCACACATCCTACCCTAGCACCCAGGAGGCAGCATACGGTATCTATCATTACATTCTCCTAGTTCGATCACAGATATTTCAGGCCAGATTCTGCACTCATCCATCAAGATTACTTACTTCTCTCTCTATATAAAGGCTCCCATTCAGAGCCTGCTTCTTGATCATGATCATTCTTCTGTTAGTTTTTAATTCATTCCTGCTCTGTTCTCTTCAAAAGCAAAACACCTGTTGTAGTTAACTAGACTGAAAGGGCACCACAGACATTTTCCCTGTGTTATTATTTGTATTATCAGACAGCCTAAGCTCTAGCCATGGCTGAGAACCCTATTGTGCCAGGTGCTGTACAAAACACAGAAAAAGATGGTCCCTGCCCCAAATAGCTTACAAGTTAAGTATAACAACAAGAGTCAACAGAAGTATCCAAACAGACCAACAGAGAGTACCAGGAAGCCATGAGACAACACTGGTCAGCAGGATAGGTAGGGGTGTCAAGCACACCAGCAGCCTAACCGTTGTCAAGTTTTTTCTGGCCACCCTGGCAAAGGAGAGTTTTGAGGACAGGGTGGAAGGAAGACAATAAGGTAGCTTTGGAAATGTTTAGGGGGATTTCCTCCCAAGCATGAGGAGCAACATGCTACCCTGTCTTAGAGGTCACATTCTTCCACCATCTCATTTTCTCCTCCATAATCATTTCATGCATAGACTCAAGTTATGATTTCTGATGGTGCCTTCCTTTAAGCTTCATCTAGTTTGTCTCCTCTAGTTTTTTTCAACTGCTATTTGACTTCCATGGAGCAACTTAGCACAGTATCTGTAGTGATTTCCATAATCTTCTCTTCTCTTTCTGTGTTTGCTACTTAGAGATTGCTTAATAGGAAAATTTCTCCGTGTTTCTCTGAAAATGTCTTTGTACAGTAAGGTCCACAGATCAGTTATAATACATACACTAGCCTGTTGGCAGCTTGGAGGCAGAACCAGACCTGTCATGTCACAGGCAGGATGAGAATACCTCATCTCCTGACATTCCCTCCAATTGGGACAGCTTCCAGAGCCAGGATAATTCCATCCCATTTTCCTATATTACAGATTGTTAACTATACTTTGAGGAAAGAGCACAACTATTTCTCCTATTGCAAAGTATGAGGATAATTTCCTCCTAATGCAGAGGTGAAAGTAAGCCGGTCCGGTCCGGTCCGGCGTACCGGCAAGAGCCAGCCGTGCCGGACTGCACTGGCTTTCGCGGAGGTGATTTAAAGGTCCCAGGGCTCCAGCCGCTGTGGGGAGCCCCGGGCCCTTTAAATCCCCGCCGGAGCTCCGGCAGCCGGACTCCCGTGGTGATTTAAAGGGCCCGGAGCTCTGCAGCAGCCGTAGCCCCAGGTCCTTTAATTCGCCCCTGAGCCCCGGGGCTCCCAGCCGCCTCTGCAGCTGGTAGCTCCGGGGTGATTTAAAGGCCCTGGGGCTCCCAGCCACAGCTGGAGCCCCAGGGCCTTTAAATCTTGAAAGGCCACGCCTCTTTCAGTTGAGGCCATGCCCCCGCTCAGGACTCCGGCGTACCGGTAAGTCCTTTAAGTTACTTTCACCCCTGTCCTAATGAAATAAACTTGAATCTTTGAATGTCAATTTCCATCTCTATTCTGGATGATCCATTTCTCTTCAGGTTGGCAGGATGTGTGTAGACTTTATTACTTCAAGAAAGGAAGTTTTCAGGTTTGCATAGATAAATGTTCCTATTTTTCAATGTACTAAGGTCCACAGATTCATTACAATGCGAATTTCACAACAGTGTGCCTCCAGGTAGGGAAGCAAGTCATCCTTAAATGTGGGCATACAGAATAAGGGACATTATACATCCTCTCTTTTCACCTGAGCGCTGAAGCACGAAGACTACTTTAGCTGAAAAATGGCTAAAGACTGGATGACCAATATGTACAATTTGGTGAATTTATGCACTGATGCCACATGGCCGCAGGGCAGATCTCATTATAGGAGACATGATTTCTCTGTCCTGTGATTGTCGGTGCTCCTTACGACTGAAATTTGATGCACAACCAAAGAAGAATTATTCTTAAATTTACTTAGGGAATGAATGCTCGGACAGCTGTGAGGACTACTTGTCTGAATTAAGAGTGCAATGCTGAGTGTCATCTAAGAAATTTCCAAACTTCATAAACTTGACTGATTTAAGATAGTTATCAGGAAGCTTCAGTGGACAGGAAAAAATGAAGACACCTACCAGAGGAGCTAAATCTGGATAGTGCTGTAAAAACCAGAATAAGGTTCTCAGTCTGTGTTCTATACTACCTTGGAAAGCTAGAATCAGAGTAGCTGCCCTAGGAATACTTTTAATGTTGGGGCTTATACAAAATGTCCTTTTCTTGAACCTTCCGAGAACATTATAATACAGAGACTTGACCACTTTCCTTGGACATTCTCTTACACCCACATTAGAGCCATCCTGGAGGATTGAAAACTATGGCCTGGTCCACACTAACCCCCCACTTCGGACTAAGGTACACAAATTCAGCTACGTTAATAACGTAGCTGAATTCGAAGTACCTTAGTCCGAACTTACCGCGGGTCCAGACACTGCAGACAGGCTCCCCCGTCGATGCCGCGTACTCCTCTCCCCGAGCTGGAGTACTGGCGTCGACGGCGAGCACTTCCAGGATCGATTTATCACATCTAGACAAGACACGATAAGTCGATCCCAGAACATCGATTGCCTGCCGCCGGACCCCGAGGTAAGTGTAGACATACCCTATATTTCACTTGTTTAATGTGGCAGTTAAAATATGGACTTTGCTTCATCCAGTAACTTCTATTTGTTGATTTCTTACTAGGACAATGAGTGTGATAATCACTTCATCCAAATATCCATTTTCAATTTGCGTCATGCTAGATGGAGAATTGGTTTTTGCAATAACAGACCTTCTCTGTAAGGTAGGCACATTGAAAGGACTACGTTAATCGGGCCTGAGAACCACAGCCTCTTCAGCCAGACAGACATCAGCAGTATCACTGGCACTCTCTCCTTCCTGTTCTGTATTATTCCTGGGAAGCAGTGGAAAAGTGGAAAGGCAAATAGAAATCTCGTCTTGCAAGAGAGCATCCATCACCTCATATCCAGAGACCTGATGACATATGGAGAGGCCAAAGGTGCTTTGTTGTTTCCAGATGAAAAGAGGTCGATCGCCAGCCCACCAAACTGATTTACTATGAATGAAGATATTTCTTTTCATTCTGCTTAATCTAACTTCTGCCTTGTGTTCATCATATCCTGGAAGGGTAGTGCGTATAGAAATAGGAAACTCTGCTCTATCCAGGAATGGATATGTTGATTTTCTCTCTGGGATCAGGCTGATGGCGTTCTTCCTAGGTTTGTTTTGAAAATACCATAAGACACTTTGACTGTCAGAACCAGAACAAGTCTGTTATCCACGGGAGGAAGAGTGCTCTGAGACATCAATAAATCACTATGTTCCAACCAGTGGATGCTGTGCTTCCCTCTTTCTTGTACCTGAATAAGCCCTCTCCCTGACCACTAGAGAAGACAGCCACATTGCCTTCAGTAGTGACACTAAGTTGAATTTGGCACATTGGAGAACCTTGTGGTGTTATAAAATGAAGGCCAGGCAGGCTAGAAACTAGTAAATGGTAGTCCAAGAGGCCCCTTACTCTCTTCTTGTTCTTCCACATCTGGGCTGTCCCCTCCATGGACAGCTGTTGCAGGGTGGAGATGGAGGGACAGGGTGAAGCATGACAGCCTGCAGCAGCTGGTTACAACAGCCTGGACATTAGGGTATGGTGACACACAGTGGCATCAAGGGACAAAAACCCAATACTTGCCTAATCTTTTATGTATGGGAGGAAAATGCCCAATTCTCTATTATATCATCTTCTCAGGGAAGATGAGAAGGGGCAAATAGCTATAGCTTGTCTAGGGCAACTCTCAAGCAGAGTTTCATAGTACTCAGTACTCTGCCTGGAAGCATCTATCCTCTGGTTAAGATATGGAAGCAGGGGGAGGGAGCTTCGGCTCCCCAGCTACAGGGCACCCACCAACACTCAGAGACGAGGACACTACAGCTGGAGCGCAGGAGCCAGAGCTTCCGGGAGCCCAGGGCAGAGCTGGAGCCAGGTAGCATGGCTGTCCTACAGCAGAGCTCCCAGTAGCAGCAGGAGGCAGGGATAGTATATGCTCTGGGGGGAATCAACCCCAGCCCTGGGCCTCTCCCAGCTCCCTCACTGCCCCCATCTTCCTTCCAGCTCCCTCCACCCAAGCAGTACTACAGAGGCTCCCGTCTCTTGCAGTTACTCCCCCTTCCTCTCTCCACCCTAAGGGGCCAAAAACACTGATTATACAAATGAGCATGGGAAACGCACTGCTCGTCCAGATAATCAGGATTTTCAGTTAGCTGAAATTCTGATAAACAGACTTCAATGGTATTTAATTTAGAAACTTTTAATTTAAACACACTGGAGCTAGACTTTGTTGATACATTTCAACTTACAGTTGTACACTTTTACTCAGGTGCTTAATCAGATCAGATGCTGATGCAACACAAAGCGATCAATGTCCTTTCATTAGATAGCAAACACCTGAAGAGCCCTTTGGCCCTACAGAGTGCCCTTTGGCTGACCAAGATTTGGGCATTGCCTTATCCAGCCCTCAAGAAAATATAACTGAATACCACTGCCACACAGTACACAAGCAGGCTTCTTACTGCTGAATGTTCTCCCACACCCTGTCGGAAACCAATCCTAAATGCTCCCAGTCTGGAACAGAGGGTCAAACAGAATCTGCAAGCACAGCAGAAGCAAATGGAAGAGCAATTCAGATAAGTGCAACAACAGCATTAGCATAGTGCTCACCACACACAAGCCTATTTCCCTGACATTCTTGTAAAGATAGAATTCAGACAAAGCCGAGAAGCATTAGCAAAGCTGGCCTGTCATTGACAGAACCATGTTCCCTCATGTGGTGAAACTTGTGGTTTGGGGTGGCTGAAGAAGAGTGTTAGGGCAAGAAAAACTTCCACTGCCCAGTCAAGTTTAGTGTGAATAAGTCAGTTGGGTGCAAAAACCTGTTCCACAACCTTTGGTGAATAAAGATCACTTTTCTCCTAGGTAAAATTCTATTTAGAAGCGTAACAAACAAACTGCAGTTCTACTATAATCAGATAAATTCATTTAAACTCCCATCACGTACATGCAGCGAATGCTGAGGAGTGGGCAGCTACCTTTAAATACAACAAACATGCATCTTGTTATTAATTTGTTAATCCTCTTAAATTATATACATTTAATATTAAGCTAAATCTCCAAATTCAAACAAACATTCTGTGTGTGTAATATGGTAAAATAAAAACGTGGGTGTTATATCATAATTAGTTTATGTACAAAGCATTAAATATGTCTATTCTTTGTGATGACTGTTGCTGTCAGGATGAATGTAATATGCAAGGAAAGACATATAAAGATAGACACATATATATATATATATATATATATGTGTGTGTGTGTGTGCTGCAAGAAGAGGATGGTATTAGTGAATGTATCTTAAATAGAATGCTAATAGAAACCTAAGGCAAGACTACATTTATATTAAATATCCAACAAGGATTAATACGATTCAGGTTCTGTCATTTGACAGCACATAAAAATGGCGTTTTTTGTAAAATCCACCAGGAAAAGAGCAAGCCATCTGGGCTGTAGACTCTGAGCATGAAAGGCAATTATAAAACAAAATCTGTGTCCATTTTGTTCCATGAAGAAATGTGAAGGTTCCCATGAAAATCAAATACAGCTACATTAGCCAAAAGTTCAGACCATGTGTAAAATGTATTACAGATTGGCAGCTGCAAATGCATTTATTAAGAATGAGACAGCCATGTCCTTCTAAAGACTTGTTTTGTTGACTGAGGGCTAGTCTACACTGGCAATGTTAAAGCGCTGCCGCGGCAGCGCTTTAACATGGCTTGTGTGGTCGCAGCAGAGCGCTGGGAGAGAGCTCTCCCAGTGCTCTAAAAAAAAAAAAAAACACACACCTCCACGAGGAGCGAAGCTCCCAGCGCTCGTGCACTGTCTACACTAATGCTTTACAGTGCTGAAGCTTGCTGCACTCAGGGGGGTGTTTTTAACATGCCCGAGAGAGAAAGTTGCAGCGCTGTAAAGTGCCAGTGTAGACAAGCCCTTAGTGTGAGGCATACAAACATCCTTCCTAAATTTTGCCCAATTTACGCCCCCCTTTGAAAGCCATTAATCCTAAAACTGACTTGTAAAAGTTTGAACTCATTACCACTACTAGAAAGAAGATGATTAACAAAAAACTTGAAGACACTAAACACATAGTGGCATTTAAATTCCTAAGAACTGAATAAGTTTACATTTTCAGATTTGTATCTCATGATGGAATGAAGCAATTATCTACAAAAACAGACATAGATTGTGGATCTGAATACAGACCAAGACCCCTTGTTGAAATGCACAGAAGCAAACAATTGATCAACATTGGGACTAGAAAAGCAGCCATTGTGAAAAAGTAATCACACAAGAAGAGTTTCCTTTGTGTGCAGCAGCAGCTTTGTTTGCATCAATGAAAGTACAATTCATGTGTTAAATGCTGCAGCACACTCAAATGTTCGTATATTTTTGATGTGTCTTGCCAAAACAGTGGCAAGTCTTCATCCTCAGCAACTAGGAGGTTTTTATATTAAAAAGCTATTTCTAGGTAACATTTCCATGATAAAAGAACAGGAGTACTTGTGGCACCTTAGAGACTAATGAATTTATTAGAGCATAAGCTTTCGTGGGCTACAACCCACTTCTTCGGGTTGCCACAAGTACTCCTGTTCTTTTTGCGGATACAGACTAACACGGCTGCTACTCTGAAACATTTCCATGATAGATGTAAAATTGTCAAGATATTAGAAAAGCAACAGTTTCTTTTTAAGTTCACACCTAAACAGATAATAAACAGGATAATGCATTAAGATAGGCTACATGAGGGATGAATGGCCAATCCTATCTAGGGATTGCAGCATATGTGGTATATCACTTCTGTTATTGTTTAAACAAGAGTTAAAACCAAATGAATCCTCTATTGCTGATTTCTTATATACTCCTCTTTTATACCCAATGCAGAGTTATTTACACTCATGTTAACTCCTCTTCCTAGCTTGAGTAAGAGCAGCCACCCTGCAAAATAAGGACTTTTCCACAAGGGGAGATATTCCTCTTTGACTCCATGTGTGGACACTCTTATCCCACAATAAAAGTGTCTTACTCCGAATTAGCTTAATCCACTTTGGAAGTTGATTAAACTAACTCGGAACAAAGCATTTTATTTTGAAATAAGCGTGTTCACACATGGAGTTAATCGGGAATTGTTAATATGCTTTAAAGTCATGCCCTACCTTATTCTGGATTAACTTTCATGTGTAGACAAGCCAACTCAAGCTGCACAGAGTGCAAGCATTAGCAGTTGTGTTGTGAAAACTCAAGCTATATAGCCTATAACCTCTGGCAGACCAACTAACTCAAGTAAAGAGCGCCACCACATTTGAGTTACGAGTTTGTGTGAACGGACAGGACTCAAGTGAGGGGCAACATTCAAGTTGTAACTTTAATTAACTCTGCAGTGAACACAAGCACAATGAGAGGTATATAGAAACTGTAACCATGTATGAAATGCTTACTGTGTAATGAAATTTCTGTAAGTCATCTAACATATGCTCATTTTTCTACACCTGAAGACTGATAGTTTCATGCATCCAGTCAAATGAGTAAGCTTCTGAAATTTATAGTTTCAATTTTTTTTCTTATGTGCTGTAACAAATTTATTATAAATCAAGATAATTAATATTGTAACTTGTTTCAAAGTGTAAGAGTCTTCAATGTATCCGGTTTAAGAAATTCATTATAGATTTGTCATGAGCGAAAAATGAAAAATTTGAACTTGCTCCTGATAACAGATATCGCAAGTGAAATCCTGGTCCACTGAAATCAATCAGAATTTTACTATCACTTCAGTGAAGCCAGGATTTCACCCCATAGGGCTAGGTGCATGTATCAACAAAAACCACTATTGATTACACAGCTATAAAAACCAACCAGGATTATGTCAAACAGACAATTCTCTGGAATCTTTTGAGAATCTAATTTTTCCTATACATCACAGAATTGCCACTAATATGCTTGTTATAAAATAATGTATAGAAAAAGTGTACAATGCACATGAGGAAAGTGATTTATGCACAGTACATAAGACACAAACTACCATTTTAAAACATAAACACTCCAGACAGGTTAAAAAACTGACTAATGTTCAAAGTCATTTCCCAATCTTAACATAACTTTAAAATAGCAGTAGAGGGGATTCTAAGTTAGTTAGCTGTTTAATAGTTTCAGATCATGAGAATGTACTATAGAGAATAATGTAAAATTTGTATTATGATCAAAAGAAATCGGGATCAAAGCCCCAAGTGAGTTATGCATGTCATCCCTAACAGTACCAATACAAACTTTGTTTATACATATACTTTAAAAAAATTTTTTTTAAGGAATCAGATACATGTTTATTACATTTGTCATATGCATCCCACAAGCCAGGTTCCTCATCATCAGCATAACAATCTCTATACATTATATAAAGTAGCTTTTCTAGAAATCAGTTAATTGGAATTGTAAGGTCCCATGTCTTGTGAGCTGCCTGATTAATGTTATGTATTACTGGGGCACAGGGAATCCCAGCTTTTCCATAGTACAAGATCATGTTTCTACCCATGGGGTCACAAGTTCAGACTGTAAAAGGGACAGTGTCAACTTGGGGAAAAAATAAACATATCAGAAAATAGTGTACCTATTATGTTAGCAAGTATCACCTCAGATCACTATAACAAACTATTATATGAAACACACTTTGATATTTCCCCCCAGTTTGTACATCTGACATCACTGTGTCTAATCAGTTTCACCCCTATAATCAGTTAGGTTTCCTCTGCTGGAAAGAGCCTTAGAAAGATCACAAGAAGAGCAGGAAAGCCCTTGTTAACATTCTGTTTCAAAGGAATTTAAAAATCTTCAGAACTGTTATTTAAGGAGTCTTCTAACAGAAACTGGATTTTTTTTTTAATTATTCAACTTGCCAGTATCCCTTTAAAACTACCCACGACAATTTAGGGAGTCACTTTTAGAAGTTTAGCTTCCAGTAACACGCATTTTCAGCCCAAGCAGAACTCAGTCTAAAGCAATCAGATCAGCCAACTGGATTTGAGTAGTTACCTGAACCCTGTATTCCTCTCTCACAGAAGTGCATTTCATGAAGTTCATAATAGGCTGAATCATTGGAGATCAGGCCAGTAGATCCACCTCAGCTATTAAATATAACAACGTTCTCCTGGTAACCAGATTTTGAGGTCTTACTGACAGATCTTACCTGGCTGCATCATGAAACGTTACAGCTAACAACTAACTTCAGTTAGGCCCCCACTTTGTTTTGCTATCCACTGTTGAAACATTACTGGTAAAGGATTCCAAAAGAAAGCGTTCAGATAATTTGGTTTGTTACTAGTTCAGTATAGGATTAAATGGGTCACTCTTCAAGTAAGCAAAATTCTCAAGTATGTGGTATCCTCTAGACCTGTATAAAAGGTTAAAAGTATTAAGGGGATCCACTCCCTCTCCATCACCTTGAATCAATTTACTGTTCTAGCGAGCATGTGCCATCTGCAAGAAAACCAAGATCAAAGCCAGCTATCCGTGCTCATTTAACTTTCTTCATTGATACTAGAATGTGAAAGTGCTGATCCAGCAGCTATTTCTTATAAAATTGTAGGACGAGTCAGCATATCCAGCTGCACAAAACAGAAACAGCACATACATCTATCTGCATCTGCACATGTATCCCGTACATCGTCCTGCAATTAAGTGATTAACAGTTAGGATTCAAGATTAATTTGAATTAGTTGATGAGGGAAGTACTGTTCAGAGCTCTCTTGATGCTATTGTTTCAGTTTATCTGACTGCAACTCAAGACAACCATGCACTAGTTTACACCATGAAGACCATCTTTGCAACTAGAGAGGCTAGAAACTTCATTTAAATTAAAAAAAGCTTAGATCTCAGAAACAACAGCAAAAATCCATGATTTTTGTGGCTTTTCCACAGCATGGTTCTTTATATACAAAACAAATATCCAAGATATTACAACATTCTCAGAGTGTGGTCACGCTCATGTGTTAAAACAAAAGCAACAATGAAGATCGCATTCACAGCCTATCACCAGGAGCTTCATGTCTGGGCTTGCACTTCCAAGCAGTTTTACTTCTCATTCATGCGTCTACAAACTGGCCTTTGAATACACTATGCTTTCATTCTGTGAAGATTTGTCTGATTCAAAGTAGGGTTTAAATAAGTTCTCCTGGGAGTAGTTTATTATTTAACAATTAAACACTAAGCCAACAAATTATATATCCACCCCCAGGAAACCAATTTAAGAGTAGACAGTGATAAAAATCAATGATTTAAAAAAAAATGGATTTTATTTAAATTGGATTTTTTTTGATAAAATGCTTAGTCACATTATAGCTCAAAGATAGCTCATCATTATAAATTGTAATTCTATAGTATGAGACAATATATTCATGTAAAAAGAACAGGATAAATCGATCGCTACCCGCCAATACGGCAGGTAGTCTGGACGTACCCTTAGTTTTGTGGATTTGTCTCTCCAGAGATAACATGCTTGTTAATAGCAAAAATGTTTTTAAATAAATAAATAAATAATATATAGAGGTGATATATAACAGACCTCAATCCTATTGTCCCTCTGCAAATTTGTGTACATAGAGTCAATCCCTTACCTCTCTCTAAAAGTTCAAAGTTTCAAAAAGTCCAATGAATAGAAGATTGTTGGGGGTAGAATAGATCTGGACAAGGAGAAGAAGTCTGGAGATAAATGTGAGAAGGGAGGGACAGGCAGTAGAAACAAAAGTGAAACTATTTGAACAGCATATTCCAGAAGTCTTGAGCCCTTTCTGAGTGTAGACTTCATTGATTTGAGATCTACCATACCATTCTCTCACTAGAAGGGAAAACCTATAATGGCAACAGGCCATAAAAGAGACCCAGTTTGGGAATATTTTAATGAAGTTCCCCTACCTGTGGGTAAGACAGGCATGCGTGCAAAATGCAAACAGCGCAACAAAGAAATGCAAGGCCTGGTTGCCCGAATGAAACAACATCATGAGAAGTGTTCCTTCTCAGGAGGAAGCTGCGTTGAAGATGATCAAAGGAACATGTCTGAACATGCAGGATCTTCAGGTTGGTAAACTTTTTTATTTCATATTTCTTTCTTAAGGACTGCCTGTCTTCCTTCGGGACTATTCTTGAATTCTCATGTTTGATCAAAAAATATAGTTGCTACTCTATGGTACTATCATCTTAGATGCAGTTGTGATAAAAAAATAAATAGCTGAAATAGGCAGATCTTCCTTTTACAATTTCACCTTTAAAGTAGTACTGAGTGTCAGCGAATGCAATGAGTAATACTAAATGAGCAGTATTGTAATAATAATTAAATAACTGCATTGACTTATTTTGTTTAGGAGAATCCATCCTCAACATACAGGATTCTGAAGACTATCCACCTTCAAAATCACCATCATTTTCTATAGTTTCAGAG
>NW_020664585.1:2966610-2973650 GCF_002925995.2 Terrapene triunguis
TCTCCTCCCCCCCCGGCGGCTAGAGCGCCGGGGGCAGGGCGCCGGGGGGGAGGGCGGCCGGAGCCCTGGGGGGAGGGCGGCTCGGCTCTCCCCCCCCCCTCGGCGGCCAGAGCGCCGCGCCGCCGCCCTCCTCCAGGTGCCGCCCCAAGCACCAGCTTGGGTGCCTGGTGCCTGGAGCCGGCCCTGAATGCTGCAAATGAATCCAAGATGAGTCCCAAGCTAATAACATACGGTTGCAGTGCTCATTTGATGCACCTCCTAACCAAAGACTTCAGTGTTCCAGAAATAAAGGTTAATGTTGTTGAAATTGCAAAATACTTCAGTAACAACCCTCTGCAGCAGCTGCTCTGAAAAAGGTGGGAGGAACCAAGCTAACTCTCCCACAAGACGTGCAATGGAACTCAGTAGTGGACTGTTTTGAGCATTATATCAAGAACTGGCCTAATTTGATGACAGTTTGTGAACAAAATCGTGAAAAAACAGATGGCTCTGTCACAGCCAAAGTTCTCAACACCAGGCTTAAGAGAAATGTTGAACCCATGCTGAGTACCCTGAAGCCTATTTCTGTAGCCTTGAACAAAATGCAGGGAAATAGCTGTTTTATTACTGACGCTGTTGAAATTTGGAAGGAACTGAATGAGATCTTAAGCACTATCTCCAGCTCATTTTCTTGCAAATATTCTCAATACTCAGTACCAGGGTCAAACCTTAACTGCTGAAGAAAAGGGGTTGGCTATGACATGGACATCCGGCAATTATCCTTCCATAATACCAACTATAATAAACTTCAAAGCTAAGGGTGAACCATTCAAGAAATAGATGTTTGCTGATGATGTTTTAAAGAAAGTCACACCAGTGAACTGGTGGATGGCACTTAAGTACTTGGATTCAGAGACTGTTGAAGTGATAATCTCACTTTTAACAGCAGGAGCTTCTTCTGCTGGTGTAGAAAGAATATCTTCTTCCTCTGCACTAATTAATTTGGGACCTGAAAAAGCAGGAAAGCTTGTTTTTCTTTTCCAGATTATGAACAAACAGGAAAATGAAGGTGAAGATGACTGAGTTAGCTGCAGAAGCCAATATTTTAAGTTTCTCATGTTGACCTGGCTAACATAGTCTATTTAATTTTTGTTTGTTTTTTTAAATATTTCATTTAACTATTTTAGTTAAAAACAATTTTAACAAAAACAAACGAATATTAAACTAAATTCAAAAATTCATATGCTTGTTTTGTTAAAATATTATGTTTGCTGTTGAAGAAAAAAAACAGAATACTTAACATTTACTTAACTAAAACAACAAACAATTTAAATGTCTGTTTGGTGATGTTCTCCTCCTAATACAGCATGGCAAGAAAATCCTCCAAATATTAATGATTAACCTATTGAATTGGAGATAGTTCACCTCCCAATGACTTCATAAATATCGGCTTTAATTACCTTTGGTAAATGAAATAACCAAACAATCATTCATTTTCTGATAAAGCTGTAAAACTAATCTGAAAAGTTTTCAAAATAAATCACTTCAAAAATGTATAGTGTGTACCTTCTAAAAATGAAACCTACATCTATTGCTGAGTTGTGAAGAATATATATTAAGGTTATACCAACCAACAAGAATGCACTTTTATGCAGAAATCCATGATTAAATCGAGTCTTCCTGACCAGTGATTTAAATCCATGATTTAAATCAATTTGATTTAAATCAAATCCACCCTGATAGGTAGGACAACAAGTATCTCCATTCATTTATAAAGCATCAAGTACATTTACAGTACTATAGAAGTGAAAGAAAGATACTGCCAACTTGTTGTAAACGTTTACACTACATCTCTGAATTGCCTTGTTACATTCCCTTGATATTCCATTTTAATTATGGAGGGAAGGAAACTAGTATTTACCCGATTTACAGTTTCAGTTATTAGCTAATCATTTTTAACAAAAAATGATAGAAACAGGCAACAGGAGTCTCATCCTCAGCCAGTGTAAACTGTCTTAGTTTCCTGAACTTCAGTGGATCTACAGCAATTTACACCAATTGAGGAGCTCTCCTTAGATCACTAAATACAAGTACAACTTCTACAATAGCTTCTGGAAAGTACACAAGAAAAGTACCCGCCTTGACAAGACACTCCAGGCCAGGCCCATGAGTTCTTATGGCCCCAATCCTGCAAAGTCTCACATACACGTTAACTTCATTGCGACTACTCAAAGTGCATAAACTGAAGCACTTGCGTAAGTCTTTGCAAACTCTGGGTTTAAGAATGTAATCTGCATAAATGAGCAAAACAAGTCTATTCTCAGACCCCACTGCAGGAAACTCTGTTCTACATAAAAAGACATCTTAAAAAGAAGGAAAGAATGGCATTTGAGAGAAACTGAATGAAAACTCTTATTTTAAAAGTTACATTATTACACACTAATGACATTTATGACATTTTAAAGAGTTAACAAACAATGTGTGACTTCCATTGACCTGAAAAGTTCACTTTGCCAATGGAAAACATTCCCTAGCGAGCAGGGCTAATCTATCAATTTCTGTGGGATCTATATTAGAAAAAATGCTATTCTAACCCTTATGCTCAAAGAAAAACTTTCTGCTATGACTATACAGTACTGTATTTCTGAGTCTTCAGAAAGCTCTAGTGCCTTTAATCCCTCTCAGCTTTCCCAAGCATCCCTAACAGTGAAATTATCAAAATTCTGGTAAGTTTCATGATTACTATTTAGAAACCCATGAGCCACAGGAAAATTGCCAAGAATCATATTAGTTTTACTCTAATGATGCTTGTGGAAGCTACCAGAAGATGCAGCAATTAAGTTATTCATGGGCAACGACCACACAAAAAGCTTGAGAAAAATGTAAACCAGTGATGATGACCAACTGCAGCAGCTAAGAGGCTTGGGGCGTGGGGAGAGAAAGCTCCTTGCTCCTTTTCAGCAGCCCAGCTGATGTGAAAGGAGAGGGAGGAGAGACAGTGGGTTCAAATTGATCTGCTAGCCAGGCTGATATGCCAGAAGGAGCAGAGTCCATGAACAACACGTAGGCAGAAATCCCAGAGCCCTACCAGCAGCAGGGGAGATGGGAGACCTGGACTTCTCACCTACATTCCATCTAGAACCTGCTGGTAGGCTCCTGCATCTCATTTTTCATATCAGTCTCTAGTGTATAGCCCTTTGGCTAATAAGTATCTTGTAAATTTTTCAAGCACTGTCCTTTCTATATGGCAGGGGTCGGCAACATTCGGCACGCGGCTCGCCAGGGTAAGCACCCTGGCGGGCTGGGCCAGTTTATTTACCTGCTGACACGGCAGGTTCGGCCGATTGCGGCCCCCACTGGCCGCGGTTCGCCGTCCCGGTCCAATGGGGGCGGCGGGAAGCGGCGCGGGCCGAGGGATGTGCTGGCCGCGGCTTCCCGCCGCCCCCATTGGCCCGGGACAGCGAACCGCGGCCAGTGGGGCCGCGATCGGCCGAACCTGCCGTGTCAGCAGGTAAATAAACTGGCCCAGCCCGCTAGGGTGCTTACCCTGGCGAGCCACGTGCCGAACGTTGCCAACCCCTGCTATATGGCATTCTTCCTTGCAGAAAAGTTATTTGCAAATCAGAACTGGAAGCTTTAGAAAACACCTATTCCAGAAAAAACAAAGCTATCCCAAAAGATATCATAATTTTCAGCATTTTCAACAGAAATGCCAAAGACAGAATAAGCATATATACCTATCTCATAGAACTGGAAGGGACCTTAAAAGATGATTCAGTCCAGTCCCCTGCCTTCACTAGCAGGACCGAGTACTGTCCCTAACAGGGTGTTGGTTTGTTTTTGTTTTTTTTTTCCTGATCCCTAAATGGTCCCCTCGTGGATTGAACTCACAACCCTGGGTTTAGCAGGCCAATGCTCAAACCACTGAGCTATCCTTCCCCCAAGCATGTAGAGTTAACTCCCATCTCAGGGTTAGACATAGTTATCAGAGGTAAAAATGTCTGTGCCCTGTATACACACCACTTTCAACATTGCTATTACAAGAGGAGTTGCACTGGTGCAGAATTACATGTCTGATTTGTCCTGATTGTTGGTACCTAGTTTATTGTGAAGGCCCAGACCAGGCAGGATGAGAGAAACAGGTATGGCAACTCTCTAGCCTGTATCTATCATGTGGAAGGACTACAATCTTCAGGGCTGCCAAACAGGCAAGGACCTTTAATCAGTACTAAACATATACTATAAATAAAAAATGAGGTATCATGCTGAGTGCTCCTCTCCCATGAATTGTAGATTTTAAAAAAGATTTTCTATGATGTTATTCATAATGGTATTCAGGATTTTCCCAAATAATCCAGAAAAAAATGCATCTATAAAAACTCAGTCACTCTCTTCTGCACTTCTTTTATAACACAAATGGAGAAGTGAAGGTTGTGGGCAATATTATCTGTAATAGCTGGAATATCCTTAGCAGGAAGAAAAAATGTGATGAACGCAATAGTAAATTACTATAGCTAATACTAGGAGCAGCACGAAAAACATTTACTTCAATCAGTAAACTCAGGTAACCACAGAGGAAAACAGACTTGATAACCTGAAGTCTGAGTAGGGAACCAAGCTTTACATAATTTTAATTCATATTGTACTCTGGAAGGGCAAAAACTATTTTTGCCTACAATTATGTCACAGGTCACATTTTCTGTCTAAAAAGCAATTTTGTCACCTAACTTATTCCAGATAAGGAAGGTTTTACAACTTTGTTTCTATTTTATGGATAAGTAGTTTTAGCTCAATATACACTAAAACAAATCCTGTACTATTGTTTTACCATAACCAGTATCAGTTCTTAGAGAAATTGTAGAAAAATAACTGGATTATGTTACCAGTTGACTTTCCCATCTTTTTAAAATCAGGCAATTTCTTCCTTGTGTTGTCTACTTCTTTACTATGTCCCAGAATACTGTAGAAAAAAAATCTTAACCACTCTGCTTTAAAAAGGTGTGACCCTTCCTGTTTTATGGCATAAAGAAAAAACCTCTATTCTGAAGGGGAAAAAACCCAACAATATCCATTCCTGTAAAAAAAGGGTGTCTGAGGCAGCTGATCTAACTTCACAGTTACCCTGGTAACATTTTGTTTACCTCCTCCACTTGCCATGAAAATTGCCTACAGTTGCCACAGAAAAAAGTCTGTTTTGACAGAACATCAATGGCCATATGTTAGAGTTCCTTTAGCATGATACCAACATTTTACATTGTCACATGCAGCAGATTATCTTGAACAGATTTATACCATTATGCTTTCAAGAATCAAATCCAAAAGAATACAAACTGGTTACCACATTACATGATGGCATAGATTGGCAGATGGTATGCTGCCAAACACAATTTTCCTTCATTCCATTCCATATTGAAAAGTCAAAGTCACATAGATAATGCATCAGAAACAAATATCAAATCAATACTCGTGTTTACATGATTAATTACTTAGCTTCTCAGAAAAGGAAAGTATAGTAACAGTCCTGCAATTAAATCCACACAGGCAGTTTATTACTAAAACTGAACATAATAAATAATGCAGGGAAAAAAGTGGATTCACAGACTTGGACTTGCATTTTAACAGATATGTTTAATTTGCAGCTTTAGGACACCCAGATACTGATTCTCCTCCCAGTGAAATAAATTGCAGGCCTTCCACTGACTTCATGGCAGTGGGATTAGACCCCATGTGATCTTTTTAACAGATTACTTATGCTCAAATACAACATAAACCTAACTATACAATGTCCTTGTAGTCACATATGAATTACTGCATGTTTTTCCAATTCTGGTATAAAATAAATGTTAGATGCACCAAATAATGACAAAATATAAATCTTTTCTCTCCATCCAGATCCTTTACAATTTCAATTAACACTGCTAAAATTGCAAATACATGGACCAATTTAGCCAAAAACAAGCTATTTGCATCCACAATGCACTGGAATCATGAAGCCTTGCACTTGTTTCCAGTTACACCAAATTTACAAATAAACTTAAAGAGAAAGAGAATAAACAAGGACATTAAAAATATAGTCCAACCAAGTCTAATCATCTCAAGTGCTATACAACAAATTATGGATGTCAGTCTCTTAATTATCCCATGAGGCTTTAATAAGATTTAAATACTGTGGAATGACACAGGTAGTAGAGAAGGAAGTTATAGCATTAACATTTTCCTTAGGCATTATTATTTTTATTTTTAGCAAGGAAACAAAACAAAACCAGTGTTAGAACAATTTAAACCAAGATACCCAGTTGATATTCAGATTAGGCAATTATTTGTCCTGTTGACAGGTAACTAATGAGGGGACAGGAAATAGGAACAGTGAGGGGAAGAAGGGGGAGTAGGAGTCTTATCTGTAGCTACCACTATAGATTGTTACACTTTTCCGAACAGCTTTAGTGTTTAATCCCATTAAAAGGGATGCATTATTCCCAAAGAAATGGAGACCATAACAACCACCACCAAAACAACAAAAAAACAAGGGAAGATAAATATCTGGAAGCAGCCAGTTTATAATTTTTATGCAAATACTTTATGCATGAGAAGTTACCAGTGTATCAGTTTAACAAATCACGGAATGTCAGAGAGAGGCACACAAAGCTCCTCAGGATTTCTACAGAAGCTGTACGGCTTCAAAGCGATTTACAAGCACCAGCTGAGCAGAGCTCAGACCCACAGGGAAGTTGTCAGCCAACTTTGGGAACAAGTCCCGGACCAACATTTTCAAACTCGGGGACCTGAAGTTGAGCAACTAACTCCAGAGCTAGCAGCCCGACTTTCAGGCTCCCCAGTCCCTTTGCAGCTAGGGTGCTCGGCGCTGCTACAGCCCCCTGGCCTGAGCGAGGCGCCTTGTCTCGAGCGAGGGGACTCGGAGGGGACGCACAGGGGGCCCAGGGCACGTGGAGCAGGGCTTGGCCAGGCAGTTTGAGAGAGGCGAGGGAGGGTAAACAATGAGGGCAGGGTGCCCCTGGGGAAGGGAGGTCAGTGAGGCGGGAGGCAGGGTGCCCCCGGGGAGG
>NW_020664585.1:2973660-3111612 GCF_002925995.2 Terrapene triunguis
CAGTGAGGCGGGAGGCAGGGTGCCCCCGGGGAGGAGAGGTTTGGGGGCAGGGTGCCCCCGGGGAGGGGGCAGTGAGGCGGGGGGCAGGGTACCCCTGGGGAGGGGGGCCTGGGTGCCCTGCCCTGTGGGGGGCGGGGTCCCGCGGGGGTCCGGTCCATGGCGCCCTCGGGGGGCGGGAGCTGAGACAGCTCGGCCCCTCCCCCCAGAGCGAGTCTCAGCGGGTCCAAGCCCCGAAGGGCCCAGCCCCCCCCCGCGGAGCCCCCACCTGCGTCCTGGGTGTGCGGGCTCCTCTGCCCCAGCGCGGCGCCTCCTCCCGCGGCCGCCGGGCGCTCAGCGCAGCCTAACCTGCTGCCGGGGAAGGGGGGAGGGAGCCGACCGCTCGCGCACCACGAGAGCCCGCCCCGCCCGGCCGGGCCCCGCGCGCAGCCCAACCTGCTGCCTGCCCCACGGGAGGAACCGAGGGAAGCGCCTCTGTTGCCATGGTGACCGCGAGCTCGGCGGGGCCTAGGCGAGGCGGGCCCCCAGCGGCGGGGGGCGGGGCAGCGCTGCTCCACCTGTAGCGCGGCACAGGCAGCTCGCCGCGCGGCGAGTCGGGGGCAGGGAGCTCGCTAAGCGGGGCAGGGAGCTCGCTAAGCGGGGTGCTGCCTGGCTCACGGGGCGTTGTACAGGGCCGGGCCCTGGGTGCTCAGGAGCCTGGGGGTGAGGCCCGAGGGGCTGCTGCAGCCCCTGGCTCCAAGTGGCTTCCATCCTATGCAGGGCTCGCTGGCTCGCAGCACCCCCACTGCGCACGCTGTGAGGGTGACAGGGCCCTGGGGGAGGCTCCTCCACTGAGGTGCCTTGGCTGGGGTCGGGGTGTTTGCTGGGACGTGTTGTTTTGGGTGTCTGGCTTCAGCTGGACACCTTGGTGCTCAGGGCGCGCTCGGGGCTGTACGAACCCAAAGCCAGGGCCTGGAGCACCCAGCCCCGATGGCTTTCTCCACTTGAAGCTGATTTTGTTCCATGCTGGGCACAAGGTTTTGCAGCCTCAGCCCTGACAGGTGAATATTTCACACGGTGACGCCTTTTATTTACGAGGGACCTTTCGGCAACCTTCACTGCAGCTCTGGCGATAACGTGGTACAGATGATAGTACCGAGGCCTTTCCAACGTAACTCAAAAGGCAAAGACGACTGGCAGGGGAGTCTGGCTCTTTGAAGCTGTATAAATTAAACCCAACACAGGCACTTCTAATTCCCAAATCAGAATGCACACATGGGGATTCAGACCAGAATAACTCGGATACCCCCTAGGAGTGTCCGTGAGAATCTCCCCTGCCCCTCTGCCACTTTTAATTTCACGCAATGTTGGAGCTGTGGAAATATGACACTTTGCCATTAAGGAAGGTGTGGCGCTCTATAAAAAGTGAGTCCAAAGTAGCAATGAGGCAGAGTGACACTCACAGGGTCATGAGTCACTGTAAACAGAAAATGTCTGCATTGAGATGTAGAGATAAAGGGAGAGTCCAACCTTCAGTATCTAGAGGCATGCTCTTGAAAGACCAGATGAGAGATGTTAATCTTTTGTCTCTCAGCAAGACAGCTCTGTACCCACACTGTTAGAGTACCCACATAAAGCAAAGACACTGAGGCAAATTCATCCCTCATTTGCTCCTGTGAGATGCCTTTGATGTCAACAAAAGTCACATCATAGTAACAATAGAATTTGGGCCTGTCACTAAACTGCTATGCTGTCGCAATGTTTCAGAACATTGAGGACAACATATCCACCACACGTGTTATTTAGCGCTCTATATTCCATTGTTGTATTCAAAGGAAAATGGCAGCAGCAGAGATGCTCTGGTGTTCTGGTGGAAAGGTGCAGATCCCAAGTCCTGGCAAGACCCTGAAGTGTTATGCAAGATTCACTCTGAGTAATCACAGATTAACTCCTAGCAGGGAAGGCTGCTGTTATGGTTAAAGCACTTGTCTCACCCTCAGGAGATCACGCTTCACTTCCCACCTCTGCCATGGGTTTTCTGTGTGCCTCAGTTCCCTATTTGTAACATAGGGATAATACTACTTTCTGTCTTGACTCCTCAGATTATAGACTCTTTCAGGAAGTGTTGTCTTTTACTCTATGTATGTACAGCACCTACTACAGTGGGGTCCTGATCACAGTTGGAGTGGTGTAGTTAATAACTAAATCATCACATTATTGTTCAAGTGTCTGCCTCAATGGCATCTTCCTCCATAGAGCCACCTACACTCAGCAACAGAGCCAGTCATGAGAGACCTAGCCAAGCATGGTATCCGATCCTACAGTCTTTCCAAGACCCCATGATTGCAGTGGGTACCACTCAGAGCTATTTCACGAAAAGCAAATATTCTATTCTGTAGACGCTGCTGAGACTCACTTCTGCCTGCCTGCTGGGATTCCCACCATCTGAGGGGAAAACCCCAGCTGTAGCTTTTAGAAGTTTTGAAAATGAAAATGCCCAAAGAGATGACACTTTTAAAGCTTCAACTACAGCCATAGGAACTCGCTTCTCAGATGCTTCAAGATCCAGCAGGCTGCTGGCACCAACTCCATACATAATGCCACAGGTGTACATAGCACTGTAGGATAGGTGAAATAGCACAAGCAGGACTCTATGCTGAAGTGTTTACAGTCTAAAGGCAAGGGCCCAAATCCTATCCCCTCCCCAAGCCCTTGTCGCTTGGTGGGGACCTGACCACAGGGGGGAACCAATGCAGTTCCAGGGGCATTGAGGAAGGAGGATGCTGAGATCCTGCCCAGAGGATCTGAGTACTTTGTACATGGATGAGCAAAGCTGGAGCCAGTTCACAGAGGTTTTGGAGCCAGGCTGGAGTGCCACCAGCATTCGCCTACCTTCCATGGGTGGAGTGCAGTCGCTCATGTAGAGCAAAGTTCCACTGTCATTGTGTGGCATATGGAAAAGGATTCCTTCCCCTCATGGTACCCCAGTTCCTTACATAAATCCCCCCTCCTCAGCAATGAGTATTTGATTCATAGGGATTAACTGAAATCCCTGGATAATGTTAAATATTGAGTCCCATCCTGTGTACATAAATTAAAGCTGTAATTCCATACCAGAGTGGTGACAGCAATAGCAAGCGGATACTGCAACACGCAATGGACACAGACACTTGAACTTTGCACCCTTGGTTTATGATTTCACCAGAAATCTCAATGCAATTATACGCAAGTTCTATTCAACTCAGGAGAACGTTACCCCTTATACAAATAATAGAACTAATTAATCTGTGCATTTCTGGTTTTTAAAAATAATACAGAATTTACCATCAAAATAAAGAACACGTCTTAGCAGTTTAGGATGTACCAATATATCATTGGCACTGCTAATTACAGTCCTTTTACTGATAAGTGAACTTTGTTTCTGCTGTCATAATAACCACACATAAGATCCAATAAATTATGAGTGTTTTCAGGTTGTTGGGTTTTTTATCAACTTTGTCAGACTTTACAGCCTGAAAAGAGATCACACAAAATGAAGTTGTAAAATGAATAACATGAACTGTGATGGAGTATCAAACACTATTTCAACTAGGATCTGTTCCTCCAGTCTTGTTTCTCTCATGTAGTGTATCAGTGCCCTGCAGTGGAGAAATAGGTTAACTGCAGATGCCATAGATCCAAGTACTGCCCTGCCAGTGACTGGGCCAAATACAGATCTGAGTTACACTAGATTCAAACACCAGATTGGACCATTGTGATCATCTGATTTGCCCTCCCGTATAACACAGGCCAGAGAACTTTCCCAAAATAATTCCTAGAACAGATCTTTTAGAAAAACATCCAATCTTGGTTTAAAAGTTACCAGTGATGGAGAATCCACCATGACCCTGGGTAAATTGTTCCAATGGTTAATTACCCTCAATATACATGATTCAGTGTCTGGCAGTTGAAGGTCGACAAATTCAGACTGGAAATAAGGTGTAAAATGTTGTCTGCTAGATTGAAGCACTCATTATCAAGTATTTGTTCCCCATGTAAGGACATATAAACTGTAATCAAGTCACCCCCAGGGCCGGCTCCAAGCCCCAGGCAACCAAGCTGGTGCTTGGGGCGGCACCTGGAGGGGGGCGGCGCGGCGCTCCGGCCGCCGGGGAGAGCGGGGCCACAGCCGGGCTCGCTGCCCTCCCCCCCGGCACCCTGCCCCCGGCCGCCGGGGGGAGAGCGGAGCCCCCGCCGGGGCTCGCCGCCCTCCCCCCAGGGCTCCGCCCGCCCCTCCCCCCCCCGGGGGGGGGGGGAGGGCGGGCCGGAGGCTTTTTTGCCTGGGGCGGCAAAAAAGAAGTGAGGTTCTTACCCACGAAAGCTTATGCTCCCAATACTTCTGTTAGTCTCAAAGGTGCCACAGGACCCTCTGTTGCTTTTTACTAAAAATCTGGAAATACAGATTTCTGTAGATTCTGCATAGATTAAAAAGCTACTGGCCCTCAAGTTTACAAGGACAAATGCAGGCAGCTGGTGATTTACTCCTGGCCTCTGAGCATAGATGTCTTGCTCTCGCCTTGTCCTGTTTGTAATATTTGCTGATAGTCTCTCTTTGCTCTGAGTGCACTGCAGCAAGAAGGCAAAGGCACCGCAGCCCCTTTAAGCCACTCTGGCAGACTACAGGGACTATAAAGGGGGCAGAAATGTCCCCTGAGAAAACCTTCATTAAGAAGTTTCCCCACCTGGCATAGAATGGCCACAACAACCCTACGTCACCCCTCAACCTCAAGCATTAGGGGATATACCGGGAGTCGGGAGACGTGAGGGTATGTTTGCAGCATACGGCATTCTGGGTATTCAGGGCTGATGGCCTGAATGCATGCGAGTGTCAGAATGCAGTGTCACTCATTCCGAAATTAGCTCCACAAGATCCACAGTGGCATCACGTCTGGGCAGTTTTCTCCCTGGCCTTGGCCTGCATTTTCAGCTTCAGTCTGACATCCCCTGCGTGAGTCAGAAACAAGCCCACGTCATTTGGGGTCTTTACCCACGGCTCTTGGTCCTCAAAAGCTCCTGATACGCAGATGTGCACCATATACAGGACTCTAGAGAATATCCCTGCTGTTTCCTGGAAGGTACATGGTCCACAAGATACGCAAACGGACAAGCACAACCCGTGCCTGTAGATTCCTCCCTGATGTGACTTGTTTGACTCACCTCCTGGGGCTCAAACCAGAGGGATATTTGGCCCTTTTGTTCTTTTTACTGTTAAAGAACCAGTAGCATTATTAACAGGTAATTAGCACTTTACAATAGTACTTTATAATGTTCAAAGTACTGAATGTTAATAAATTAACCCAATTAATGTTGCAAGCCGCATTTTCAAGTGAACCTTTAGTTTTGTGTCTGTTTTAACTACAGATACAAATTTGCAGATGCAATTAACTGCTGGCACTATAAGGCCTGAGAGGTCACATCCATCAAGCAGGGGTGGGAGTGGCCAAGAAAACAAAGACCAAGAACCCAGTGCCTGACTGTATTTCCCTGAAATCTAGTTCATGTGCAGTTGGTCCCTTTGCTTGGCATTTTAAAAATATCCAAAGGCACTTGTCCAGCTTGCAAAATAAAGGGCTCCAAAATTCCAGCATCAAACCTGGAGGCAGAAGCACCGTGAGCACTCTAAATCCACTAGGGGCTGTTCCACTGATTCCTCTCTTGTGACTGTAGTGTTCAGTATTAAAATATACCTGCCAATAGCAGAGACCCACTTCTATTTAGTCTGACACATTCGTCAGAGATATGGGGACTCCTTAAATAGCTGGAGGCTAATTTTAACACCAAAAGGGGTAGTGGGCCTATCTATTGCCTAGCAGAGGTGATAATGTCATTCCAGTGAGGAGTCTGGCAATCAACACTATATTCTAATGTTCTAGGACCACCAAGCTTTTTCTTGAACAAAGAGACCCATATTTGGTTTCAGATTGCAGCTGTATTGCTTTTTGGAGGTTGGATGCTGCTAGCATTTGGAACAGTTCTTACCTTGTCTTGGATTTTTATATCCCAGGGACTTTGCCAGAGGAGGGTTATCTGCAAAACATCTGCAAACAGCTGCAGGTATTTACCTTTCAGGAGATGGAGCTGTTCCTTCGGGTCATTACAACTCTAGCCTCATTCATATTGTCTGTCACTCATGCTCCTGAAAGCTCCAGTGACACCCACAGGTTAGTGGTGGTGTCCAGCAAACTGAGCCAACGTGGCAGCGATAATGATAATGCGAGTTCATGGATACATCTGCCTGTGTGAAATCCATGCTCACCTCTCTTCAAGTCTTCTGTAGCCAAGTCTCCCCTCATCACCCCTCCAAAAAATGAACAAACTACTTTCTGAAGCAGGATCTTCACTCAGTGGTTTCCAACTGCCTGTTATCTGATGTTGGAAGCTCTGTCATTTTTTGCACTGGTATAATTGCAGGCTTGCTTGTTTTTTACCTCCCGCCAGTGATTGGCACAATCTTGGGACTACTGATTTTTCCATGTAGTTTGGATTCTGCATTTGCTAATGAAATTGGTGGTTCCTTCTCCACATACAATGCTGGGAAATATAAGCTTGGCTGAGACTACATGGTGGCTCTCCTGGATGTCGTACTACCATGTTAACTGCCAGTCATCAGCAGATACAATTTAAATGAGGTCAAGTCCAAGATCTTTTTCTCTACTGCTACAGAAAGTATAATTCTAGTAAGAGAAGATGAACAATAAAATCCTTCAGTAAAACTAGTGTTTTATGATTGACAGCTCCATGGTTTTGTACAGATAAACAAAACCAGGGCATAGCCTTTTCTTACCCAACATGCACCAGGCCGCAAGGAACCCCCACCTTAATGCTAGCAGAATGGTGGGCCAAATCCTCAGCTGGTGTAAATCTGCATAATTCCATTGAAGTCAAAGAGCTACACAGCCGGTAGCTGAGAGCCTGACCCATTGTTCCCATAGCAGTTGGTAAACTTTGTCTCCTCTTCACACAAAGCAGCTTTGTTTCATTCTTTACAATGATCGGTTTCCATTGTCTGTGCTGAAAAGGAAGGAATGAGCAAGGGGAAGCTCAGGGGTGACAGCACTGGGAGTCCTGGCAGGCAGACTCATAGCACAGCAGTAGCATAGAACAGCATCTGGCTGAGGCTTGATTAACGAGCACTGGCAGACAGCATCTGTCCAGTTCCAGAGAATGACAGGGTTAGACAGCCAGGGCACCACTGGAGACCAGAAAGGGGCAGGGAATGGAGAGAAAAAGGCAGAGCTGTAGCCAGGTACAGGCTAGGCAGTGGTGAAAAGGGGAGCAGATGGATCTGGCAGTGAAAAGAGGGGAGCCCTACTGCGGGTGGGATGGGAAGAGAGATGTCCCTGGCAGGAGAGGGAGTTAAAGAAAAAGCAATGGGACCTTGAAAGCGGAGGGGAGAGGCAGGAAGTTCTGGAGAGATCAAACAGGTGCAGATCTCCTCTGACAGACACCTTCAGCAATAGCATCAAGAGGGTTCTTGCTTTTTGTCTCCAGTTCACAAGCAAGAGGGCTGGTTTTCACTCCCTGTAACTCCTCCACAAACTCACCCTGGGATCTAAGAGTCAAGCTGGTTCCATTCCATCTTGTGCATTATCACCAGTAGTAAAGGCAAATTGGGCCCAACACTGGTGCAGCTGATGTAGCAAAGGTGCAATTGACTGGGTCGTAGTGAACAGTTCTGCTGAGGAGACACCACTGTGTTGCTGGGTACTCCAGTGCCATGAAGAGCTCTGGATTTGCATGAAATTGAAAATCTCAATCCTTGAGCTACTAAAGCCTACATATGGCACAGACATAAGATATTTAGATCTAGTCAGAATACTTCTCACCAATCCTACCTTATTAAGAGGAAGCCACACCTCTGAGGCAATCCCATTTCCCAACAGAGTATTACTGAGATACTGATAGGAAACTGGAGAAAACACTGCACAACATGATGCAGGATATCATTAGCAGTAATCATACTGCTATAAATATACACTGCGCTTTGCAAAAGAGTAAATGTATTCCCTGCTACAAAGAGTTGGAGCTAAAAGGGTTAAAGCAAGAAGTGCACTTTTAGAGAGTCCCAGACATTGCAATGATTTTTAGATACACATTGGAGACTTCCCTTGTCAACAGTTTAATAATCCTAAACATGCCTCATTGAAGATTAAAACAGTTTGCACTACTGCTAATTGCAACTTGGATAACACAAGCATGTGTTAGTTTCTCTCACACAGCAACTGTACAAGTTCTTTCCAGACTAGGAACAAAATATGTTACAGGAACAACTGGGTAAATCTTCTGAGATTTTCACTTTTGGATTATATTTGTGGAATTATGGTATGGTATAAACAATGAGTTGTTTTGATGACTCTTCATCTCTCCTGATGGTGCAGTAATGAAAAACCCCTTTATAAATATCTAGATGCCCCCTTAAAACACACACAATTAACAAGAGGCACCAGAACAAGCATCTCTGAAGATGTTACATTCCAGGATTCAGCAGCGAGCTCTATTTTGATTTGATGTCCTCTGACACTCTGAGGCTGTTTATAGGCAGAATGAATGTAATGCACGAATTGTGTGTTAGGGACACCTGTTGCTAGTACAATTTTAAAAGATACTCTGGGCTGCCGCTCTTTGTAGTCAGCTTCTTTGGGTTCAGGGATCTGAGTTGGCAAGTAGTTGGATGTTCTGGTCAATAACGTTTGGATTATTTTGTTAGCTGGGAGATTTATCCTCCCAGGAAGGCCAGGTAGGAGGTCTGGAGTGGTATGCGAACTGAGTGACGCACCAGTCTGCCAACGCCACAAAGGCAGGAGATGAGGCAGTGAGTAAGAGCTGCTAGGCAAAGAGTGGGTGTTTACTTCTGTCAGGCTGTAACCCACCTTCAGAGCAGCGCTGCTGGTGCTAAGGTGGGGAGGAAGCTGCACGCATGAGTGGGACAGCACCAGCAAGATGCATAAGGCATATGGGTTGCTCCTGTGAAGTGCTGAGTGCCCTCAACTCCTATTAAAGTCAAGGGGAGGTGTGGCCTGATGGTGCAAGATGCTGAATGCCCCACGGTCAGAGGTGCTTGCAGGAGACCAGGCCACAAAGGGTGGCTGCCCACAGCAGGACAGAGAGCTTGGCAATACAGAAGCAGGGTGAAACGCACAATGTTTTAAAGCTTGGAGCATCACAATTTCGATTGGAAGCATTTTAGTAACATGCTTCCCTGCAGAGATTTCTGTATCTAGCTAGCTCTGCAGCTCTCACCATCTGTAACTCTGTTTAGATCTATTTCTATCTCTGCATTCACATGGATCTATAGCTCAGCTTCCAAGCTTTGGAAAGAGACTAAGCCTGAGCTGTAATTCCAAGATGCACCAGAGACACTGGTATTTAAACATCTGTCCCTTTCAGCATTATGTCATTTGTGTCTATTCTTATCTGAATGTTTATTTTCACATTTTCCAAACAAAACATTTCCATCCAGTATTTTGAACTCAGTCCATAGTGTCACTCACATACTGCTGCTGATGCGACACATCAGACATGCCTAAGGGTTTTATAATTCTATCCTAATCCAGGTCATTCACTGTCAAGATGCAAAAGCAGGTGATATGATGTGGTAGTTGAATTCTGTGTCAGCATTAATCAGATGGTATCTCTATCTCCCTAAGCAAGTACATCATACAAGCCTCAGATGGATTGGCAACTGGATGCATCATTCATGCAGTGTTCCTGGACAACTAAGAGCTTAGAAAACCTCTCTCTTCATTCTCTCCTCTCCTGCCCTTCAACCTGAGCAACAACCCAAAGAGGACTAGACACAGCTGCACCAGTAGAGGAATTCTACTTCATCTTCCAAAAGGGTACAAAGGAGAGAAAGAAGAGCCTGGTGATATCCACCACCTTTCCTTGGCTAATATTTGTGTACAAAGGGCCAGATCCAGAGTCCATTGAAGTCAGTGGAAAGACTCCCACTGCCTTCAATGGTCTGTGACTCAGGTCCAAGTTGAGTGGGTTTCCACCTGCCAAAGATGTCTTTGGGGGTTTATGAAGGACACAGGGTGAGAATGACAAATGTTTTGCATTTTTGCTAATCACTCCTGACTCCCCACAAGAGTGATGATCTTCACTAGCAACATGTAATTGTCTCACCGTGTTCTAGGAGGACGCACTTCTAAGACGACTTCTTCTTTTCTATCCATGCTGCTGAAACAGCTTCTAAACCAGTGCCAAAGCTGAAAAGAGATTGCTGGAGAGAATTAGATTGTGCATGTGCCGCACAAGAGATTCAATTATCCAAACCTCCATTTCCAACCAGCTGCCAACCTGTTTCCCTCTTCTACTGATTCCTGAACATCTCAGTATCTTCGGAGGGTTGATTAGGATTCAGCTGTATGTCGCTTTCCTGACAAGCTCAAAGAGTTTTTTGAAAGAAAGGAACTCAGTTCAAGCATTGATCTTTGTAAGTGACAAGACCCACCATGTACATTTGACCCATGAAAAGCTTTCTTGTCAATGAGAGTTGTGACTACAGATTCAGGTTCTGATTCTCCACTTCTTTGATCCTGCATCATCATTGATACCTGTGAACATTAAGACTGCATCCTGTGTGTAAAACATTATTCCATTTGATAACATTTGCACAGGTGTAACTGATGGCAAAAGGCAGTGAAGAATCTGGCTAAAAGAGATACAAAACTTTCCACAACTCCTTTCTTAGTGCCTCTAGTCAGTAAAAGCACAGCAATAAACAACAGCCAGGATTTTATTGATTTGAAAATACATTTAACCATAGAGAATATAGTTTTAGTTTGTCTTTCTGAACAACAGTAAGGAACAATTTACAAAGAAAACCAAAAGCATGAGTAAAATATAACAGTGTGAAGTTGAAATATGCCAAGACAGACTTTAGCAGTACTTCTACAAATGTTATAATAAAAGCTACAATGCTCATTAATCTCATATAGAGTGAGTCCCAGAGACCAAAATGGCATCCTATGGGTAAAAGCAGCAATTTGTTGTAGGGCAACATAAGGTTTAACACCAGTTCATACAGTACATTCATAATCCTGTTAAATGTAATTCTTTTTCCAACACATCCTTGTGGTAAGTTTATCATTAATTTCCCAAATGTATAAGAGGTCTGTCTTCTAAGGTTTCCCACTGTACTTAGCAAAAACTAAGCTTCGTACTATATGTTTTAGAATTATATAGGTGCCAATCATGGGTCCATAGTGAAGGTAGAGTTACATTTTGTACATAAAGCCGGGATGCAACCTCTGTTTATGAAAAATACAGATTATTCTCCCCAAACTCTCAGCACTTACTCAGAGAAGAATGAATTTTCTGAGAATTTACAAGTAAATCTGTTAATTAATTTTAGGAGTAAATTAATTTGGTAAAAATGAGTCCCTTAAGAAATGTAGTATCCAGTGTCAGACCTTTTTATTTAACCTCAATTATCTTATTAAGGAAACAACACAGACTCTTCAAATTTCTCATACAGTTAGAGATCACCGAGAATTTGTGCATAGACTAATATTTGAAGATTTTTATTTATTTTGCAGATAAATGGTCATTTTAAACTATTGCTGAAAGTCCCTCCCTCCGCAGGAGCTGGAGATAAAGTTCTATTACAGAGAATTCCATGAAAAATTGCCCTCTTTTGAATTGGCTGCTACCCCCCATTGTTCTGAATGGGAGTGAGTTCACATGCTGCCCTCAGCAAAGATGTCCACTGCCTCCATTCAGCAAGCTCCTCATGGCGCAGAGAGGACCACTGTCTATGCTCTGAGGGCTTCACGGTTATTGGAAACAATGGGAGGCGGTGGCCATTTTGAAAGCAGGCAATTCTTTGAGATGTTCTAAATAATTTTATGTTCCAGCCTCTGCTGAAGGAGACACTTTCGGTTATGAAAAGTAACAGGAAAAAATGACCATTAATCCTAATGGTTTCATTCCCAAACCAATCCATTGCACTAGATCTGCCCAATAGAAAGGGCACGGGGGTGGGGAACTAGGGTGCAATGCGGAGGGCAGGGGGTAGGCAGAAGCTGAGGTATAAATGCGGGTTACTTCGTACTGATCTGTCAATGCACAACCGTTGTAAATGCAGCTTCACTAGCCAGTCCAGTCTGGCTACTTAGTGCTGCTCCCAAAACCCATAACGCAGCTAGAACCTACTGGGAAGCCTGGCCCGAAAAGTAAAAATAAAACACTTAAGTCTGATACTTCATATCTTGAAATCATTAGCAATATCACACTGTGACATTCTCTTTGGGCTTCGCGGTCAGTGTTCATGTATGAATTTTTAATATTTTTTAAAGGAAACGCTCGACAAAAACTAGAGAACGTACATCACTAATTTAGGGTAAACTACATTACAAGGATGGTGTAACTATTCAAAACACAAGCATTATAAACCCAGGATATTCAGCGTTAAGGTTAAGCTTAAACTTAAAAGAAATCCAAATATGTTGAGCTATAGAAATGCAAGTTAAGGCACACAAACAACCATAATTCTTGTCCTTAGTGACACCAAAAAAAAAAAAAATCTAATGTGTCTTTAAAAATCAGTTTAATCTAATCTGGGACTGAAAAACTAAAAAACGTTTTGATCATTAAGGTATGTTTCTTGCAGGTTGTAACTACAGGAGAGAGTTAAGGTGGTTTGGGTACCCTAAGTAGGAAGACAGAAGAGGCAAGATTCAAAGGGACGTAATGGAAGGTATTTGGGAGAGGTCCAATATTATACAGGAAAACACCATCTTTATCTACTGCAGAGTTTTAATGATTAGTTCTAGCAATAATTACCAAATTTCTATATTGCTAGAAAATGTGCACTTCATAAATAACAAATTGTGCTCTTTCAGTATCTACATGTGCTCAAGAAATATGGGAAACATTACCACAACTGCTGGTTTTAGCTAAAATTCCAAAGCAGACAGATAAATCACAAGGATGCCATTTCTTCAGTACATTTGTCAAATTTTAAAAACATCTCTCCCCTTTATCTCACTGATGAAATTGGTTCAGAGACTATCACTGGCTGAACAGGGAAGCTACAATACGGGAAAAACAGAGCAGCAACTCACACTGCATATTTTCAAGTCACTTAATTTTTTTAAAGAAAAATCATATGTCGTGTGTGACAAGGGTTGTGGAACAAGGGCTCTGTATTCTTTACAGACTATCCCTAAAGTAGCTCCCAGCTCAGTGAAATCAGTCGACTGACAGAGCAAGTGGGGACAGAAAAGACAGTCAAGCGTTTCTGGAGCAAGAATGACATATGACAGTTTAAAAAAAAACAGTCATAAGAAAAACAAAAGTAGGAGTGAAGTTCCCCCCTGGCCTAGGCCCACAAAGGCCTACGTACCTCTCAAGTGGGACTTAAGTGGCTTGTGCCTGTTCTCTGCTGAGAGGTGAATTTTACCCAAACAGAAGAGCTAAAATTATGCTGTCTACATTACAGCATCAGGAACAATTGCTTCCCTTGAGATGGCTTTTAAACCACCCGTAAAAATTATCATTAACATCTGTACTTCTATTCAGTCTTTAGCTACAGCAAAACCAAAATTCGGTATGGTAAGAGGCTGCTAAAAAATAAAAGGCTGAGTAAGAGTAACACATCGCAGCCTTCAATGCAATCTTGGTCTTGGGAAGAAAAGTCCGTCTATATGAGAAGTGTTTATAGAGAGGCCATCCAGAGTCTCAGCACAGGAAAAAAGAAAAACCTCTTCTAAAAAAACCACCTTCAGGAACAAAGACCACGTCTAAAATGTTTACTTTAGTAATGCTGGAAAAGATGGATATCAAGAGTCGTTTGGTGGGTCACATCTGCAGAAAGCTCAAATGCAGGCAAAGAATCCATTAGCAACCCCCTTAGGAAAGGATCAGGGTTGGAATTTGTTTTGAACATTAAGTAGAATGTATACAAAGCAAGCTGATCTGAGAGCTAAGTATATAGAGCGAAAAAACCTCCCCTCTCTGCAGAGGGTCAACACATGAGCTCACATGGGACTTTAGAGGTGCAAATTGCATCCATATGGAGTTGCCGGAAAGAAAATATTCATCTGGCTCATCTAGTTTGCCCCATATCCCAATAATTGTCTAATGCATTTCTCTGCCAAAGGCTCTATCCTAGTGTCAAAAGTCAATTTGTCTGCCTGCACAATGTGTAGCTTCCCAGGGAAGGGAAGGGAAAGGAAACAAAGAAGTAATACGGCTCTGTTCTCTCAGAAAACCCAGGGTAATACTTAAATGTTAGGGCCTCTACGACACAGGTGCACACTCAGGCAGAAAGGAAAGGATTGAGGAGAAGGAAAAAGAGGTGAAACAGCTAGATAAGCAAGATCCTACTCTTGTAACTCTGGGTAGCTTTGTACCGACCCTGACCCCTAGACTTTTAGTGTGAGAATATGTGCTTGTTTTCCACTGGTCTCACCACGTCCTTTATCCTATTATACACATAAGCAAACTCTTTCCCAATGGCCACCCTCCTAACTCATTCTGTTTAAATAGGGTTACCATACGTCCGGTTTTTCCCAGACATGTCCGGCTTTTTGGTAATCAAACCCCCGTCCGGGGGGAATTGCCAAAAAGCCGAACATGTCCGGGAAAAATACCGCCGGCCGAGCACTTCCCCTCCCGCAGCTGCTGTGCTCCCTGCCTTGACTCTTCTGCTCTGTTTAAAGCCGAGCTGCCCGAGCGCTACCGGCTTCACGGTTTGCCAGGCAGCCCCCAGACCCTGCGTCCCCGGCTGGGCGCTTCCCCTCCCGGGCTCCGGCGGCTGCTGTGCTCCCTGAACTCCTGGGCTCTGTAAGCGCCAAGCTGCCCAAGCGCTCGGCTGGGGGCGCAGGGTCTGGGGGCTGCCCGGCAAACCGTGAAGCCGGTAGCGCTCGGGCAGCCCTTTTCGCGTGGCTGGGAGGGAGGAGGGGGAATGCGGGGCGCTCAGGGGAGGGGGCGGAGTTAGGGCGGGGACTTTGGGGAAGGGGTGGAGTTGGGGCGGGGCCGGGGTTGGGAAAGGGGCGGAGCCAGGGCCTCTGGAGTGTCCTCTTTTTTTATTTTTTAAATATGGTAACCCTAGTTTAAATCACCAAAAGGAAACCACTCAATGTGTGAATTAGACGTCACATACACAAGGCTTGCGGAGCGCTAATCAATTTCAATGGGAATTGACATATTATGCATGGATTACAACACAAATTACAATACAAGCCTGACTTAAAAGATGGCCTCCACTTACCTGCACACACAGTTTACGCCCTGTCATTCGTGCACACAGAGCATGCTAATGGATATATACATGGGCACAAAAATTGTGTGCATTCAAGTGGATTCTAAGGGTAGATCTGCACTGCAATTGGAGATGTCATTGCAGCACACGTAGTCATAGCTGAGCAAGCTTGAATCTAGCTAGCTAGCTTGGGTACTAACAGCAGCAACACAGACTAACTGCCCAAGCACAAGTATGCACTCAGGCAGCTAGCCCGTGCTGCCATGGCTTTACTGCTATTGGCACCTGAGCTAGCTAGATTAAAGCGATATCGGGTACGGCTTCACGTACTGCAATCACCCCTTGGATTGCAGTGTGGATATACCAACTTAAAGCCCCTGGACACACCTAGGGTGACCAGACAGCAAGTGTGAAAAATCGGGACGGGGTGGGAGGTAAAGGAGCCTATATAAGAAAAAGACCCAAAAATCGGGACTGTCCCTATAAAATTGGGACATCTGGTCACCCTAGACACACCAGGCCCTGTGTGCATTAGTTGGAAGTCATGTGAGGTCAGTTCCCATTCATTACAATAGAACCCCTATTTTACAACTAGTTAGGGATTGAGGTGTTCAGAAAATGGAACATCTCAAATTGACAGTGGTACGGTGCTCAAGTTGCAGTATGATACTCTGTGTCACGTTCTTCTTCTCTGCCCAACTACTCCAAAGCGATTTCCAATGCATTGAGCCATTAGACTGTGAAGGGCTGTCGACTCATTTTTCAGTGACGCCACTTTCATTATGTGATTTTTTTTTCCCCGTCAGGAAAAATGGGTTGTATAACTGGCTGTTTGTAAGACTGGTGTTCACAAAAATCACCGTTCTAAAGTATTTAAACCACTGATGGATGGGTGGGGACATCATACAGTCACGTTATCTAATTCATATTTTGGATTTGGAATCAATTTGCTCACAATTTTTTATTTCAGACAGACAAGCAAACGCCCCCTTTCCCCCTTACTGCTCTCTGAGTGTTCTGTTGGAACAGTCTCTGTTTCCAGGGGCTCTAATGTCTCTATGAAATCCAAACTATCCCACAGTTTTTCAGGGCCTTTGTGACTCCAAGTACACATTCTATGGACACACACGCAGAGCTGAGCTAGGACCACATATGACCAAAAGCTATGGAAATTTGCTATGATTACAGTACATCTTGACTTTCTAATATGCACTGTTTATAAACCCCACCAATCAGCCAACCTGCCTGCGGCTGTGCACGTGAATTAACAACCTGGCAAGATATCTGAACAAGAAATGCATTCAAAGAGCAAAGCACTCAAGATAAGACATCCGCCTGACCAAATTCTGCTCTGAGATTTGCATGCACTACTCCCACTGGAATATCTGAGAGCAGAATTTGTTCCACTGACTTTAATGTATGCTGGCAGCTCCCATTTGAATGTTACCTTTGGTGCATTGACTGCAATGGAGTTACTCTGGATTTACATTCAAAGTGAGAATAGAATGTATCCCTCAAGCTTTCTCTATGGACACTTTTCATTATTTTTCTGGAGAGTACCCTGGGATCAGTTTAACGTTCATACTCTTAGAGCAAAATGGATGCAGTGTTGCTTTAACTACAGCCTAATATATTACATTCTTGGGGGAATCTAATTTGCTGCAATAAAACACATTAGGCCCTGATCCTGCAATCACTTCTACCCAGGATGACCCCAGTGCCTGTGCAGAGCCCCACATAAATCAGTGGGGTGATAGAGGCCACCTGTGGCGATTCCATTGAGGGATCAGGGATAAAGTTGTTACCTCTGTTTCTGTTCCACAATTTTTAATCAGCGCTAAACCAAGCAAAGCTGAGGTCAAATGGTTTCTTAACCTGCATTGAGCTTTTTGTTGCAGTAACAGAACAATTCTCACAGTACAAGGAAAGTGACAGATTGGCACATCATTGAGTAGGTGCTATAGAGAACCACGCAGTTCTTAGAAGCAAAGATATTTTTTTCCCCCTCAAAAAAATAATACCCCACTTAAATCACATTTTTTTCTCTATACTGTATATATAGACACAATTTTCTGGTAAACATTTACAAGATATGTTTGCAACATTGAAAGATATATCTCCATTTGCATAAAGAGTCACACTCACTGAATTCAGTATACAAGGACACACAGTAATGTACAATCAATAGAATAAATAAATACTTTTTTTTGTTAGAAGTTATTCAAAAACACTGCTATCGATGGGCCCGAAGACACAGTCAGATAATACAGATAGCTGATATTGTGCAGGATTCTCAGCTATCCATTAAAAAAAAAAAAAAAAAAGCCTGAAAGCTAGTGTCATCAGAGTTGTTGCTTGATCAAATACTACTATTTATGCCTATCTAATGGTTATTATTCCTTAGTTTTGCTATGTGAAGGTGTCACTTTGATCCCTTCCACTTCAGAACAAGGTTACTCAGATTATTTATCCATTCTAACATCTGAAAAGCTACAAGTCTAAAATCAGGAACAGGTCACCAGTGTAGGCGTGAGATTTGCTCTCTGCTTTAGGAAAAGATGAAAGATTCATAGTCGAACCTGAAGGTTTAAAGCCCAACTTCTTCAGTTTCCATGCAGACTATTTCAGATGCTAGTGCGGACTGTTTTCTCCAGTAAATTAAGCTCTTTTTGGCTTTTAATACAGCAGATTGGCTCTAACCTGGGCAGAAAATTGCTTCAGAGGGTTTCCTACCTCATGTGGATAAAGTACAAATAGCCTGCAAAATAAGAAATTAGAGAAGACAGATTTCCTCTGCTTTCACCTCGCGCTGTATTCTTCTTCAGCAAAAGGGTTCAGCAGGCCCTGCCCTTCCCTGGTTTGCAGTTACAGACTCTGCATCCCACTAGTACAGAGGGATGACCTGCATACTGTTCACATACTGCAGACTGGCTCACTGTACTCTGCAACTGATTTCTGGAGCATGCACTATTTTCTTCTGGGTTTCTTCTGCAAGCAACGTCTGAGACACACAACACACAAATACAAAATACATCAGTACAAAGAAGGGTTCTGCAGGAGGAGAAACAGAGGAGTCCCTTTCCCCTTCTGGTGAACACCACTCCCTCAGCACAGAGGGCTCTGGCCTAGCCCTGCTGGGGGAGCTGAGTGGAGGAAGAGAAAACACATTTATCACACATTTCATGGCTGGCAAACAGATTTTTGCAGCACAATTTGAGAGCAAGTACCCTTGAAAGAGCTACAGCAAAGCATTTTCCCAGCTGCCAGGAGCAACCACCGACTGGTTTAGCCATGACAATGACCTTCCTAGGCAGGTGGGAACTAACCCACTAACACAACCCACTTCTCTCCTTTTCCTCTTCTACTTTTTTTTACCTGAGTTGCAAAATAAACCCAAACTCTTGGCTGCACTAACCTCACCAATTACCCTGCAGCTCAGTTTTCCTGCTGCTCTTGTGTGGGCCAAGGTGCTGCACGCCACAGCACCAGTGGGGCACAATGCTAGTGCCACTGCAGGGGAGCTGCCTTGGAATTGCACCACTCTGGGTACCCAGAGCCGAGAATGCTAAGCTTGGTCTATTGTCCTCCACAAGCCCACCGATGTCCAACTGGAGTCTTTCCATTGACTAAGGCTAAGGCTCAGGTTCCAGAAACACAAGAGACTCCTCTGGGCACAAACTCTGAATTTTCAGAAGAGCTCAAGGCCGGATTTTTCAAGTGCTCAGGACCCACAGTTGGAACCAGACTTTCCAGGAGAGCTCAGCTCCTATGTTGGCACTGAAATACTTGGCATCCTGAGCTCTTTTGGAAACTTAGCCGGAGTTGGAACTCCACATGCTCTGATCCTGGGGTGAGGAGCAAACTGCCAACCCTAGGGAATGGGAGGGAAACAGAGCCCCAAACAAGGAAGAGGGTATATCATAGGAGGAACTTCTCTGATCAGAGTCTCTCTGCTGAAGGCACAGCCTCATGCTCCCCCCACAGAGCCGAATGCTGAGAACGCCCTCGTTTTTACTAGCTTGAGAGGGATGCTGCCTGGCTTTCTTGTCACGTGGGGAAGCTGCTTCTTGGGAAGTGCTTTGTTCCCCTGCAGTATATGCTGCAAATTCAAAGGTGGACCCAAGGGACAGCAGAGGCATAGTCTGCCTGTAGCCCACCCTCTTTGAGAAAGCTTTGTCTGGAAAGTGCTCTTGCTAAAGATGGGAACCAGAACAGCAATAATTCCACCAAAGCAAAGCAAGGCAAGGCAATGTCTGCCCAGGATTTGCTTCCAAAGTAGAAATGTTTGAAACAAAAAATAAGATGCAGATTTACAGATCTTTGGTCAATCACTGAAAACGAATGTTGAACTGAAGAACTAAACCAGGGGACCCTTCCCCTAATGTCTAAGCTCCACAGCATGACAGCAGAGATAAGGGTACTTCCATCTTAGAGAGCAGCATGTGTCAAACTACCAAGGGTTTTTTGTCACAGGTGTGGCACTTCAAGAAAAAGGAGATGGGGAAGGAAGTGTTGGACGGGAGTCCGCGACGTCTCGCCAAACACCCCACCCTTCCCAGGCCTTTCATTTATTCTCAATCAGCGTCTGGACTTTGTACACGAGATCCCGGGCCAGCTTCAGGAGCTGTTTGGTGTTGTGCCGCTCGGCCATTTCTGGAATATGGAAGGAAGAGGAATTAACAAACGATGGCTAAATAGCTCCCAGTCCTGAGAAAGCGGAGAGCCCGTCAAAGGTTTGCATCTCTCTGCCCAGGCCACGTTTTAGGAAGGGGCTGAAGCTATTCAGAGCAGTTGTGGGGCCCTGATCATGGCTGTGTCCAGAAGCACCATATTTAATATTTATGAGAATCATTATTAGCTAAAGAATCGCTGGGGGACTGTTCTCTACCGGGAAGCGTACCGTGTAACAAGTGGAGAATCTGAGGCACAGAGCAGCAAAGCAACTGCCCTCAGGCCACAGAGGAAAAGCAGAGTCCGGATTAGAACCTACAAGTTGCTGGCTCGCAGCCCTCTGCTCAGGACATCAGCCTAGTGGCCTCTCATAAGCAATCTTGCCCCATTGTGTTTCAATAAACGCTAGTGATTAGTATAGACTAACCTACCCTAACCACAGAGACTTGCTGACAAAGACTGAGTACCTGCCCTAGATCCAGACCAACAAAACTCAGGACGTACCATTGAAGAACTTGATGATATCTGTAAAATCCATGTTATTTTCCAAAATGATGTCCCGGTACATTTCCACCAAGGCCAGGGCTATGAAGAGGACATAGTGCGAAGAGGAGACGCGTGCAGCTGCCCAGATTGTCTCCCAGACAGAGAAAACATCATCATACACCAGCTCTGGAAAAGAGAACAACAATGGCTAAGCCAGGGCATCATTTAGGATGGGTTCAGGACCTGGAATGGGGCTATGGAGAATGCCTAGCAACAATGGCGAGTCCCTTCTTTGGAAGGTTGCAGAATTATTTTTCAAAGGGGGTTTTGTTTCCGACTGATGGTTATTTGATATGGAAAGTTGTTTTTATAGATGGAAAGTAATCAGACTCCTGCCAGAACTTAAGGACCTAAGTGTGGCCTGACTCTTATCTCACATCACTTCACTAGCCACTGGAGTTCTATGGGGGGACATGACAGAACAGTCAGTCCCAATGCAAAAGGTGATCTTAATTGGAGAAAGGCAGAACAAGAGCCAATGTTGGGATTTAGCATCCAGCCAAATTCAAATTAGAAATAAGGCACCATTTTTTTAACATTGCGAGTGATTAACCGCTGTAACAAACTCCCAAGGGAAGTGGAGGGTTCTCCATCTCTTGATGTCTTCTAATCCAGACTGGCTGCCTTTCTGGAAGGTACTTTTGCCAAACACACGTTATTGGGCTCAGTACAGAGGGTAACTTGTGAAATTCTCTGCCCTGTGTTTTCCAGGAGGTCAGACTAGATGAGCTAATGGTCCCATCTTGCCTTAAAGCATGTGACTATAAAACATGACACCTCCCCGTGCCCAGATATTAGTTATCCACATTATAGACTCTGTCTAATACAAATTATTTTCCCAACATACTAACATTGCTGCTCAAACATTAAAATACAACCAAGTAGAATGTTGTGACTGAATTACTGATAAATAAGGGATGACACCACTATAGCTATCAACAAGCTTAGTGTTCGCTCTGCTCACAGAGCTCGCTCCCCACCAATCTGACATTCCAAACCTACAGCCCGCCTACACAGGAACCTTCCCCCGCGCTGACTTTTGCTGTAGCTTTGTGTAACTACCTATGGGGACTAGGATGAAGCCAGTTTATTGTCTCTTCCACACGTGAGCGAAGGTCTCCAGGGGACGAGAGGAGAGGCCATTAGATGAGTGTGTCACAAAGCCCCACAGCGGAAACTTGTTTTTAAAAAAGGAGAGTCAGTTGTTGGCCCCCTAGGCTGTAAAAGCTTTGGGACTGGGGATGTTTTGCATGTATTGGCCCTGTAGAGAAAAAAGTCGGCGGCCGGGGGTGGGAGGCAAAAGGGGCAACAACAGGCAGCGCTTTAAGCAGGGTCCTTTGCCGTGGCAGCGCTTTAAAGTCAGCGGGGTATGGGCCGGTACTGGTGGCCACTTTTTACCGGTACACCGTACCGGCCCGTACCGGCTTACTTTCACCCCTGGCAGGAAGAGTCCCTGGACGAGATCCCTGTGGGATGGGGGGTGAGTGGAGACTGGAACGGGGTCCCTGAATTTGCCTCCTGCCCCACCCCAAGGAATATCTGAATGTATGCCACTGCTTTTAAGGTAGAGGCATCCTGGGACTTTCCTGTTGCACTTGGTTCATCAGAGGCCTTGAGGACATGGCCAGGTCACGCCACACACCTCGCTTGAAGTCCAGGAGAAACCATCGATAGCAGAAGTAGAAATGGGTGTAGTCCCCATTCTGGTGCATCAGCTCAAAGAGCTCAGAGTCCAAGATCTGTCCAAAGAAAGCAAAGAGAGTCCAGAATCCAGTTAGTGTACGAGAAGGCACCAGCTATTACTCCCATCCGGCCTTTCTGCCCTGCCCTCAACCCCCTCCACAGCCCTCCACATGCTCCCTCAGGCCTTCTCTTCAAGCTCCTCTGTAGCCGTAACACTCCCTCATACTGGGCGTTCCCCCACAAGCTCCTCCATAACCCTGCCCCCCACACCAAGGGTGCCTGCTCCAGAACCCTCCCCACTCCCCCAAGAGTCCTTCTAACACAACAGGCGGATGAGGAAAAACCTTCCTTCGGCTGGTCTGGAGCGCCACCACCTTCTCGCCATGAGCCCCAGGCCCAGTACCTGGATCAGCGACCTCATGTTAGCAAAGTGGGTGTCCATGGCTCCCCCATGTGGGAAATTCTGGTTCATCCTTTTCATGAGCTCGGTGAAACAGCTGAACGCGAGCGCCTCTGCACGGGATAACAGAGAGAGTGTCATGCTCTACTGCACTCATGCGTTCATGTGTGTACACACCAATTACATACAGGCACCTTGACATGGGTGTCTGTATGTACACATCTGCTCACACACACACGCACACACCCACAACTGAAAGTAGCCAGCCTCCGTTGCTGAATCTCCACAGCAGAGAGCCAGGATGAAACGGGCCATGGAGACAGAGCTTCTCCCCCCGCACCCAGAGGGGTCTCTCCAGGCGGGAGGCTGCGTTGAGGAAGCGTGGACTCGTGCCGTCCCTGTTTGGGGGACAGAGCCAGACAGGCCTGGACACACCAGATCTGTGGGGCTGACTGAGCCAGCGAGCTCTCCCCACACCTCCCCTCTTAAATACGCAGCTAAACGCACTCCCTGGAGCTGCCGGGACCCCACCCACTCACCATCATCCAGGATGACCAGGAGAGGCGCCAGCAGGTCGCACATTCCCTGCACATAGCCGATCTCAATGTGCTGCCAGATGTAGCTGGGGAGAGAGCGGGGAAGACGGGCTGTGAACTCCCCAGAGGGGCCGGGCCCAGCATACTGCTCATCTCTTGGAGGGCAGCCCACCTTCCTGTGAGCAATGGGATGGAGTACTTGGCAGTAGCCTGCCTGCCCCACTGATTCCATGGGGCCAAAGTCTGAAGACAAAGGGCTCGATTCCCCGGTGCCGGGCGCTGTCATTACTGACTGGGTGGCAACCCACACAGCAGTGCCTGGCACCAGGTGGGGGGAATCAGACCCCCCGGATCCCCAACGACAACAGGCAAGTGTGGCCAAGTAAAACTGAGTGATGATGTGGCCCCTGGAGGGAGGGGAAAAGGCACTGCTCTAATTAACCACTAGGCCCAGCAGTACAGTGCCTCTGGAAAGGACCTGCCAGCCCCACTATCGCTGGTGGCTAGGCCCTGGAACATCCTTCTAGATGGGCCGCACTCAGAGGGTGCCGGGAGAGCCGCTGGGTTCCTGCATGTTCCTGACAGAAATACAGTTGGTTCAGGGTCTGCAGAGCCGTCTGCTCCCTCTTTTCTCCCCAGTGGGGGTGGAGCAGGGGGCGTGCTCTGTCGTTCTGGAAGAGCCTGGAGAATACGTCTCATTCCACACTCTACCCTGCACCCCTTCACTCCACCGCATGGAACAGCCATCCTTCCACGGAGACAGACTGGGCCAGCAGTGCCACGGGCAATCGGCCACAGCGACACAGGCTCACCTGCCCCTGCAGCTAAGGAGGCAGCCTGGGCCGTGAAAGGAGGGCCACAGGGCTCAGCAAGGAGACGTGAGAGCTGCCTTCACTTTCCCCTGCTAATCCTGCCCTCGGGTTTGCTCACTCACTCCAGCGCAGCTAGCCTGGAAACGACTCACTTGGGCAGGTGAGGGGATAGGTGAACCATTACATTGGTGGTGCACATCCCAAGTCGATATCAGGCAAGAACCAACTCAGCAGGGACCAGCTCAGGAGCAAGTGAAATCAGAATCAAGCAGTGCCAGGGGCAATGGTGAAAACAGTGAAGAGTTTAACACTAGTTTGTAAAAAAAGACACACGCCTCTCCCCTCCAGTCCGTTCTCTGGCCCCCAAGAAAGCCTGTCTGAGCAGAGCACCTGCTGCTGCTTCTTCTCCCTCCCTGGATCAAGGGCTCCTGGAGAGTAATTAGCCTGGCAAAGATCACATGCCAGATTTGGTAATCAATCAAAATTCACTACAGAAGGCCGCAAAAACCTATTCGTGGCGTAAGGAAATCATTACTGAATAACCCTATCCATCTTTCCAGATGCCTGCTGCATTGTAGGTCTCATCTCAGCCAAGATCTTCCAGGCCTGCCTATGAGATTGACAGCTCTAATAAAATCACTTCTTTTCCTCATATTATTGAGATGTGTAATATTAACGCTTCAGCTTTCACTGCCACTCACACAGCTGGGTCAACAGAGCCAGAGCTGTTTGTGATCTGTGAGAGTATCTACAATGACCTCTCCATGAGATGACTAATCAACAGAAGTCAGAAATCCATCCAGATATTTCCGTCTCTCCAGGTACTCCTACAGCCCTCACCACCGTATTGTTTGCAATAATATGCACATGTAACGAATGTCTGGCATTTGCACTCCTCATTAGCATTTAAGTTCTGCAGGGTGAATCCTCATTAAAACTCTGCATAGCCAGACAAGTGAGTGGGCTGCACCGTGTTACCCAACGGGATGCTGGACGTGGTGAAGCAGTGTCTGCTGCTGGCCTGTGGGACCTTGCTGGCACTGAAGAGTGGAGCCCACCTACTATGAGCTACACAGCAAGCTGGTCCGGGCTGGATTCATACCGCAAGACAGAACTGTATCACTGCTGGACCTGAGGTGACCAGCAAGAGCTAAAGGCTACTGCCATCGCTTCCTCTGCTCCTGGGGGTGGGGTCTCAGAGGCTAGATTCTTGTAGCCACAATTCCCTGTCTGATTACGAGCTGCACTAGGACACTGGAGCCTTCTAGGGGGAGAAACAATAAAACAGAGAACAAATGGGTTTGGAGCAACACTGGAGCCAGCACCGTTGGCTTGGGGTTTCCCGTTACATTCACACAGGTGGCCCTATTCATGAGTAGGGTGCAAGTCAGCTCCTGCCCTAATCCTACAGGTCGCTACCTGCACATGACGTTGCGGAGCTTCTCGAGGTTGGCAGGTGTGAAGTACCAGTAGTTCCGGTCACATCTCTGCACATCCTTCTCAATGCGATGCAGGTTCACGGTGTACATGTCCAGGAGCTCTGGCTACAGAAATACGGACCAAAATAATACAGATGAATTCATCCAAAACCCCCAAAGGAATGCTGCAAAGTCAAATGAATCCCTGTGCACCGCACTCTGCTCAGAGGTTTGGTTGTGAAGGAGGTAGCCAGCATGCATGCAACTGCAGAATTAACATGGTGAGTCGCACAGAGCAACTGGTGAAATGCATTTGAAAAGGGACCTACAGACTGCTGGGTCCCAGCCCGAGATGGAAATTCCTAAGCAAATACTCACAGAATAGGTGACCCCAGTTGAGGAGACGGGAGAAACTTCATTGTTAGCCAAGTCAGCCACAGCTAGTGAATCCAGCGGTGGGTACAAGCTCTCCATCTCTGGTTCCTCCGACAGATTGTCCTCACTCCCCACCAAGCTGCGCTTTTCAGCTTCACTATCAGCCCAGCTCTCATCCACCACGGAAAGGCCCACCGCTTCGTTGTCAGGCAAAACCGCCGCTGTGCTCCCGCCAACTGGAATAAAGACTTCTAAGCTTCCATTGATGGGACATTCACCTTCCAGGCTGTCCTGGCCCTGCAGATCCTCCCCCGCCAGCTTATCCTCTGACAGTGTATTGGCTGAGCTCTGTGGTTTCGGGGCCTCTGCCCCACTGGCTTTCCCTCGGTGGCAGGCCCCGGTTTTGCTGGATTCCGTCGCATTCTCGTCAGTGCTGAAGCTGTGCTCAGACGTGCTGTAGAAAGTCTGGGAAGAGGGATGGCCAGGCTCAGGGGAACATGTGCCATTGGCGATCGTCCCGTTTAGGATTTTGGCTTGTTTGCCGTCTTCGAGTTGGGCATCTGCCTCGGTCTGTTCCACCTCCTCAACTGATTCAAACACCTGTGCAAACAATGAGCAGAAAGCCCCCTTAGCCCAGGCAAATGCCCTTTGCGTTCACCATCAACCCCTAACTCTTTGGCTGGTGACGCGATCCCTGGGTTTCATGCCGTGGGGAGGAAAGTGAAGTTCTGCTCTGAAAAGTGACACCATCCTACCCAGTCACTGTGCGCCCTGTATCCGTTCAGAGTCAACCAACGAGCAGCTTTCACTGCTTTCAACTCCTGCTAGCGCTGCAGCACCAAAGCCAGCCGAGAGAAAGCTGGGTCCTAGTTTGGCTTGCACATCATCAACAGAATGTCACCAAATCAGTTACAGCCATGCAACCCCACAGGCAACAGACCGTGGGGCAGGACAGGTGTAACTGAAGGCAGAGTCTTTACGGTGCATGACAATGGAGGAGCTAGAAAGACCCCAGCATGCCTCTCAGATCCCAGGATGAGCATGCAGGGCTGGCAGCTGGAACAAAGCACGATTTTGCCCATTAGCTGAGTGGGTTGACGTTGAAGCAAGGGGCTCACAATGCCATTTTATAGTCACTTCCCAAAGCCATCGTGAATTTTTGAGCATATTAACTTCAAGCACAGCCCACAACAAGATGCTCTGGCAACTGGAAGTGACCTAGACTCATTCACGTCACATTAACAACAGTTTAGGGGCAACGATGTTGCACAACATTCTGCAGCGCATTTACGTTCGAGTCTAGGGGCCGTCACAAGAGGGGGCAAGAAATGGGCTTGAATACTCGGCTGCTTGCTTTGGATGCTCACGCAGTTTGTGCGGAGTCAACGCAGACAAGCTGTGCACGACTCCAGTGCCTTTGGACCTCCTCTGGGTTAGGAGTAAGAGATGGAGCCAAATTCAGGCACCGCGTAAGACCTACTCCAGCTAGAGGCAGAGCACCTGCAGCTCCGTTCTGGTTATAGCCACTGCCCTGAGGAAGTGTCACTCCACAGAGAAGGGCCCACACATCCTGATTCGGGCTCTGTTCTAGCTGCAGGATCCATTCAGGATGCTCCAATACATTTTCTAGGATTAGCTGAATTTTATTTTGTATGTCACCAAACTGTATGTCACCTGGCCATGTAAGACGACAAAAACTTCACCATGTGTTGTGTCCACTGAAGCCTCAGCTTCAAACATCCAGCCTCATTCGATCTAGCCATACACAGTTTCTGGTTGTTTACAAAAGGCCCCGCCAGTACTCCTTGCAGTGACCGCCTTCTACGCTGTCTTTGAATGCAGAAAGGCACTGTGTGTTTAGCAGGGTTGTAATTTAGGTACACAAATGGCTGTTCATATGTAAATCAGCTCATGGCGCCAAAGCAGGAAGCTAATGAGGTCCAGGTTGGCACATGCACAAAGTTTGCAGAAAATGGGGCAAATCTTTCATTTGGAGTCCAGGCAGGAGGTCTGGCTGTCAAGTCCTATCAAGCGACGCTCTGTCTCGATCTCCGCAGCCTTCAGAGTAGCATGCAGTGGAGTGAGCCACTCTGAGCTCCATTAACTGTATTTTGGACACCCCTAATATAAGCATGTTCAAAACTGGCAGATAAAGCTCTGTGTATCAGCCCAAGATGGAGTCACACTAGAGGGTGTGGCAGCTACTGAGCAGGCACCAGCCTGCCAAGTGGGGTGGGTTACCTGTGTGCTGGAGCTGGAGTCACTCAGCAGCCGGGCGTGGCTTTGCCTGCCAGAGCTACAGCTTTGGGAAGACTGCAATAGAGAAGAGCGGAACAGTTCAGGGGACAAAGCAAAGCACAGGCGTATACTGTCCCCCCCCCCGGATCCCCAGGGTGAAGCTAACGCAGCAGCAGCAGCACTGTAACTTGCACATCTGCACACACGGACTGGGGGGAAACGGTACCTGATAAATCCTCATATTTAAATCAGGGAAACAACAGATTTACAGGACCTGGGATGTGTCCTACTGGGTCAGGTTATTGGTCCTGAGTTCAGCATCCTGCCTCTAGCCGTGACTGGTGCTTCTTGTTAAAGGAGCGCTGGCAATTAAGAAGAAAAAATGACCCGAGCTGTCCCAGGTGAATTGTTCAAGGCCGTACATTTGAGGAGGAGCTGAGCTGCTTTCTTCTGGCCTTCGGAGAGGTCAAGCTGCATCCCCGAAGTGCCAGAGTCTAATCCTGATCCTGAGTGAGCAGTGAGCTGATTAACCGCATCGGAGTTTACATAAGTAACCAAACCCCAGGCCATGACTCAACCCCTCCTCCCTACGCACCCGCTTCGGTTTTTAACGTATTGTAATTTCAGAGAGACTCTGTCGAGACTGACGGACTAAAGAAGCGACAGCAGCATTTTCTGACTCCAAGCTGAAGTGGAGCAGGCTGCTTTCCTGCCATGGATCTGTAATGAACCATGCAATGCTTTGCTGCTTTGTCTGTTGAACAGCAGTTCATTGGCATGGACTTCCACAGCTAAATTAAAGCTTTGGGGAGAACTGTTTGCCCTGCTCCTCATCTGGCCATAACTCACACAGTGATATTTTTTAGAGTGGAACCAAGGTGCTATTTTCACTACATGTCAAAGTGACATATGCAAGTGGTGTGAAACTTAACGGGATGTGATGCCGCAATGAAGTTTAAAGAAAAAAACCTTTCAGAGCCAGAACATGAGCAGGAAAGTGCAGCCTCCTGTGCCCCCCCCCCCCCGGTGTTGTACTTGTTGGCAGGGTCTCCAGCGGGGAGGGGACAGGTGATCGCTTTCTCCATAATCGCGGGACACTTTGCAACAGTAGATTTCAGATTTAAGGTAGGGAAGGGGTGATCCTCTACACCCATGGGCTCTGTCAGGGCCCCTCCCAGGAACAGAGAGATGGGCCAGGTGTAACTCAGCCGCACAATGGAGGCACCACTGAGATAGGAATGATTCACTGAAATGCAGTAAATGCCAAATTCTCCGCCCACTCGCACCTGGCTCAGAGCAAGAGCTGTGTCAGCTTAGCTCCTGCGAGCAACAAAGGGATCTGCGCACTCCCTGCATATCCCCTACTCCCCCACCCACAGCATATGGGTACACAGCTACCTTCATCTCTAGCCGACAGATTCACCAACCAATACACACACACACACACACACACACACACACACACACAAACTCTTTCAGGAGGAAGACAGATAAAGCTGCAGTGGAGCAGAGCTGCAGCTCAAATAGCCTGACCCAGGGGTCTTTTTTGGCCTTCCTTGATCTGGTTTTTGCTTCCAGTGGATGAGGTCAGGTGACTTGGCTAGTCGCTTGTTCTGTTGCACAGAAAACTCTCCCCCTGGCACTGCAATGCCCTGATCTGCAGCTGGCACCTTCCCAGTTCCCAAAGTCCTTGTATGGATGCCCTGCTCCAGTTTTCCTTCTCTGAGAACAAAGCTGGACTGAAAGCCCTCACACGTGTCTGTGTTCAAGGCGGTTTCCTTTAACAGACTCTGCCCTCCAGCCCTTGGCGCTTGTTCTCTAGATTTATTTTCCTTGCCACATGCCAGTCCCGCAACAGCACGCCCTCCCGAGGGCCACATCTAAACCCAACAGCTTCCTGCCCACCTGCCTATTCCTGTGGGACCAGTTCATCGCTCTGATGCAGAGCGGAATCAAAGGCACTCAGCCGGGTTCGGCAGCAACAAGGCAGAAAAGGAACAGGGATCCAAGTGAAGATTTCATGTCTTCCAAGACCTGTCTGTCAGCTATTCCCATAGCTTCTGATCCCTGCAGGTCCGTACACCCCATGGGCCTGAGTCTCCTCCCTCTTACACCAGTTCAACACAGGTGTCACTCCACTGACTTCACTGACGTTATTCCTGATTTACACCAATCTGAGTGAGAAGAGAATCTGGCTCTAGGTTACAAAATATCCCTTCCCTTCTCCTCGCCCCCAGGAACATTGGTTGGGCCCTGTGCTGTGGGGCGGGCGATGTGCTATTGAATGCTGGGTGTTGGGCTCCCTTCCCCTTTTAATAACTGTTCTCTTGTTACACAGACTCCATGCTTGCGAGTGGGAAGTGTTGCCAAATTCAGAGAGGTGCCCGGGGTGGTGTTTAATGTTCCCATGTTACTGGGGGGAGGAGGGTCGAACCTGTTCTGTTTTGCATTGTTAAGAGGAACCCTTAGATATTGAAGCCGGTTCTTGTAGCTTCAGACACCGCCGGAGAGAAAGGTCACACCTGTGTACACCTGAATGAGACCAAACATGGGCATGGCCCTGGGTGTCTATCTATGGGCTGATCCCCCTGGGCATGCTGCAGTCTGCACCGATCAGCCACTAACTCAGAAGGGAACAGTGGGCTCCGTTCCCCTGCACCACTGCCCCCCTCCCCTCTCTCTGACACTGCCCCAGACAAGCCCCTAAACTTCCATGCTAACTGCCCAGCTCGGTGCATTGCTGCAATTGCTCGAGCGGAGGACTCTCCACCTACCAGCACACACGCTAGCGGAGTCAGCCGATTCATCTTCAACCCCACCCTTTAGATGCCAATTAATGCAGACAGAACCTATTTTAATACAATATTGTGGTGCTGGCTAACCAAACCCAGAGGCTGGCTGGCTGGCGTGACTGCCGCGCAGGTCTCGGTACTTCCAGGGGCATGGGGATCACAGAGGCTGACGCTCCCATGGGGATCACAGAGGCTGACGCTCCCATGGGGATCACAGAGGCGGACGCTCCCATGGGGAAGGCAGAGGCGGAGGTTCCCATGGGGAAGGCAGAGGCTAGAAGACACAGCTCTAGTCCAAGGCCGCAGGCAGCACCGTGAGCAGTACAGGCCCAGGGAGGCGAAGGGGAGAGAGACACCGGAGAGCAGGAGTCAGACCAGTCTCTCTGTCTAGCTGGGAAGTGGAACAGTCATTGTGAACTGTTTGCAGAGGAGCAGAAATGGGGAGAGGCAAAGAGGGAGGGCAGGAGAGAGAATAGCGAATGGGCCAGCAGTAAAACCAGGGAAAAGGAGCCCTCGTCCCCCGCAGGGCAGATGGGGGGGCCCCACTCGGCCGGCTCACCTCGCTGCTGACAGTCGAATCCCTGTGCATCATCCTCTGAATGTGGGTGTCTAAGCTCGCCCCAGAAGAGCACTTGGCCAGAGCCGCAGCGTGGGATTCCTTCTCCCTTTGCCGAACGATGGCCTCGCAGCCCAGCCATTCCGCCATGATCTGCTCGTAGCAGGCCCGGATCTGATTGTCAACCTGCAGCGTTCAGAGAGAGAGAGAACCCACCAGGACAGTCCGAATGCGGGCGTGGCTGCCCCTCTGCACGACTCCACCCCAAACATGCTCCTCACACCCCGAGCATGCTTGGTACCCAGGCTGAGTGCAAGGCTTCTGATGTCTGCTCTGAGCTCCGGTGTGGCACAGTCAGAGAAGCTCCCCCCGTCAGGCACCACATCATGGAGAAACTATGAGCCAGCTTCTTCCCTCCCCGAGAAGCTGCCAAATGGTTGAGCAAAGTGCTCTTGGAAGGGGATCAGCCTCCAGCCAGACAGCAGCATTTCAATCCCTTGCTCATCCTGCTGTCTAGGCACTCAGACCTTTCCCCAGGCACTGCTGAGTCCAGCACCTCTCTGGCCCACCCCTCCCCACCCTGTCAGCGCCACCAATCAGAGCCAGTGGCACAAAACGTCAGCCACTGCGGGCTGGACACAAAAACCGTGGCTCTGTCCAGCTGCCTTCGTCCCAAAGCTTCCCAAAGCCCAGGTCTCTGCCCTGGCAGCAGCCAGCCCAGCGGGAGACTGACCTCTCTCCTCTCAGCTCCCGTCATCCCGAAGTGGTAGTGGCCCAAGAGGAAGGGCCAGACGGCTTTCCTGATCTCAGGCTGGATCCCACCGTAGTAGATGAGCCGTAACAACTCCTGCTCCTCGTAACTCTGCGGGGACAGCTCAGCCAGTTACTGAAAGGCCCTGGGCAGGACCGAAACCAGTTGGCTGGCATTTGCAACAACAATCCCTGCCCTTTTGCAGCCCCTGACAGCGCCCCAGGATCTCTGGGGCACAACTTTCCCATAGCATGCACTCCTTCTGGGGGCCGGGCTTGGACACCCAGGGCCTGACGTTTTTCCAAGGTGCTGAGCACCCCAAACCCTGAACTCCAGCACTCAGCCTGAAACAAAACAGAGGCACTCGAAGCTAGGGGGCACTTGGGAAAACGCTGGCCTTGAAGGGCCTTCGTTAAGCCAGGCAGGGCCCCTGTGCAGCAGCAGCCGCCCTGTTTCAAGGGGAGGAAGATGCGACACAAAAGAAAAAGTGATCTGGCCAAGGTCATTCTCGTGCCTTTGCATGGCCAACAATGCAGCTCCGGGGCGGAGTTCGCACCTCCAGCACCACATCACTCCACCCCTGTGCCCTGTCTACACTAGTGATCCCACCATTGCTACCCCTGGCCGAGCTGCCCCACTGGCAGTGGTGTAGACAAGTCACAGCAAGTCAGAGCGAGAGCTGGAGACGGGGCCATGGCTCCTGTTCTAACAGGGCTCCTGGGCTCTGGCACCGAAACGTTATGCAGCCTTGGGCATGTCACTTGACCACTCTGTGCCACTCTTGCAGCATCTGTGAAACGGTGATAACAGTGCTCCCCTTCGGGGGGCTGCACGCCTGAATCAATTCATTATCGTTTGAAAAGTGCTGTGAGACACCTGGGCATAAAGGGCCATACAGATGCACAGCATATCATTAATGATGACTGGCCAATGCACAAGTGGTGCAATAAATAGAAAATGTAACGGAGGGAAATAAAACAGATGTAGAAGTCAAAAAAGAAAAAAAATGTCAAAAGGGCTTAGGCAGGCATCCCATATTTTAGCCATTCAATGCGGCTAGGCTTTTATCATGCATCCTACGAGTGCCCTTCTGGGGAACCTGAAGCAACAAACAGCAGACCGGATCTGGATCATCCGGATCCCAGTTGCAGTGGTTCTTGAGCAGTATTACACAGGCAGATACAGCCCTGTACTAACACACAGAAGAGTCGCTGCCGGAGATGCTTGCAATGTTGTCATTAACCATTGGTAAAATAACCACAGAGAAGCTTTGTGTTGCAGTAATTCTTGCCTAGGCCACGTTCTATCAGTCTAACTAGAACGCTGGTCCCTACCGTGCTATCCTGCAGGTATTTTTGCCATATCTCTGCAGTCAGTCCACAGTTGGCATTACATGGCAGGTCAGGAGACACAATGTTGTGGTTAACCAATGCGGACAGGTGGGTTCGCACAGTGGAGAGATGTCGACAGTACGCCAGCCCTGTCAGGTGGAACAAGGATTCGTTCAGAACAAGGCGCTTGGGCAGCCCCAGAAAACACAGATGGAAGCCCACAAAAGACCCGGAATGCCAGTGAGTCCGTCCACCCTGGGCCACTGGGGAATTGGCCTCCAGTGCCGATTTTCTAGGGCTTTTTCCAGTCTAATTCTAAGAGTCACAAACAAGGGGTCTTCCTCCTTTGGGAGACATTCCCCAGCCAGATACATTTCACTGCCAGGAGGGTTTTCCTAATCATGGGCAAATGGCTGCTACTCTCTTTAGGTCACTGGGCCAAAGCCTGTGATTTGGAGCCCCAGTCACGGAGCAGGACCCCGTTGTGCTAGGGGCCGTGCAAACACAGAACAAAGAGTCCCTGCCCCGCAGAACTTACAGTCTGCATTTATATACGGACAGACGGGGGAGTACATCAGCACAGCGGGCCGTGGTTCTGGCGCACGAGCAGCCTAACCCAAATTCTGGCCCCAAATTCTATTCCCCACACTACGTGCATGCAATTGGTTGACAGCACTGGTGTGTGCACATGCCCTGCGTGCGGTATCAGACTGATTCCCTGGGCCAGCTCTCCTCTCTGTCACAAGCCCACTGACGCCAAGCTGCAATGGAGAGGAGAATCTGAGCCGTCCTATCTTCGAGGTTCAGACGGAGGAAGAGAGCACTCACAGCCATAGAAAGCCCGGGAGAGGATCTGGTATTTCATGTTGTCACACAGGAGCTTTAGTGGGGTTCTGCCAAGAGAGAAGAAAACCAATCAGATACAAGAGAGGAATGGCCCCCATCATGGCCCCAGCCATCACGCAGTGTCCTGGCCCACCCCACAGAACCGACTGCTCATGTGCAAAGACCTGGAAATGCAGCCTCTCCTCAGTAATTCTATCACAGAACAACCTGCCCCGTTCTGTGACCAAAGGGAGGGGGAAGGGGTTAACTTTTCCCCCTGGTTTGTTTACCCTGTGATATTTGTTCCATGCTAGAGGTGGGCATCTGCTAAGCAGGGAAGGGAGAGAAGGGAAGAGCCAGGAGGCTCCGCTGCCGCAGATGCAGCAAGTCAGCTGGGGTTTTTTACAATTGATCAAATGTTTTGTTCATTCTAAGTTTTCTACTCCCACTGCCTGACAAACGCTGACCCGCGAGGGCTGGCTGTGCTTGGGAATAAGGCAATTTAGAATCAATGTGAATATTTACAGATGGGGAAACTGAGGCAGAGCACGTAAAACTGGGATTTGCAAAGACCCCACGGGAGTCAGGCACCCAACTAACTGCCTCAGTCTCATCAGAAAATCCCAGCCTACACTACCTGCCCAAGGCGGCAATGGGAATACATAGGAGAGCTGGGATCAGAAACAGGGAGTCTCAGCTCCCAGGCCTGTGCTCAGATCACTAGGCCATGCCTGTGAGGAGATTACTGTACCACCATTAACCCATTCTGGACAGTCACTCCCATGACAGGATGAGCCCACTTAGGACACAGTAATTTTGCTGCTGAAGACTTTTCACTTCTACTTGGGCTACAAAACTGCCTTCAGGTCCCTACTGCAAATTAAGGGTTCCCCATTTTTAACATCCACCCACGCCCCACCTTGGGAACCCAAACTGGCCCTCAAAAGCCCTTTTCCATTCCTAAGTGACAGCCTGAGCATCCCAGCCTGAGGATTTAAACATACAATGAAGGTGTCCCCATTTGAGCAGTAGCCGAGGGGGGCAGACACATGCCCTGGAGTCTGACCTAGCCCCGACTTAGAAAATGGGCCCAATGTCTCCCCCATCACTGGCCGTCAGTCACAAGGACGCGCTCTGGGGATCTCAACTTGGTTCCGGTGCATGCATTCCTGCTGTTGGGACAGGCAGAGCAGCCACATTAACACGGCTTCCATTGGTTGTACCTTTCGTGGTTGCAGCCGTTGGATGGGCCACCATCGGAGGAGCTGTTCTGGGAGCACGAGGAGCAGGAGGACTTGCGGGTGCTAGGTTGCCACATGGAAGGCAGGCTGCTGGCTGGTGTGTCTATCAGCTCCTGGGGCACTGCGAGGGCAGGAAAAGACATCACTGAGCAATTGTGATAGGAGATAGATGGCTCACACGCCAGATGAGAGGGGGGGGGACAGGAAAATTCTGATTAGAGAGATCAATAACCCATGGTCTTCCCAAGCAGATTGTATTAAACCACATGGGTCTGCTGCCAGCCAATCACGTTGCTGAGTAGTGATGCACTAGCAGGAAAGGAAAGATCCAGGATAGCTCTGGTGCATTCAGTCAGCTTGCTTGGGACGGCTGAATGCTGAAAAAGACCCAGGGACCATATGAAAAAGGGGAGGATATCAGAGTCATGCCTGAAGAAGAAACAGTTTGATTAAGATGCTGCAAGAGGTTAACCAGGGCAGCGCAGGCAGGCCGCTCCCGGGATGTTGTCATTTGCTCAAATCTCTCTGGGTGGGCTTTGAATGGTCACTTGCAATGGTTTGGGTTTGAGATCGTGAGCAAATTTAGTCTCCTGCGTGTTCCCAAGTAATAGGCCAAGCAGAGGCTAGCATGAGCTTCCTGTTCAGAGAGCCCTGCACATTCTGGACAGCCTCCCGGCAGCTCTGCTGCCGTTCTAGCACGACCATGCCCTGACGCTCCTCTGCCATTTCTTTCTGGGGCCTCTTTTGAACGATAAAAAGCGATAATCCAGTTCATTTGCCCGTAGGAGCTAAGAGAGGGTAGGAATTCAGGCCTCCAGATGGCAGAGGCTTGTGCATGCCCCCTCGGCACCTCCTAGCCCTCCCTGCTTGTCGTTCTTGAGCAGCTGCTGGTGTTGGCGATGGGCACCAGGCGAAGGGATACAAGGCCTCACCAAGGCCTTCTCCCTTCTGATAACTCAAATCAGGGAAACTGTAACCCAGACGGGGCTGCTGAGCCCAGCACGCAAGGATCCACAAGTGACAACATGGCCCAGGCAGCAAAACGAAAGCAACATGGGTGACAGCAACATTACGCTGATGCGGTTCAGTCCATGGCGCAGTGAGGGGTCTGGCCAGGAGGCTCAGAGAGCGTTTGGGGATCACCACAATCTTGCTTGTAGCAGGAGTCCTCGGGGTCATCTCCCTCCCAGCGGCGCCGGAGATTGCAGGGGAGGCAAGGAAAGGACGAGAATGACTGGTTACAGGAACTAAAGACGTGGAGACAGGGCAAAGGCACAAATGTGTGAGGGGAGGAAGAACCCGGGCAGGAGTTAGAGCCTTAGGGGAAAGTCCTATATCATGTGACAGAGGAAGATACCCCTGCCAGAGGAGCGGTCAATCATTCATTTAACGGAGAACTCCCTGCACGAGGAAACGGTACAGGAGGGTTCGAAACAAAGCGATAGAAAGGGGCGTCTCTTCCCTTTGTTTTACTCTTAGGCTACGTCTACACTAGCACTTTTGTCGGTCGGGGTGTGAAAAAACCACACCCCGACCGACAAAAGCGCCGGTGTGGACAGTGCTATGTCGGCGGGAGACGCACTCCTGCCAACACTGCTCCCGCCACTCACTGGGGGTGTTTAATTACGCCAGCAGGAGCGCTCTCTTCCACCAGCTACAGCAGCGCAGCCAGGCCGCAGTGCGGTCCAGTGTAGACAGAGCCTTAGGCAGAGTTCTTCTGTGCCTCGTCACACACAAGTTACTGGGCAAGATACAGGAGTAACTGAGTGAAACTCTCTGGCCTCCATTATACAGGAGGTCAAACGAGATGATCTAATGACCCATTTCTGTGTCAAGCAACCCAATAGGATCATCCCCACCTGCTCCGGGGAGGAGGGGGTGGGGCAAAGTCAGCTACGCCAGTGTGAATTTTCTCACAGGACATCGGTCTCCCCTCTTTGTGCTGCTGGGGTAGCACAGAAGGGACCGAGGTCGGCCCAGGATCTGGCCCACTGGGGTTAGTGAAGTGTTTCCTGATTTGCACCAGTGCGAGAGGAGAAGTAAACAGGATTCCCAATTAACACATTCCTGGCCACCTGCTTTTGCAGCGAGGGCGCCCAGAAAGGCTCGTGAACGCAGCCAGAGCAGGCTCTCGGTCAGAGTCCGAGGAATATTTGGGGAAGATTCTTTGCAACATTCACGGAGCTCTCTTGTACGGGGGCCTGGGACCCTTCTCCAGCTATGAGAGCAAAGGGTTCATTGCTGCCCTCTCGATTGAGCAACGGGTAAATCCCAGTGATGTTGAGAAGGCAATTCTCCCCCAGACAAACCCTGTCTTGGAACGGTTTTCGGCAGGGACTTGTGCTGTGCGTTTCCAGCAGTGCTGGCGTCGGGCTATTCCCACTCCAGCAACAAGCCACGCTGCATGTCATTACTGAGTGCACCTACCAAACTCTGACTGCGTGCCGGGGTAGATTATCCGGAAAACGTAGTCCGTGGCTTCATCATCTTCCTTATCAGATGCCGACTCGGAAGAGCCCTGGGGACTTCGCTTTCTCAGCTTTGGAAACACCTTCCCCTACATAAATAAGAACTCCTGTTTACAAAGCCAGGCTATGTGTTTACATTCAGGGCAACCTCAAATGCCACTTTGCCACTGAAAAGGTTGTCTAATGCAAGAACACACACGCCCTCCCGCTGACCTAGGAGTTCACACATCCGCAGCACTCGCTGGGCTGGAAGACCCCCGTGCTTTTGATTACATTCCCACAGAGAGAAAAGTTTACCCCCGAGGTAGGAGCTATGAGACGAGCTTGTACCGGAGTCTCTGAAACAGCAGAGCCCCAGCCACCGTAACTTGCATACAGAGATGGGGTTCAGAGAGCCTGCAGATCCCAACATGCAACGTGGCCAGACTCCTCGCGCGAGACAGGGCATCACATGCTAAGACCGATTGCTAGGTCTGTTGTAGGGCATCAGTATACCCGTGTGTTAAGGTAAGAGCATCTGCGACCTGCTTTATGTTATGCAAGTGAGATGTGACCCTCCAGCTGCAGGAGAACTGCCCAGTGGCATAAGACAACAGGCAGAGCCTGGTGACTCCCATCTTACATGAGTTTACTAAGTAAGGGAGAAATACATCCCTGTCCAGAAGGGCAGCTCAGAGTAGCACAAGGTAGCCAGGTCTGATGCTGGCCTTCTGGTCCAGGGGTGCACTTTACCCAGGGTACTGACAACTGCATGGATAGGAGTCTTTGCCTGAAATAAAGTGACACCTGTTGTATTCAGCAAGCTCCTGTGGGGACTGCTCTTCCTTGGTCGCTGGACAATGTGTGAGATCGGGCGTTTTCCTGCACTGCCGTTAGCCCGCACTGTGGCCCAGGAATGTGTGTCCATTAGCAGGGTACATTTATAAAGGGGACGCACTGAGATATAAGGTTTCATTTTTCGTAGGCTGCAGGTTCCCCTCTACTGCATGGCCTTCCTTTCTACAGGGGGTGCAGATCACATCACCACCCGCAACTCCTGTCCAGTGCTGGGCTTCTAGTGTGCTTGGCTCCAGAGGCATTCACACCCTGGGATTTTTCCACTGTAGCTGCCACTAAGTCCGGGCAGGTCCCACTCTGCAGCACCAGCACCAGCCAGGAGCCCACGTCGGCGAGGGGTGAGAGCAGTTACTGAGCCTCTGCATTCCAACCCGCACTTCAGCCAAGGTTCCTACCTTCCCCCTCTGTGACCAAAGAGGTGGGTCCAGCTGTCCATGAGGGAGGAGACCATTTTCTAGGCAGGACAGAAACTGAAGCAGGTGCCCTCCTTTGGGGAACCTGAGCGGAGGCCTCTGAATTCCATCCTGACTCACCAAAACTACTGTCCCACCGCTGTCTACTATTAGCAACAGGAACGAAAGCAGAGAAGATACACAACACAGAAGTTAGGGAAACAGGTGCCAGAGGTAACCCTACCAATGCGAAACCCCGGGGCACAGCACAGTGGAGCCATCCAGAGACGCTTCCAGGGGAGAAATAAATACAGAACATGTACATGCAGCTCCAGGCCACGAGTTATCTGAACTTTCCTCCCACAGGTGGGACTCCATCCCAGGCAGGAGGCCTAGGCACCACTAGAGCCCCACGTAAACTCATAGGCTCTGCACTAGGGGGAAATTCACCCCTACTGAACGCATGGAAAACTGCCTGCAACCACAAACGCTGTGGGGCTGGTGTGCGTATTACTGCACCTAGAGGGGTCAGTAGGGATGGTTAATGACAAATCAGCTGAGCCGAGATTAACAAGGATTCAGACAAAATTCCAGCTGTGTAGGCCTGGGATTTGCAATTATAAACTTGGCCTGAAATACTAGCAGTGAGTTTGTTTCTGTTCCCCTGCGTAGGTCTCTGTCCCTAATGAACGTAATGCAGCGATTCTGCAGGAAACGTGATCTCTAGCAGGAGAGCGTTATTGCTGTTAGCATGATGATGACTGTTGCTGTTTCATGGCCACCATGTGGAGTGCTGTATAAAACAGGTGAGACAAGCACAGACCAGCCAATCACACCTCTCGGCAATGACAGACCAAAGGAGTCTCCTAACACAGTCGGCCCAGGTTGCGTTCACTTGAGAAGAGGAAGGGAACCGTCTCACACAATATACATTTCTAGAGAAGGTCTTAAAGCACTTTACTGATTAAATATAAAAGGCACCACTGTAATGCAGCCACCTGTATGGTGGACAGCGGCAGCCAACTGGTTTACTGCACCCTGAATAACCGAGATTAGAGGGCAAATTTTACCACTGGGGCAGAAAACGTATTTACATTTGTTACAGCTTGGCAGCCCCAACTGGGCTTGGAACCCCGTTGTGCTGCGCACTGGGGAGACAGTGTAAGGACAGGCTCTGCCCCAAAGCCTGCACATTCTGAAGAGACGGGACACAAAGGGAATATTGTTACTCACATTTTACAGATGAGAACTGGAGCCCAGAGAGACTGAATGACGCCCAGGGAGTCTATGGCAGAGCCAGCAACAGAACCCAGGTCTCCCGCATCCCAGCCCGTCGTCTTAACCACAAGGGCATTTCCCTCTCTAGTTACACTAGACCCAGGGGCTCCAATCCTGGAACCCCCTTCACAAAGTGCCAGAGAGTCGTCGCTGCCCAGCCCAGCAGGCAGGCCCTGCTTTTAAGGTCCCCCCTGGAACAGCCCCGTAAGAGCAATTGCACAGAGCTCAGTTCATCTACCTTGGGAGCGTGAAGGGGCGACTCAAGCAAGCTGGGATTTGAACCAGTGATTCCACAGAAACTAGGTATTTCAAGACTTGTCCCGGGCGCTCTCTGCCATCATCACATTCTCCAGGTACCTGCTGCAGCCCTCTGCGAGCAGATGGCACAAGCTGCCCTGGAGAGAAAGCAATGCCCGCCTCCCTTACCCTGCTGGTGACAGTGCAGGTAGACGATCTCCTCGAGGCGAATGGTCATGGCATAGTCCCAGTACACACTGGAAGGAAAGAGGAGAAAGGCCCCAGTCACTCAGCAGAGTCCTACGCCCCACAGGCTTTCAACCATCAGAGAAGCCCCTCCGGCCATGCAACTCGACAGCACCTTCAAAGCCATCCGATGGCAAGAGTCCGGGCCCAGTCTTCCGTGGGTGTAAAGGGCACAGACCCAGGGGAAGCTGCTCCCATTTACATTGGCTGAGGATCACCAGAACCCCCCTGACCCAGCCGGGAGCTATGGAGGGACATGGGGGATGTGAGCAACAGCAAGGCGCCTGCCGTGGGAACAGCTTGGGAACGTCCCTGCAGAAATGCCTTGGGCCACTTCTCTCTGGGCTTCCTAAGTAGTTCAACAAGACTGAGCTGTGTTAAACCCAGGTCTGCTAAACCCACTGCTGCCTCAGCATCCTTCCCCGTACACGGTCGCACGCATCAACCACGTGTGCGGGGAACGCGCACTGCACTGGCGGGAGCCCTGCACAGACCCTCTCTCTGAAGCTAGCCACCCCATACTGGGAAACGAGTAGCTGTGTGCTAGCCAGTGCATGTAGGTTACGCCCCCCATATTGATAGGTATTATGGGCATGGAATTAGTGAGGGGGGGGCCGAATGGGGGGGGAGTAATCATGCTAAATTGTACTCAGCTTCTTCTTGCTCCCTTATGCTAAGGCATATATCCCATGATGCATTGGGGCACAAAGCTCAGCACTTGGCTTAGGCAAATAGAAAAACGGTCCTGAGCTAGATGGACGCGCGCTATGAAACGAAGGTACAACGTGGTATAATGGAAGCTGCATGAATCCTTTGCGTTCGGGTGTAGCTCCTGCCCCGATGTTTGGAATTGAATATCAGATGGGAAAGTGCACAGAGGCATCCAGGACAAAGCTGGCACAAGCTGGCCAGTTAAACCTCAAGTGCTGTGAGCAGTGAAAACAGCCACGCTACACCAGACGGCTAACTTAAGGGGGTGTTTGGGCAGCACCCCTTCTGCGTAAGGCAGACGGAACACACCGTGTGAATCGGTCTCCTGGGAAAGAATGGTGCTGTATTAACTCGCTTTCCTGTACTGTGCTGCTTTGTCTTCAGACAATACATTTGGCTGAGCTTGGGTATTTGGTATTTTCAAGAGCGAACCGCGAGGTCATCAAACCGTCGGCTGCACCTTTTCATCAATAGGCCAAAGGGGCTGAGAACGGGGAGGAAGGGAAATGGTTTCTCATATTTACGCTCTCGTTGTTCTTAGCGGCAGAACCCCCCGATCACACCAGACACGTCATGGAGGACACAGCTTGACAAAGCCTGAACGCTGCTTTCTGCCAGCTGGACGGTTTGAATTTGGCTCTTGAGCAGAAGAAGCCAAAACCCAACTCCCGCCCGAGCCAGAGCAGAACGTTCCTCCTCTGACCCAACAGCTGCAACCCCCTGAAACCTCCTGTCCCCTCTGCTGGGGAAGCTTCGCCTCCACACCGGTGGGGGGGGAGGAGAAGAATGAAGGCAGCGCTCCGCTTACATCCCAATTAAGCCTAATAGGATCTGAGAAGTGTCCGGGCCCCTGCTGGCCATCTGTGGAGGGAAACTTTCACCAGGCTGCTGAGCTCCTGGGCTCACCCCAGGGGCCTCGGTGCTTCCTGTGCTGCTGGGTTCTCCTTTTACTTCCGTAATGACACTTCTGGAAAGTGGCTGAACAATTTTTCATTTTAAATTTCCTTCACTGCTGCTTTTAAGGACAAACAGAACGAAGTCGAGTCCTGCAGGCCACAGTCCTCAGCCTGATCCGAGGGGAGCAGGGTCGGGGGACAGCTGATGGACAGGGCAGGGCCTGGCACAGAGATCACAAGAGGAAATGGACATGGAATAAAAAAAAACCCCCTGTAATGGGTCCATCAAAGAAACGTTTCATTTTCTTCTCTCAAAGACAATGCCTCAGAGAAGGCAGTTTCATTTCCAGGGAGGACCTGGCACAGGATGAAATCTCTATCCAGTTCTTTAAAGTTAAGGTCCAGGTTTTCAGCAGCAATAGCTGTCATTTAGAAAAGCTGTGCTTAAAAAAAAAAAAAAAACAGCACAGGCATTCCAGCCCCCCTGTGAAAGGCCCAGAGAAAGACAGGGGGTGTGGGTGAATGTGTGCAATTGCAAACCCACCCCAGAAGGAGGCATACTTACTTTGTGGTTTGACCGCTCGCTCTCTCTGTCTTGCCTGGACACTGGGAAATTTTAGAAATTAGCCTGAGGACCAAGTCAAGAACTCAGCAAAGCAATACAGAGATGAAAAGAGGATTACAGCAGGGTGCCAGTCATCCCCGCCAGCAGCATAGAGAGACCCCCCCAAGAGTACACGGGGGTGAGAGTGGAGATGCCAGGAACAAAGGCAAAAAAGAGAGACAAGTATAGAGAACAGACAAAAATGAAAATGAGTTACATGAACAATTATGTTTATCTCAGCCCAGGGGACAATGCTCAGTTATTTCTGCCCCTGGGTTTCCTATACTATTTATTTAGATGATTCTCTGATATGTTTCAGGCGAACTGATCTACTGCTGGAAAGCACTTGGGAATTCTGTTAATGGTTATTGTTCAATCCAAGCTGTTATGCTTATGTCAATAGCGAGCTGCTGGAAGGAACTTTTCTGAGCGGCCCGAGGCCTGCAAAGGCCTGGCCCAGTTTGTTAATGTTAGTTTGTAAAAGGGAGTGTTGCAGTCAAGAAAAACGTCCCCAACGCACGTGGCAGATTCCAATATCCACTTCATCGGGGAATGCTACCCTGAGGGGAGCTCGGAGCCCATGAACGGAAACGTGCCAGAGACTTCCTGGAGTCCACTAGGGACTTTGCTATTGGTTTTCTGTGGTGGTGCTCAGATACAACGGGGTGGGCAGCAGGATAAGGTCTAAGAGAGAGAAGGAAGAGCTACCTGCCTCAGAGCCATGTCATCCCCTTGGCCCCAACACACCTCAGCCACTCCTGTGTACACGACCCATTGCCCAGCGTTGTTATTCTGGAAGCTGCTTGCATCTTTTCTCCTTGCACATGGACTTCCCTGTTTACCTGCTCTGTGACTCCCTAGATCCATCAGCAGCATTAACAACCCCCCAAAGGATACTGTGAAGAGCACACCACGTCTCTCCCTGGGAAATCACTCGGAGGGCAAGAAAGCAAATTGTTCCACACCCTTCAGCATAAACAGCCTCTCCGATTCGACCGGCTGAACGCGGCCCTCAGGAGACGGATTCCTTAGCAACGTCTCCTCTCTGTTCCCACAGCCCCTTCCTGCTCTCTGTCCCCGAAGGCCAATTGCTCTCTCTGTTATTGTTTTCAACTCCTGCATAATTGCTCTGTTCTGCTCAGGTGAGCATTTCCTGAATAGGCTGGGTAAAAACTGGCACCCACCCAAAGCACTGAACTGGATTCCCCAGGAGGTTCAGATGAGGGCTTTTCCCTGTTTACATTATACCTCTCAGAAAGCAAGAGTGAATTCAGACGTCAGCTAAACGTCTGGGACCTGCTCCAAAGCCCACGGAGCTCTGTGGAAGGATCCCCACTGACCGCAACAGTTGTTCCATCAGGCCTTTTAGAAGCACCTAACATGACGTTTTTGCCTTGAATGGTTCATTCCCCTCTTGTTCTCTGGCCAACAGGCTCGTGCATATAGAGTGAATCACCTTTTCTCGTAGTCCAGATCTCCCACAGAACCGTTCATTAGCTGGTTGGGGGTCCATTTCAACGTCATGATGTCTGCAGTCTGATGAAGGGACAAGTACCCCGGGATCGCCTCCATGTCGTCTCTCTTTACAAAGAGAACAGAGACAAATTACATTACTGGCCCGCAAAAACAGCACGGACGACACTGCAAGGGCCTGGCTCTTGGGATCAGCGTGGCTCCAGTCTGCTGAAAGTACTGCTTGACCAACCACGCACCCTGGCACAGCTCTGCCCAGCACCCAGGACCGTGCGCACTTCCTGATCCAAGCACCAGCAAGGGGGATGTAAAACTGTTCATGCAGTACTGATCTGCTCCCATGAAACATCACCGCAAACCTGGGCTGGTTGGAGGGCTGGGGGCAGAGCCTCAGTTGGGGAAAACTGTCACAGCTCCAGTGAAGCAGTTTTATCTCACTCCCCTTACAGCCAAAAACGGCCAGAAAGGCAGACTCCTGAGCTGGAGGGGACTTTTGTGCTAAAGAAGTGAGCCCCACATCCTGCCCTAGTTCCCTCCTCCAGATCTAGGGCTTAGCAGTCCAGACCCAAGCATGCGCACTGAAATCCCTGCTCCCAGAAGCCACGGCTTTGATCCTCCAAGGGGTTAGGATGGCGTGGAAGGGCAGGGCCCAAACTCCACAGGGTCAGCGCTGCAGAACATCAGGCGAAAAAATCGGAACTGCGGCTCCCACCTCTGAGACCATCCCCGCAGAGCTGGGTCACAGACTCACAAGCACCGTACCCCCTAGAAAGGGGCACTCCCTTCATTACCATGCTCTGCTCTTGTGGAGCCACTGGAGGAGCGTCAGTCTCATTAACAGATGGACACGACGGCTTGGATCTGTTTGCTGGGCTCAGGACAGAAGGCCGGCAGACCGTGACCTCTCTCCTCTCCTGGCTCTCACCATTAATGCTCAGTGACAGGCCTTCAGAAGTTAGCAGTGAACGTTCCTCAAGCTAGCCTGGCAAGAGCCTGATCTCTAGTCACGCAGCTCAGGGTTTATCTTCTCCTTCCCTTGGGAGCCGTTCTCAACACAGCCCTCTCTGCCTGCATCCGGCTCCGAGCTGTGGGGCCCACTGCAAAAGCGGAGCTCCCCCACAGGAACGCAGGGTGAGGAAGGATGGCACAGACACACTGCCAAGCTCTGCAAAGTTGTAGGGCTTGTACCAGGAAAGGGCCCAACTTATCCAAGCGGGCCCCCCACAGTCACCTCTCACCCTGGGCTTGCCATGCCTCTTCTAGCCCAACCCCCCATCTTCGCTATAGGCTGTCAGCAGTGCAGTGTGAACTCCGGGCTCCAGCTGCAGCCAGTGGATTGCTCCACTGCAGCACCCCCCCGTGTCCCCCATGCGTAGCCAATCTGCCGTGCAAGGACACACACCGGCCGCAGTGCCGGGGAAGGAATGGAGACAGCTCGTCGGGCCTGCGTGCCTCTGGGCGAAGAAAAAGGGGACCAGTTCCTAGTCAAAGGAAAGCAGAAGTCCCCCCGCTTCTAGCAGGAGGATCCCCATCTCCTTAGCTTTGCGAAATGGAACTCAGCTATTTCAGTTCCCGAATTATGCACTTGCCAGTCACCCTTTCTCCCAGCCTGGGGCCGGGCTGGATAAAAAGAACAGAGCAGTGTTTTTAAGTACAGATTTGCAGTCACAGAAAGGTATTGGATTCCTTTATCCACTAGCTGTAGCAGTACAAGGGTTATGCCCCTTCTGGGATGCCTGCCTCCATGTGGACACACACACACACACACACACACACACACACGCTCTTCAGCAGGTCTGACGTTCCAGCTAGCAAAGACGGGAGTGACACCCACTAGCCAGTACAACCAGGAGAGCAACTTGGCTTTAAAGCAGCCGTGTCCCAAGTTTCACCTGCTTCAACCTTTCCTCGCACACAGGCTACGTACCGGCTGCACCAGGACGTTGTTTTTGCCGTAGAGTAGCGTGGCTCTGGAATTCTGATGCAAAGACTCCACATAGTCTCTGGCAGACAGTGACGGCCGGTCGTCCATGCTGCCACTCGAATGCCTTTTCTGAATCTAGACGGGACCGGCACAGGACAGCTCTGTGAGCTGATTTCACCGCCTCCTGCCCCAGGAGAGCCCAGCATGCAGAAGGGCTTCAGGCCCACCACAGCAAGAAGGGTCACTCTCTTTTCTTTGTCTTTTTCGCCCTCTAGGTCACCAGTTTGACACTAGCCAAGGTCAGCCCTGAACCCATGGTATGCCCAGGGCTGCAATTCATTTGCATGAAATGCAGCAGACTGCAGCTACCTTCATTTGTAATTTGGAGTTGCCCCCCCAGAGAGATCTCAGAAGGCAGTGCTCCATCTTGCTCCAAGCAGCCAGTAGCCTCCATAGGCTGAGTTTTGGATCCTGCTGGAAGGATCCTGTTGTTGCAATGATTAATTTACAGCCTCTTTCATTTGCGGACCTCAGTGCACTTTGCAAGCCCACTAAAGAAGCTTCAATACCACCCGTCTCTCCCCCCTCACCACAACGAGAGCCAAGTGAGACGCAATCCACCCCAGCTGTCCACCAACACTCACACAGAGAGCAGGGCGCTTCGTGGGAGAGTCCTGGCGACAGTGTGAGCTGTGAATGCGATGCCTCTGAACGAGTTCGTCAGCGGAGGGGTCAGTCCAGAAGTGATCCGCCGTCTTCATCTTGGTGTACTCCAGCGCGCAAGGCCCCACTGCACAGGGGGGAGATTTAAAGACCAAGCAAAGGGCAGAATCATAGGGCAGCATTTTCCCTCTTGGATCCTCACAGTGAACGCCTCAACTCCGACATTTTGGGAACAGAGAAGGTGCATCCCAGGAACCTGAATGTGACTCCAAGAGACACAGCTCAATTCCTGGCCTGCTCCAGGGGCCGTGCAGTGGCGCTCTGGCCCTTGCTCAGGCTGGGTTATAAGGTGACTAACCAGCTGTACATGATACTATCTCGTATAATGTGTGTAACCCCAAGAATAAATCAACAGCTCTGAGCGTGGGAAGCCGTGCTTAGGTTACAGCATTCCTTCCAAGGCTTCATTTGAAAATGGTACTTGGGCACATGGAAGATCTATTAATGGTCAACATTTCAATAGCTAAGAGAACCAATGGCAGCAGGTATTCAGCCATTGGTGGTCAGTCGGCAATTATTTCGAGTATGGTAAGAGTTCTTTTTAAATGTACTCACGCAATTCCATCTGCCCACCCCAGCTGCGGCAAGACCCATTAACAGTCTGTCGAGTTCTCATGAAAAGATGGTATTGCGAGTATGCAAGGGGGGGAGAGGGGGGTGTCTGCCTGCAAAGTCAGCTCTGAGAGTAGGTTAAAAGATAAAGTTACCCAATAAGGAAGCAAGAATTGGTCCATCTACGGGATCCATCAGGAGAGCTTCTTTCTCATAGTATTTACTAGAAGCAAAGAAAAAAAATCATGTCGCTGGCATATGTGCTAAAGACAGACAGGGCTGTTTTAGCCATAAATTGCCCTATTCTTTCTGCTCCTCTGTGTGCTGCCTGCATCTTTCTGCATCCGCTATTGCTGATGAGAAAGGACAGCAGGTCGTTCTCCCCCTCCAGAGTTAGGCAGCCCTCCTCCAGCCTCCATCTCCATCTGACACAATCTGTACCCGCCCCCTGCCTGGCCCAAACTAAAACATTAGGAGTCCCTATGCTCAGGGTCTCTAGGGTGGGCGATGCCCAGGCAGAGCCTGGCCCCTGGCATTCTCTCGCTGACATCAGGACTTAAAGACTAAATGAATCCTGCTGGCCTAGTACTAAACCCCTCTATTTCAGCAAGCGTGTGGGGGAGATCACTGAGTCACAACCCTTGACTACCGCATTAAGAACAGGGTCTGAATTGCAGATCCTGGGCCATGGTTGAGCTGAAAGAGAGAAAAAAAATATTGCTTTGTGCTGGTCCTATGGTGCCTTCTGATCAGCGAGGCACAGGAAAGTGAAGCCAGCAATACTGCCAGCCCCGCCCCGCCCAGCCCAGCCCAGGGGATGTTGGCTTTACGGCGGGCATGGCTGGGGAGCAGCTAAAAGGAAACAGCTGGCCCACGCCAGCACTCACCTGCTGTTTTCTACCAGGTAATGCACGATTTTATCCAGGACCTTTTCGAAGAGGGCTGTGCGGATCCAGAGGTGCTTGATGGCCTGGGGAGACAGGTTCGGCAGCTTCTGCACTTTGCGCACGTTCTCCTGGATGCCTTGTACCTGGTTTCGTCTTCAGAGATACAAGGCAGAATACAGCATTGCAGACTTCCCTTCCAAACCAGAGCAGCAAGCTGAGCCATGGGGCAATGGGCTCCCTGCTCCACAACTAGTGCAGGGCTGGCCCGCCTGCCCCGCCCCGCCCCCATGGGCAGCTAAGACCTGGCAGGTTGGCTGCCTGGTGTTGGCTGCCTGGTGGGGAAAGCCCATGGGAAAGTCCACCTGTGCTAGGGACCATCACTTGGTGACAGATCCCTGCAGTTGGTCCTCGTGTTCTTCTCACTCCTCCTTTCCAGGGAGCCTGGGTCAGAGTTTTTAGAAGTGACCAGTTATAAAGAAACGGAACTGAGACACAATACCAAGGCCCAAGACCAGCTGCTGACTTAGGCCCTGATTCAGCAAAGCACTGAATAGGCTTGGAAGGTTTTTATCGGTACGTGTCGGTAAACGTCAATTTCACCATACACACAAACCAATGAAAAACTATTTCCATCAGTAATCATCAACATTTACGGAGAGGCAAAGAAAGAAAAATGCTGTTTGAGAACTTCTTAGAGTTTGATTTAAGAACATAAGTACGGCCATACCAGCTCATGCCAGGCCATCCCAGGTCAGACCAATGGTCCATCTAGCCCAGTATCCTGTCTTCTGACTGTGGCTATTAACTTTGCAATGTGATGTTGACAATTTGTGTTTCAATGGTTATAAAGCTTTAACTCTACGAATCTTAATGTATATGGTCATTAAATGATTATTGTCTATTCCCCCCACCAACTTCCCACAACCAGGAAAATGTAAATTGATAAGAATAGAAAAATGCTTTAAAATAACATTGCTATTATCCACTGAAATAATAAAATAAATACAAATCAAACTGTGCCAAGCCTGCACGTAAGCAAGCCCAGTCGAGCACCCACATGCCACAGGTCTCCAAGCTCCATTTTTGAAGGCGACTCCGACACTTCAGGGCCTACATCTCATTGAGAGGCTCTAGGATTTGGGTCTAAGTGCTTAGACCACAATCTTTGTAAATCCTTCATGACCAGCTTCTGGGGAACGTTTCTGGTTTTTGTCACCACTGAGGCTCCAGAAAGCAGATGGCCTCTTTACAGCCCGGGCACTGTACCTCCAACCTGGTCCCCAGCTCCTCCACCAGGGCCAGGATTCTCAAACGCGGGGACCTCCCGTTAGGCATCTGACTCAGTGACCTGACTGTCAGAGGTGCCCTGCACCTCCAACCCCCACTGGCCTCAGCACCTCTGAAAACCAGGTTCTTGTGAAGATGCCAAAGCAGAGATATTGGTGCCTAACTTTGGGCCCCCAGGTTTGAATATCGTGGCCCAAGTCTCCACCCAGCACAGGTGCAACCAGGCAGCACCCAAGGTGCTGAGGCAATGGCAAAAGCCTTACGTGTTCTCGATGAGCTGTTCCAGATCTTGGACCTTTCTAGAAAGATCTTCTGCCGGAGGGAAGCTCTTGCCCACCTTCATGAACAGGGCTGCGATCTTGTTACTGCGCAAGAACCCGGCTGCTCTCCGCTTCAGGCTGTGCAGGACGCAGGCTTCCACGGCAGCTGCAACAAAGCCAGAGGGTTACCCAGCCCATCAAAAGCCCCCCAAACAGCCTCCCCAGGAAACTAACTGGCCCGTAACTCGTTGCCTCGGATGTTTCCTGCAGCATCCGTGGTCTCGCCCTACAGGCGGAAACCTTCCCTGAAAATGAATCCGACTCTCACATTCTGTCCCGCGTAAACAAAGGAAAGATCCAAAGACATGCACGTCTGGCACAGCAGCAGGGACAATCTGGCAGCTATGCCTGCAAACACACCCATTTAAAGAGAACGTATGGGACTTGTGCTCAAGTGAGAATGTGCAGACTTCCTTCCTCAGTGCCGGGAGATGGATTAGACCAGTGGTTCTCAAAGCCGGTCCGCCGCTTGTTCAGGGAAAGCCCCTGGCGGGCCAGGCCAGTTTGTTTACCTGCCGCGTCCGCAGGTTCAGCCGATCGCGGCTCCCTCTGGCCGCAGTTCGCCGCTCCAGGCCAATGGGGGTGGCGGGAAGTGGCGGCCAGCACATGTCCATGACTTTTACTAAAAAAACCATGACTAAAACGTAGCCTTAATTATAGGCCAACAGCTGTGGAGAACTGGGAAATTTCTGATATATTTTTATGAAAAATAGGGGTGACTTGGTTTCCCCTCTCACCTTGTATTGTTACCCCTTGGGAGGGAGGGGGTTAATTTTTCTTGAAACAAGACTAGCAATGCGGCAACTGAGGGGAAGTCAACTGAAGCATGAACCAGCTACTAGAAAGTGAACCATGGGGAGGGGACAGTAACAAGGCTGCAGAAGTACCAGCCCTTAGGGGCACTGGCTGGTTATGACAGGGGTCCAGTGAGGAGCAGACAAAGAACTGAGAAGCGTAGCAAGTGGCAGCCGGGAGCTCTCTCTGGCTGGATCCAGGAACTGACATGATACTGACCAGAGGGTGTGAAGGACTCTGGAACCTGCCAATGTGTTCATGAGGAAGATGGATCACCCCAGGTAAGACAGGTGTTCATACAAGCTGTGTATGGTTTCCAAGGTAGGCTTTTGTTCTAAACAAACACCTCGCTTTCCGAAGGCTGGCGGGTCACCGGCGCACCCTGGCATCGCCCCGGAGAGAGAACAGACGCTAGGTGCTGAACTAAGCTCAGGTTTGCTAAGGTGATCAGGGAGTGGCAGGAGGAAATTGAAGCTTAAATCCTTGGTCTGCCAGGATGGACCAGGTGCCCACCCTGAGAAAGGTGGTGGCTAGAGTGGGGTGCCCTAGGAGGTCACAAAGTGGTCAACGGTGCAGTTACTTCAGGCACCGTGATAGGGTCAACAGATGAAAAGTGCAGCCAACCCACTGGACAATACACAAGCCCGTTCAGTGTCCCTGGCCCTGGCTGCATTGCTAGCAGCAGGCTGGGTTCCCTGCAAGCAGGCAGAGCATTTCTGTATGTTCAACGGGGGGTTGCTTCCAGCTCTCCAGTTACCCAGGTCACCATTACCTATAAACGTGCTGGACTCTACGTAGACGCAGATGTTTATACAGTGAACCATTTGTGGCTCTCATCATCTTTTATGTGAGAGTCTCACATGAAACAACACGTTTGGATTTACACCAGTTTCAGCCGTGCACTGGAATGAGCCGGCTAGTGTCGGTCACCGCTGCCCTCCACTGGACAGAACCAGAACTGCTTAGCTAAGTGTCATGGGCACCGCAGGGCATACAGCTAACCGGGTCCTCGCCTTTGGCCCCAGTGGTGTTTTTGGAGCAGGAGAGCCAGAGTTCCAGCCCTGCTCCCACTGTGAAGTTCTCAGTGGCCAGCTCTCACGGACAATTCGTTAAGTCCTCGGCGCTTATAGGTGTGTTACAATATGAGCAAGGGGCACACGGAAACTGAAGGATTTCCACGGTAATACAGCAAATTGGGCGGTTTTCTAAATACAAATCACAGTTCTCTGAGCTAAGTTGGTTCCTATAGTCTACAGGTAGGAGAGACTCTAAATACGTGGACCCCAGTAAGGCCAGATTGGGTTATTAATTCAATTGGAATGAAGTGGCCTTCTCCCCAGCTTTAGGGACTCACTTTACCAAGGCAACTAGTGACTTGTATTGCAGCAGCTGGTGCACAGCCCTAACTTCTCCAGGACAACTCCACGTAACACGTGCGTGTCCGGTTTTGCTGGAAGGGGATGATACACACCAAACAAAGCCCCCAGAGAGAGCTAAGGAGAATCTGCCGGCTCCTGCAGCATCCCAAGTGATGGAGGGCACCCCATGAAATGGTTCACAGCCCTCATGCTGACCCCTGGCAAAGGGGCAAATTAATCCACAGTGACTCCTCAGAGAACAATGCACCTGGACACTGATTTCACTGGCAATTTACCTGTTTGAGCCTCTGGGGATGGGGGAATCAGGATAGATGGCTGATGTCAAACAAAAAACTTACTCAGTAGGCTGATCAGACTGCTGGAAAATTACACAACCCCACCATTCTACAAGCTAGTGATCGGGGTGCGGATGGGACAAGCTTTCTGGCAGACACAGACCGTTCCTTCTCTCCAGAAGGACACACGACAGAGCCAGCCGCACTAGGGATATTCTGCACCAGCTAAGCAGACGCACTGTGTGCTTCCTGTGTTTGTAAAAGAGGTGGGTTTTTTTGAATGGCTGAGCAAGTCTACGGAGACATGCAAGGCGTTTCACGCAGACCTGTCATCGTCAGCTCCCGGGTGGCTCCCAGGGCCGTGAAAGGAGGCATCACGTTATCTTAGCCTTGCTTAGCACTGCATCTGAGCTCACCACACGGCGTAAGCAGGGAGTTTTCAGCTGTGCGGGTGTGTGATGTACTGTCAGTCCTGATCTGACTGAACAGATAAAAGCACCAGACAGGAGATGGGCCTAGGCCCGTTCACTCGAGAGAGCCACTCAGAGCAGCTAGCTGGATTTTGGATATTTCAGTAACGCACCGTATGAATTCTCCTCAAGTGCAGACAGCACAGACTGAGCTGGGAAGGATCCCCCTGGCTGACTCCAAGGGTACACCGCACTCAAACACCCACAGCTGGCCTGCATCAGCTGCCTCAGGCTCACGGGGCTCAGGCTGTGGGGCTAGAAAACTGCACTGTAGCCATTTGGGCTCGGGCTGGAGCCCGGGCTCTGGGACCCTCCCCCTTGCAAGTCCCAGAGCCCAGGCTCCAGATCGAGCAGGAATGTCTACACTGCAACTGGATAGTCCTGCAGCCCAAGCCAGCTGCTCCGGGTGTTTTATGGCAGTGTGGACAGACCCTAAGGACAAGCTGCAGTTTGACTGCAGGGTAATTGCTTCAAAATAAGACCGGCTTGCGTTATTGGCTTTGGGATCTAGACGATCTAGAGGGCTGTAAAACCCTGCCAGTTTCCCTGGCATTCATCTGCAGATGCCGGGCGGCTCACTACATGCAGGACAGTTCCCCACAACTGGCCCTGCAGTGCCGTCTCCACCACCTGTCTTCACTGTTTTAGTCCTGTTTCATTTTCCTGTGCCCAGCTGGCACTTCACACAACAGGGAAGAGAAAAAACCTCTGCAAAAAGCCCACGCCCCCTTTTGGCCTCAGGTAAGCCTGCAAGTGGACCCTTGCCTCAGTTCCCCCTTCAAGGGTCTTTTTAAATAAACTCCACACCGGCTTTCATGAGTCCAGTGACTACAGCCCTCCTGCGGGTCTGATTTTATTCACGTGAAGTTCACAAATTAATACAAACGTCTTCCAGCCCAGCCATACGCTTCCCCCCTCCTCCCCGAGAGCTGTCCATCCCCCACCAACCCCGCAGCTTCCTGCTGCCCTTCCTAGGGGAGTCAGGCGGTCCAAACGCAGGTGGGCCTCCTTAGGAACTGAGGTTGGCTGGCCCCACGCCTGCCCCAGCCCTGTTACAGGCTGTACGAAGAGCCTGCGGCTATTCAGATTAAGCAAGTGCATGTTATGGTTCAGTTCGGTGTGTCTCTATTGGCTCACTCCCGGCAGGTGACACAGCTGTGAGGGAGGGGGCAAGGGCCTGGCAAAGGGAGATCAGAGTGCGCCACACAACATGCTTCAGGACACATGGCATAGGGCCCAGAGGCAGGAAGGAGATCCCAGAACTGGGACGATGTCTCCGAGGCACTTCACTGAACATGATCAGGCAAATCCACGCACCTGGTCGAAGAGGAAGCTGCTTGCACCTGGCTCAGAGCACCCTGCAGCTCTATGCAGGTACTGAGTGACCTGCCAGTGACCCACAGAGATGCAGGTAACTGCTACCAGTGACTTCATGCGACAGGCTGGAGCCCTGGACAAATCTCCTTGGAAGTGCTAAGTAAGCACAGACCAAACGGATCAGGCTGCTGGGGCTGGGAGTTTCAAAGCAGCCGATGGGAGCTGAGCTCCTGGCCCCTTTGCACTGTTCAGAGCTGGGTCCTCCGGAAGTCACTTGCAGTGCACTACGGTGTTATTGGTCTTGCAAACTTCTGGCCAATGTTTCATAATTGTACGTGCCAGAAGCCTACACTCCACTGACTGCCTGTATCACACACAGGTATCCGGACACCTTTATATGGAACTCCAGCTACAGGCACCGTTGGAAGCCCCCGCCGGGACACACAGCTTGAAAGCGACCAGACTAGCATTTGAGTCACACGTGCTCCGAAGACAATGACTGGAACTGCAGGGGGGCGTCTCCGATCATCGTAACAGCCCCTTGGAAACTCAGGGCAAACCCCCATCCCAGCTGACACCAAGAGGATAAGTTAGCCCTTGTGGACGCATGCGTCTCTGCGGGATGAGACTGCCCCTTGCAAACAGGGGATCTGGCCCCGCTCCCTTCGTTACCCCACCAATGGGGACAGAAATTCAACTCCTCGAGACCGGCAGCGCGCAGTCACCCAGTGCTCTCTGCACGGGTCCCCCAGCATCCGGCCCCCGGTGCTCCTCACATGCCATCGAGGGCTCCCAGCATTCGCCAGCACTTCTTTCACTTATTCTCTCCTTGCTCTCTGAAGCAGAGTAGCTTCCATTTCAGATGCCAGCCCGGCTGCGCTCCACCGCTCACCACGAGCAGCTGGGCACGCGAAGTGCTGCAGAGAGCAAATTAGCTACATCGGCTCCCTAGTGCTTCCAGCTCTGGCAAGTCACTCGTCGGCCAATCAGTCACGCCGCCAGTCAGCTCCTTAGCGGGGCCGAGCTTGACGCCTGAAGTCAAGGGCTCATGGGAACAGGCACCGATCAGACGTGGAGAAATGGTGCGTCCGCTTGGCAGGAACAGAGCAGTGGATGCTCTCGCACCAAGGAGAATTACAGACAAACCTGGCAGGCGTGCCACCGGGAAGGCAGCCGGGAGTGATTTCCACCTCCTCATAGTACGGGGTGCTTTTATATAGAGGAGATGTCGGGGTGGGCCGGGGAGGTCCGTGTATGTGTAAATAGTTTGTTAATAGGTAACATGCCAATAGATGGAGCTCACGGACACGCCCACAATGTACCTGGGTCCTGTGGGACTGTAAGCACACGTCCACTCCTCCTCTCTAGGGAGCCCTCTCGTGCCTGGACGCAGCATTGCAAGGGACCGTCTCAGGTGCCCCGTCCCATGTTATCCCTCGGACCCGGAACAGCCTCTCTCAGCCTGTGTCTCCTCCCGATTCCTTCCCTGGCTGTTTTGTGGCTCAGCTCCCCGGCCAAGTCACAGAGAAGTCCGAACCCCTTCCGGGGTAGCACAACCCAGGCCAAACACAGCTTCAAACAAATGCGGCTTCTGCCCCGCTCAGGCTTCACCACAGCTCCCTCGTTGGCCCTACCTCAGGGCTTCCCTCCAGGAGCCTATCCTGTCCCTGTAGTGTGCTTCCCCGGTTGTATCCTGCCTGTTAAACCACAGCCCAGGGCTTCTCTCTGCCAGAGAGACCTGTCTCACCACGACCTCCCCAACTGAGCTCCCTCGGTCTATTTATAAGGCCTAGCTCCGCCTCCTCTGGCCAAGAGGCAGTTAATCACCCGCCAAGGGCCAGGCAGGAGTAACTGTGGTTCTGCCCCTTGCCCTGCCCCATCCCAGTGAGGGACCAATAACATGCTCTGTATCCGTGCACTGCAAATCGTTTCCGGCGCACAGCGCTTACACCTCTGGCCTGTGCTGAACCCTTCTGGAGTGGCCCACCCTCAGCTTGCACAAGAGGGATGCAAAGCTTTGGGGTTGCTGAGGACCCTTCCCCTCATGGCTGTTCCAGTGGCCCCGCTGACCAGCCCCCACATCCCTCACAAGAGAAACTCTCTCTGGCATCACCAGCTCTGCAAGTCCAGCAGGCTGGGAACATGGTCAGACAGGAGCCATCGCTACGGGTGAGCAGTGTCCTCGTCACTGAAACGGGCTCCTTTTCCCCTTGACAGGGAACAGGCTTCACTGAAGACGAGGATTTTAAAGAACAAAACACCTTCCCACTCTTAATATCACTGCTGCCGACGCTCATAATTTCATTGCAAATCCTGTGGTATTTGCTGTTTTTCATGAAGCCCCAGCTCCTGGAATCACAAAATGGTGTGAGAATCTCTGCTTTCATTGGGGGGGGAAAGGTTTTACCCTTATGGGTATGAAGGAAAGCTTGAAAATGTGACCCGAGTGCACTCGAAAGATTCAAAAACCAGAACTAACAAAACAAAACAGTTTTGAAAAGTCTTGTGATGTTTTGGGCTGACTCATGATTTTTGAATGCTTGGGATTGGTGTTACTGTATTCATCTAAACAGCTGAAAATAACTCTCCTTACATCTCTCTCTCTCACACACATGCGCACACGCACACTCCAAATGAAGTTTCGCGATAAATACATGCAAAAGTATATTATAAACTACAATCTCAATCCACCCCAGGATATAATCTGCAGCAAAACACACACACACACACACACACAATATTCATGTTTTGCCCATAAATGCTCAAATCTTGGGCTAGTTTTTATTCCTGGTGAAATGTTACGAGGGAGTTACAGCAGGTGGGAATCTGGCCTGGGATATTTATTTACTCTGAACAGCTGAGCAATTTTAATGTCTTCCTACTAAACATGGAATCTGACCACAAGAACGGTTTACACACAGGACAGCCATTAGGAACGAGGACTCATTTTAGCTTCTGAAGGGAGCGTGGGACTTGACAGGTGTCAGCATAGATTTATCTTCCCCAAACCTTGCAGCTCCATAATTGGTAAAACTGGGCTGCTGGGATCAGCTGCCCTTTTCTGTCACCCAGAGCTTCATTAATGGGGATTTAAGTAAGAGAAGGAATGGGAGGGCTCCGATCGCGAGGGCCAAGTCTGAGAGCCCTGCAGAGGAAAAAAGGCAGCGCCACATGAAAGGCATTTTGCTGATTATGAAGACGGCGTTCTTTATAAAGCCGCCTCCTACCACAGCACTCGGGGAACCGCACAGAATTGAAATTGAAATGGCAACAACAGACGGATGATATGCTGTGAATACCCAGAAGCCACTGGCAAACCCGGCGGCATCATTAAGGTAGCCAATGAGCCCTTCTCCTTGCCTGGATGCCTCAGCTCTGTGGTGCAGAAGGTTATAAATAGTTCCTGGCCGTGACGCCTCGCACTGTCCCGAAAAGCAGCGAGTGAGTCACACCTGGAAGTTCTGCTCTTTCAGAGCCCCTCTCTGCTAACAATGCGTTCAGATACCTTGGACTGGAACAACCCACCTGCCTTGCATCCTGGAGAGTGGGAGAAGGGGAACAAACAGACCCCAATTGCTTTCAGAAGCTAGAGATGGAGGTTAGGCCGTGGCCTCTTCTTTTTGTTTCTATAGATAGCAAAATCTGTAGGAAAATCTCCATTCAGTGGGGACAGCCACAATGCAGGAATCTGAGCATTGTATGTGCTTAGCAGGACCATGATGATGCCCTAGAGAACATGACAATAAGCAGCTTATGTAAGATACACTCTGCCCCCACAACCCCCTACTTTTCTAGCCCGGGGCCTCCACACAGCTCTGCATTTCAACTTGACCTCCCGCATTCTCTATTATTCTATTCCTAGCATCCCCCCAAAATCTGTGCCAATGGACCTCAGCCCTGACCCGCAGCCCCGCCTGTTACTCCTTTCCTGGGTTCCCTGCACACAGCTCCGCAAATGCACCTTGGTAATGACCTCCTGCATCCCTTGCCCTGATGCTGTTTCAGCCACACATCCTTGTCCCAACAGCTTTGGCTAAAGACCTCAATCCTGACCCAGTGGTGTCAAATTCTGCATGGCCTTTCTCCCATGAAGGAGACATTAGAAGTGGCTACACGGCTGAGGGCCTGGGAGCTCCCTGGACGAGCTTTGCTTTCCTGGCAAGATTAGGCTGCACTGGAGCTGGTCTTCAGATAGAACCTGGTCTTCCCAGACACTCTGGGTTTGATTCCATGGGTGCCGAGCCACCTCAGAGTCCACTAACATTGACTGGAGCCGAGGGTGTTCTGCTCAGCACTTCTGAACCTCTGGCCCCGTTTCCCTGGAGCGAGTGCTCTCGTTGGTTTGCAATCGTGCCAGTGTTCAGAAGAATGCGGTACCTTCTCAATGGGTCCCAGTGCAAAAAATGGAGAGCTAAGTTGCTAAGACAACCACTGGCCTAAGCCTCCCCTGGCTTGGCACCCGACGCCCAGCACTGCACACGCAGCTTCTCACAAAGCAACGTCTCCGAAAGCAAGAGCTCATCATTCACTTTTCCTATCATTATCCTCCGGGCACCCCACGCTAACCGGGATGACGCTCAGCTGGTTTATAAACCACATCAGACTCTGCGCACTGGCTGTCTCAAGGATTCCCACACAAGTTGTGCTCAGGTTAAAAGCAAAAGGCTGTTCCCACCCACCCCCCTGACAGTCCCACAAATTCACCCTGGGATCTGACAGCCAAGCTGGGTTTTTACCATCCTGCGCATCATCAATAGTGGCAACGGCTCTGCAAAGCAAGTTATTTCCTTGGTGACATCCAGACCCCTCCAGTGCAAAGATGCACGTGATTGGAACTCAGTAAACAACCCTCCAGAGGATGGACCAACTGGAAGAGACTCTGCAGCTCAATCTCAGCTGGGTTGGCTACCCAGGGGAGTTAGCAGATCTCACTCTGAATGTGCCCAGCAAGCCAGCCAGCCCGCCCCCACCCTCACCCCGATTCTCAGCTGCTCCTGCTGAACAACACAGCTCAAGATGAGTAGCATGGGGCGAAGGGGGTGGTGATTTTAAGACATTTCTGCATCCCCCGAGTTAGAGGCACAGTTTCTGTAGGTTACGGTGTGTTGAAGAGCTCCCTATGGGCCCTACATCAGACATTCTCCAATGGGGAGAGCCAAGAATTGAGCCACGGACCAGGCCAGTTCAGTTCAAGAGACTAATTCCCCGAGAAACAAGGTTTCAGTGATTTTTGTCCTTAAAACCCAAGTAGTTTCCTTAGGACCCAGCTACCAGAACCACCTTCCTCTCTGCAAGAACCCGAAGAGTTCGGACCGTCTGAGCAGCAGCCTAGGACACTGAATGTCATTCCAGTCTGGCAGTGCCTTTCACGGCTCCCCTCACTCCGGATGATAAACCGCCCCCCTGCAGGGAATGCTGGGCCTGGCGCAGGGCCTGCGGGGCAGGCTGGCTGTCAGGTCAGGAGAAGCGTGACAGCAAACAGGTTTGAAACACAGATGAAGCTGATGTGCCGCTTTCCTAGCACTGGAGAATAGAATCATAGGACTGGAAGGGATCTTGAGAGGTCGTCTAGTCCAGTCCCCTGTACCTGGGCAGGACTCAGTATTATTTAGACCAGTGGTCACCAACCGGTTGATTGTGATCTCCAGCAGCCCAGGCGGGCTGCCGCTAACACAGGCTCCCTGCCTGCCCCAGACCCACACCACTCCCGGAAGTGGCCAGCATGGCCCCGCGGCCCAGGAGGCAGAGGTCTCCCGCCGCACATTGCTCCTGCCTGCAAGCACCGCCCCCGCAGCTCCCATTGGCCGGGAACGGGGAGCTGTGGCCAATGGGAGCTGCGGGGGCAGTGCTTGCAGAAAGGGGCAGCGCGCAGAGCCACATGCCCCCTGCCCTTCCCCAGGGGTCACAGGGGCGCTTTGGCCCCTTCCGGGAGCGGCATGGGGCTGGGATAGGTAGGGAGCCTGCCTCAGTGGCAGCACACTGCACCACCGATCAGGAGCCACCGGAGGTAAGTGCTGCCTGGTGGAAGGTCGCACCCCAATCCCCAGCCCTGACCCCCTTCCCAGAGCCAGCACCCTGTACCCCCTCCCGCACTCCAATCCCCTGCCCCAGCCCTGACCCCCTTCCCAGAGCCAGCACCCTGTACCCCCTCCTACACCCCAACACTCTGCCCCAGCCCTGACCCCCTTCCCAGAGCCAGCACCCTGTACCCCCTCCTGCACCCCAACACTCTGCCCCAGCCCAGAGACCCCTCCTGCAACCAAACTCCCTCCCAGCGCTTGCACCCTTCAACCCCTCCTGCACCCCAACCCCCTGCCCCAGGCTCAGCCCAGAGCCCCCTCCCACACACTGCGAACTTCTCAGATCCAGCCCAGAGCCCGTGCTCCCTCCTGAACCCCAACCCCCTACCCCAGCCCAGTGAATGTGAGTGAGGGTGAGGGAGAGCAAGTGGGGCGGGACTTTGGGGACGGGGCGGGATAGATCCTAGGTTGCCCTTACATTCAAAAAGTGATCTTAGGCGTAAAAAGGTTGGAGACCACTGATCTTGACTATCCCTGGAAGGTGTTTATTTGACAAGTTGCCATTTCAAATTTTTTTGCAGAACAAAATATTCCAAAAAGACTTTTCATATGGAAGTGTAAAAACATTTTGTCCAGGCATACCCAATAAAATGTTTAATCATTTCTGATATCAAAATGTTTTGGTTTGTTGAAATGACTTAGACGCTTCATTTCGAGTCAGCTGAACATTAAACTGCATTTTCCCATTGTGGCACGTTGCCTCATGGGAACTGTAGTTTGGGAGCCTGATGCCCTATTCTGCCCTATGGGCCAGGCTCCGAGGCCATTTCATATCTCCCATGATGCATCCCTAATCATGTGATTACCATTATCTATCATACAGCGGTCAGAGAGGAGTCAGTGTTGCATTATTGGTGATGTAGTCCTCCAGGGAGCCTGGCCTATAGAAGATGAGGGATACAAACTACAACGCCCATGAGGAAATGCACTGCTAGGGAAATGCAATGTAATGTTTGGTTGAACTGATTCAAAACAAAATGTTTCAGGTCAATTCAACAACAACAACAACAAAAAACATACATTCCAATTTGGGTCAAACCAATCTGAAACAAAATATTTGCTTTGATTTTCCTCAAAGGAAAATTTAGATTCTGTGAAAACTGCTTTTCCATTGGAAAATTATTCCAACAGAAAATTTCCAACCGCATCTGCTATTCAGTCTACAGGGCTGTCGATCTGGTTCTCCACTCAGCCTGCGTCACTGTCTGGAGCCCTTTGTTTAATGTCCTTGCATTCCCTTTCTGGTGTTGCATTCTTTCTTTGTCCCACCTAATTAATTGAACCTTGTTCTTCTGTAGCACTTCCCCCTCCCTAGTTTTGGTTGAGTTAGCTGCTTCCCTCTGGGAAGTCTCCACCCATCTCTACAGGGATCAAGTGGGTTGGTTCCCTGTTTGGTGGCCTCCTCTGGAACCCTGGTTCTGCCCTATGACTCACACCCTACCTATTCTCTCATCCTTTGTCCTCTGTAATTAATTGATTTTGTGGCGTAGGGCTCCTCCCCTCATCTGAGGGAAATGGGCCTTGCAGTGCGCTGGCAGGCCTCTCCCAATGACTCGGAAATAGGCCAGCAACTTTCAGCACCAGCAATACATTCAGTTCCGTCCCAGTCCGGACCGGGCACTGCTGAACAAAGCTCCCACTGACTGCAAGCCACAGAACGTTGAGAGGCCTGTTTCTGTGACGCATTTGTGGTCAGGCACAATCCCACTGAATTCCCAGGGTTTCGTTAGTCAGAAGGTAAGGGTGGAACAGGTGAATGGCCTACGATGTTTGGATGATAATCTGTTTAACTGTGAGAGAGAGAAATGCAGAGCTTGCAGCCGAGGCCAAAGGAGCCTGAGACATGGGCTAAGTGACCTGTTTACTGATCAGACCCCACGGCTAGAGGTTGCTGCTACATGGTGCTGGCTTCTCTGCACTAGGCACAGCGGAGCAGGTAGCCTGCTCTCACCAGCGTGTGTTGCCATAGACACCACTCCGGGAGTCCTGCGGCAGAGAGAGAGAGAAGCAGCCATGAGGAGAAGAGCCGCATGAGTAGGATGAGAACGCAGTTTCTTAAGGGTGGGTTACAATGCCTTTTAGTGGCTCTCTCTTCAAGGGATGCATGCTGCGTGGAACAGGGACGGGGCAGCAGGGAGAAGGCAGTCACAGACTCCCCGAGGCACCGCTGTGCACAGCTATAGTCAGAAGGGAAAACCCAGCTTCCCCCAAAGAGCTGCGCTGCCTTTGTGTCTGTACCAAGGAATCCGAAACAGGAGAGCACCAGAACATCCTGCTCTGCACAGCACACCTAGTGGGCCAGCATAGAGATGGGGAAATCCCCACCCCTCCATGCCCAGGGATGAGATACATACACATTACCAAACCACGCAAAGCCCGACAATCAGCGAGCACCAGCTTTGTGCAGAGGGCTTTGGCCCCGAGAACTGCCCTGCAGGATTTCCAGAGGGCTGTTCACGCTGGCGCGGTCACATGGCACCAGGACCTCCTGGCAGCCACAGGACGCTGCTACAACACCAATACAAACAGGTGCCAATGCTACGGGGGGCCAGTTTCCAGAGTAGTAATAGTTCTGCTTTTAAATAAAGAAATGCCTCTAAAAAGGTGATTCCACATTCCCAGCAGATAGACGGAGGAAGGAAAATCCCATCTCACACGCCATCAGAAGCGCTGGCAATTGGATAAGAGATTAGGAGCCCTGCAAAATAATCCAAATCCAGTGGACTATGCACTGACTGTGACAGAAACAGAGAGGACAAGGGCTAAGGCCTCTGTGCCAGTTTGAGAGCGGAACCAGGAACCCCTGAGAACAGAGGTATCTGACAAGATCCCTGATAGATTCAGCTATCATAACACAGCTCTATACAGACCACGTGCAGGAAGGGAGTATAAATAGATTCAAAGAGAGGAGTCTGGAGGAAGTTGTTACTGTGCAGTTCCGCTCCTAGCTCAGGGAAGGACAGAGAGCCTATATTTCTTGCTCTTATGTTCTCCAGGGCCAACGGCTGAGGCAAAGAGGTAGCGGAGGGTAGATGGGACTTTATCCAAAATATTGCAAAGCTTTTGGGGAACAGAGCTTTTGTGTGTTTGTTTGAAGGGTTTGCAAAGTTCAGATTCCACCCTGCTTAAAGAGGTGTGACTCCACTGGCTTTTGCTGAGTTGCACCCACTTACACTTGGGCTGAATTCAGCTCTTGGTGTCTAGGTTTGCCCTTCCCCCAAAGGGGCACTTTCCGCTGTCCATCAGATTTCTGGGTCCTTGCCACGGCTGCTATCAGCACCACTCAATGGCCTGGACAATCCAAGAAGCTCCAGGACCTGCCTCCAAGACAGCCTTAAGAGCATTGCTTCCCAGCATGCACCTGTTTTCTATTAGCTCAAAGGGTGGGGCTTCAAAGGCTGACTCCACCCCCAGGACTCCCACATACTGCTGGTGCTCCTCCTATGCCATTGGCTGGGCTACACTTCTGTCAAACAGCTTCTCTTAAAGGAGCCAACCATCTGTGACAGGAACCAGGTATTCGCTGCCCCTGCCAGAGGCCCCACTGCCTTGGCACACCACGCCCTAAGGAGGTGCCCTGCTGGAGGGCAAGTGCAGCGAGTTCAGACCTCCAGGGGTTGTCTAGAGAGGTCTCCCCCATGAACAGCTGTAGGCAGAACCAGCAAGAGTTGGTCCTCCAGCACCTAGAAGGGCTGGGAGCAGGCACAGGCCAATCAGAGCCCAGCAGGGCAGGTAAAGACTGGCTGCTTCTACCGGGGCCTGTTCTGGGTGAAGCCAGCGCAGGGAAGGAAGACTCTGACTCTCCCTCCCTAACCCAAGGAAGCTGGCCCAGAAAGGGGCCTAACCTCGACAACACTGACCTTGGGTCTCTGAGGGACTAGTGTTTATATTAGGGACTTTAATGCCCAAGTGGCTAATTTGAGTTAAGATTTAATTTGTTTACAGTTATCTCCAGAGGGGATCCGGCCAGCTGGAGAACTGACCCGGCCAGAGCATTAGGCCACAGCGGCGGCAGCCCGTGGCAGAGCCAGGACACAGGACTGTCAGGGAGGCAGAGTCCCTGCAATGCCTCACCCGGACACAACGGGGGGTGTGCTCGGATAGCAGACGCACACCTGTACCCTCCATTCCAGGCACGTCCTCTTTGCCCGTCTATACTGGCGGGATCGCCCTTTGGTCCCTGTAGCCTGAGACCACAAGCTATTCCTGAATTCTCAGCAGCGAGAGGTTCCAGTCATAGGGTGACCCGATGTCCTGATTTTATAGGGACAATCCCGATATTCAGGGCTTTGTCTTGTACAGGCGCCTATTTCCCCTCACCCCCGTCCTGATTTTTCACGTTTGCTATCTGGTCACCCTCTCCAGTCATAAGAGAAAGAACCGTTAAACAGGAATAAACAATGGGACGAGCCAGTAGAAAAACACCCGGTTTTGCCTCTTACATCCCTGAAGCTCATGTCTGATTAGCAGCAGCAATGCTGCTAGAACCACCACCAACATCCCCCCATTCCAAAGAAAAGACATGGCAGCAAATGTACTGACCTATCAGCAGAGTTATTTGGTTTGAGGCAATCACCACGAAACCTCTCCAGCCCAGAACTGCTAGCAAAGAGGGAGTGAGGCATGCTCCGCTGAGTGCGCTTCCCAGCCACTGGCTACTGCAAGGGGCTATTCGTTCTGTCTGTCTGACCTGCACCCTGCTCATTAGTGGATGCCTGCAGCGTGACCATTTCCAGCCTGATTATTTTATCTCCCAAGCTGCATTTTGCCTGGTCGGCTTTGCACCACGCAGTTAGAATACAGACAGACCTGCACTCATCCAAGGGGAAGGGTTAATGAACCAAAAACGAGGCCGCTTACGTCCACTGCTCTACTGGTATGTGCAGGGAAAAAAAAAAATCCCATTGGTAAGGATGCTCCTAAAATCCCTTAGAATTTCTGTTTCACAATTCCTGCTGCAAACTCACCTCCAGGCTCATGTCTCACACCCAAGCCAAGCAAAATCTTTAGGGCACTTTTTCATGCTTTGCCTGACTGTTCTTTTAACTGGCTGATTCCGGTACATGTTTTCCAAATGCCAAAATTGTCACTACACCTGGAAAAAGCCAGGTATTAATAGACTGAATACAGAACCTTGTCAAAGACCAGATGCCGAAAACTGAACCAGCAGAGGAGGCTGGAGGCAGGTCTCCCATACAGTCTCACTAACACGATTTAAAAGGATTTAAAATCTTCACCACACATGCTCCCTGTTCCAACATTCCCACCCCCATGCATACCATTTATAAACAGTAAGCAGGTGCTCGCCCCAAGCTCTGGCTCTCATTTCCATACATTAATAGTCCATAACAGTAAAATATTCAAATATCAGATAACAGGGCCTCTGTTCAATCCACTTATAAACGAATAAAAGACACTAAGTACTCCAGGGCCTCGTCCGCCTGTCTTTTTTGTTTTTGTTTTTAAAACTAGACAGATTACATCCGTGTCCTCCCCTCTTCCGACACCGCCAATCCATTTCATAGTCCCGGGGGATAATTTTGTTGACAAAAGGATTCATTTCTTGGGACTGACACGCATTGGTCTTAGCACAAGGTGCCATAGAAGAACTGAGCTAAAATGGAAAGTTCTCAGGCCAGCACTTTGCTGCGATGTAGCAACAACCCAACATGGAGACAGATCTGGGCTGTCAACTTCTCAGAGACCGTTTCTTTTCTGCACCCTGACCTCGGAGACTTACCACAGAATGAGATGATGTGGCTACTGTCCTCGTGCACAAACTTCCTTGTCACAGCTTCCTCCATAATCTGCTTCACCTGTCGAACAAGGAGATAGTTAGGAAAAAACCTTTTTACACAAGCAACATAACTGGGGCAGAACAAGAGAATTACAGACAGCTATACACCGGAGCAGGTCTGACATGTTCCATCCAGCAGAAGGAATCAGTGAACATCTGCTCAACATCTGCATGGGCCAAAATCGCAAGGCTCAGAGAGCACCAAGCTATTTAAGTGCTTGAGTTTATAACACAAAAGATAAGTAAGGAACTCTCTCTCTCTGCTGTCCTTCTTCTCTGATGGCCACTAACAGGCCCCGTGGCCACACCCAGGTTGCGTGGTCTCGTGGGAAGCCACAATCCATTGGCCTGCCAGGCTCCACACAAGCCACTTGAAAGAACAATGCTATAACAAATGAGGCAAATGATTTTTGCTTCATTTATAATTTTCTGAGAGGCCTTAGACCAGGAAAAGGGAGCAGAAAATTAAATCCAGGAATTGAACGGCATTCAGTTAAAAAGAATCAATCAGGGTTACCAAATCCAGCTTTAATACATTTATGGTATTTTTTATGCACTCCTGTTTCATGTGCATTTGACAAATTTCATGCCATGCAGCTGGCCTGAACAACCTGGAACTAGCCCGTCAAGCCAGACGTCAGTGAATCAGCTCTTATCAAATGAGACTGGGACGGTAATTTGCATACCAATGTAATCAGTGCTGAACCTGAGTGACTGAATCTCTATTGCCTGTGACATATTACTGGCATTCTGTTCAGTTCACTTCATTAAAGGGAACCTGTCAAGTAGGTTGGACATTAGGGGCAGGATATTAAAAACGGAACCCACATAATTATGAGCAGATTTTGAAGGCACAAAATGGGAGGTCAGATGTAAAAGTCAGACCTAAAATATCACCCATGGTACAGTGCCAGGGGGGCAGATGAGCGACTGCGGCAGGTCAAGGCACTGGCTTGTCCTAATGGCTCCAGAGGCTTTAAGAACTACTGAAGTTGGCAGAACTAGAAAAGAAACAGCCCAGCCATTTCACTGAGGTCACGAGAGTTCCCTGTCTCCTGAAGAGACCACGGTCACCAAGTGCCAATGTTACAAGAAAATCCCATAGCTATCCATGTGTCTCGGAGCTAAAAGAGAAGATTCTTCAGGCCTGTCTCCAACACACCCTGGGAGCCCTGACATACAGAAATAAGCCATTGTGGAAAGTGATCATAAATGTATAAAATCAAGAAATAAGGCCAACACATCAGAGCACAGTCCGAAACAGAGAGTGTTGGCAGGTCTAGCTCCTACCCCTTTCCGAAGGGAATCTGTGCTCACTGTATTTATTCTCAGCTTCCTGAGGTTGGACCTTATTGGCCATTCAAACAACGATGGAAGAGTAAACTTCAGGTCACTTTCTCTCTATGCTTCGCTTTTCCTAGGATTTCCCTGGAGGAACCTCTCTGTCTAGACCCTAGTCCAGCTTCTGCCTTGGTAGCGATGCCATGCAATAACCACAAAATTATAACTAAAGCATTTATCTTTGTGCTCCTAGATTAGATAAAACCAATTTAAAAAAATCTAATGTGTCTTTAAAAAATATTTGTCTCCTTCATGGCATCACTATTGACCAAAATTAAGGTTGTTTGGACACTTTCGCTATGCATTTCCATACAGTAACATGGTTGGATTTCTCTTAAGTATAAACTTAACTCTAAATTTCATGGGTTTATAATGCTTGGCTTGGGGATAATTACAACATTCCGGTCACGCTTCTTACCCTTAAAGTTCCTATTACACGCGCGCACACCCACACCCCTTTTCACTACAGATTTGACAGATTGTTCATCTCCAACATCCCTGTAAGCACAAGAAGTGGATTTGATATAGGCTTCCAGAGGAGATGAAAATGGGGGAGGGGAGAGAAGTCCGACTCCAACTTAGGGCGCATTCCTTTTTGTGAAATTCAAAATAATTATATGCCTTGCACCACGTCCCAGAGCAGGGAGATTGTGGTCTTGTCAGGCTTGCCAGATGGGAGTCTTCACAGCAGAGAGCTGCTTATTTTCAATCTCCCAGACTCCACTCCCGGCCCCTACCAATCGGACTGCGGTTCTGTTGGCCGTTTCCAAGCAGGTTTATTTTTGTGACAACTTCCTTCCCTCCCTCCCTCTCCCCGTGTTCCCCAGGAGTTGGTTTCCCTGTGGATGAGTAGGTGGTTTCTATGAAATGCAGTTACTCTGATCAGAACTCTAATAGGGAAGAGATTGAAAGGAGCCTCTGAACAGATGCTGCTGCTAATGAGTAGTGATGCCCAGGTGTGTGCTAACACCAGCACAGGCTCAGCAGGGGGTTCCCAGCCTCCTGCTGCTCACGTCTAGGGGATGAATGTTCGCAGACCCCAAGGTGACAAACCAAAACTCACAGACACAGATCTTTTCCTTTTAAACTGGAGGTGAATGAACAGCCGTTGAAGGTAAATAACCTGCCCCGACAAACAGGGCCTCGGGTTGTACAACTGTTAATAGCCCAGTGTCAGAGCCCTGGTCTCGGAATACAGAGTGGTTCTATTCCCACTGAGGTTCCTGATTGCCAAGTCCCTCCCCTTTCTCTGTCTCAGTTTCCCCTCTGTTGAATGATGAGAAGTTGAACACAGACTTGCTTCACAGGGGTGCTGCAAGGCTTCATATTTGTCATGCGCTTTGAGACTCTTGCTTGGAAAACAACCGTGTGAACAATAATAAACAATGTGTTATTAATGAAATAGAAGCAACCCTGGATGAATGAGCACTGACCGCTACCCATAGCCAGTCTCACGCTATAAATCTTGGCGTTCACTTTCCCAGTTGGTGGTTTGCCCTCCTGGTGTATCATTTCCTTGCAGTGGTGACATAATGTCACACAGAGACCTCACTTGGGAGAGGCCAGACCCTGCCAGCTGATGCAGCCAACTAGAGGAACGGCTCTCACCGTGCATCCCCCAGCACCCTGGCTCCCACCAGGATATGCCTGGTGCACCTGCCACAGCTTCACCCAGGGAACTCCAGGAAGGTCTGTCCCTGCCAAGTCACGGAGGAGCTCCCATCTCTCTCTCACAGCTCAGTGCAGCTTTGATTTACGCTCAGTCGCCACAGCAGTCAATGAAGGTTCAGCTGGGTATCTGGCCCTTAAAGTCTGAAATTATTTCTTTTTAACAACTTCCAAGCCACAGATTTTCTCTCTTTCCAGTTTTTCTAAAGCATCTTGCTGTTCACTATTCAGTGTTATGACACGCAGTAAAATTCACTGTATGGTGCTTATCGTGTGCATGAAATGCTCCACTTACAAGGATGCTTATCTCTAGGATGGTCTCTTAAGAAGCTTTTTTAAATTTGTATTTAAGATTTGATCGAGCAAAGCCTACATACACTAGACACTTAATGATTACCATTCGGAAAAATTAAACTCCTTCGGAAGAATTACCCAGGGTCAACTGTGCATAATTGTCAGCTTGACAGCGGGAGTTCTTTTCTGAATACAGATATTAAATAAAATCTGTAAAGCCAAATCCACCCCGGTCTCTTGAAGCAAAATGGGTCAGCTCTCAGTGTGGCTCCGTCTCCTATGTGCTTGTGACTAATAGAGGCTGTTCTTGAACCCAGGAGGAAGCAGGATCTGTGAAGACTGATTATAGCTGTGGCCCAGGTGGTTTAAATTGGCTGACACTGAGTCAGTTACTCTCAGCAGAAAACGTAACATAAATGAGAAGACAGGCCCTAGACACCTGCATCCAACTCGGTAGCTAGCACTTCTCCCTTTCCAGGAGCTTTGAGGGATCGCGGTCTCAAACCGAATTCCATGGGTCCTCAGGCAGCCCTAAGACCACATCCACCACCTCACTGGTACTGGCAGGGAACGTGGGCTGGTGGACCCTAGCTCACCAGAGGTACCGCCCATGAAGCTCCTGATTGGAGGAGAGGTCCGGCCTCTCCGATTGGCTCAGACTTGCTATATAAGCCAGAAGGCGGCACAGGAAGTTGACTGTGCAACTAGGTGAATCCCTGGATGGCTGCTACATTGGACCCTGCCTCCCTGCCCTGCTCCTGGTCCCTACCTTGTTCAACTTCCCTGCTTCTATACCTCTAGCATCTGACTCGGACGCTGACCCTTGGCTTGACTCCTGACTCTGGCTCTGGTTCCCAACTCCTGCTCCAAGCAGACCTCTAGGCCTGAGCACACTGCTCTGACCGCCTACGTCCCGGTCCATGACAAGAGCCAGCGTCGGCTCTCCCACCACAACAGGAAGGGTGGTCAAGACACTGGTCCTGAAACTTGGATTCAATTCCCAGCTCTGAGGCAAAGTTCCTGCATGACGGTGTCTCTGGGCCTCAGTTCTCCATCTGCCAGAGGGGGAGGTTCACCGTCCCTTTCTTCCACCCTTTGTCCATCTTCTCTCTCTAGATTGTTAGGGTTTCTGGGCCTGGACCATAGGTACAGCACCTAACACAATGGGGCCTAGGAGGAGGATGGCTGGGGCAGCTAGACGCTAACAATGCTGCTGCTGCTACACCTGCAGTCCCGGTTGGTCTGAGAGGATGAGGAGACAAACCGTTAGGGCCCAGATATATGAAATCAGGCTTTACCGTGTATAGCGGACTCAAGGCTGCAAGACAATACCCAGGACAGGAAGAAGCTTGAAATGGTGGGAGATTTGTTTCGTTAACTTACAGTGCATATAAGTGTCCAGACTTTCAGTTTCATGACTCCGCACTTCTGATGTCAACAACTCACAAGAATGAGCAGCGAGAGCTCCCTGGGTCTGCGTGGGACTGTGCTGAATTCGAATTTGAAGGGAGCCATGCACATCGGCCTGAGGGACAGGCAGGGCTTCCCGCTCTCCATCCAGAGATAACGAGCCATCGGGGGGAACGCATGGCCGGCCTCCAGATGCGATGGATTCTGCTCTGCTTTGAGAGCTGCTGCATTTACAGCATGTTGAGAAGCAGCTAATCTGAATGCACAATGACCAATGTGCATACGACCAAGCGTCCAGCCAGTCTCCCTTTAACCACACTGCAGCCATGGCGTTATAATATATGGAGATATACCTATCTCACAGAACTGGAAGGGACCCTGAAAGGTCATTGAGTCCAGCCCCCTGCCTTCACTAGCAGGACCAAGTACTGATTTTGCCCCAGATCCCTAAGTAGCCCCCTCTGGGTTTAGCAGACCAATGTGCAAACCACTGAGCTATCCCTCCCCCCAGTCACAAATGCAACAAGGGTTCTTCTCCCATTCGGCTCCGGTCACTTTGCCACACCTCACACCTTCATCTCTGGCCAAAGGCTGCAAATTTCTGTCCTCGCTTTGAACCTAAATCTGCCCCCTTCCCTGACAGTGAGCAGTACCTGCCTCGGACAGCTGTCCCTGGGAACACGGCACTGCTAGCAGAGCATGACATGAGGGGAGCAAGGCTGTCAGCGTCCAACTCTTTGTTTAGTAAGATCTTGGATGTGGAAGCCTTGTCTGCTCTCCCCAAGTGGCCCGGCAGTAAACACAGCAAGGACAGACCAGGTGTAACCTTCATTCTGCACTTCACTTCCATTGCTTCAAGAGAGCTTTGTTCAAAGCCTCGATAAAACAGATGGCCCCATGAGACCAGAATGGGGTGAGACGACTTACTAGAATGGGAAATGAGGAAAGTTAGCCAAGAGGACTCTCTCCAATAGTCTGGATATTAGCCAGGTTTGGACTTTGACTCTTGCCTAATCAGAGAAATTAGAGGTGGAAGAGGCCTATTAGGTGCCAGCCAGTCTCCCAGGAACCAGTACCCGGGTGTCCCTACAACAGACGCTCTACAGCTTTGCCCGGTTTAGTTTTAAACGTCGCTAGCAATGGAGTTTCAACCTCTGCCTGTGAGACATGAGTCACCAGTCTCAAGGCTCTCACCACTCCATTTTTCCTAATATATAGACAAAAGTTTCTTTGTCCTAATTTCATCCCTTTGCTCCTAGTTATACGCTCTTGCCTCAGCCCGGGGCTATATACAGGCCTCTTCCCTCCTCCATATCTGGAGTATACAAACGTTTGTCCACCACCTTCTAATCTCAGGTGTATTCTGACCAGAGTATTATAGACGAGGGCTACTGCCTTGCCGTTCTGTGCTCTGACGCCCCTACGCACAGTGTGTAGAGTACACACACAGTAAGCTGGAAGCTCTTTGGGGCAGGGAGGGACTGTCTTTTTGTTCTGTCTGTACAGTATCTAGCACAAAGGGGTTCTGGTCCATGACTGTGGCTCCTGGGAGCTACCACGATGCAAGTAATCATCAGCAGCATTTACAATGCACAGAAAAAAGGCTCCTGGAGATGCAGTTTAGTTGAAAATTACAGAGCCGTGAAGAAAAATGGCAGAGTATTGCTTGAGCTTGTCAAGCTAAACACTATCAACCAAAGAAATGTTTAGTGAAACAAAAAGGAAAAGGGTGTGTGAGACTGGGGCACTCAGGGGAGAGAGATGAAACCCTGAAGGGTAATGAGAGCAGCAAGCCAATGAACGCAAGACTCAACTAACTGTGCAAAATGAAATATTCATGTGACTGCACATAAAAGAGAAAAAATTCAAGGCAGAGGACTGAAATTCTCAGTGCTTCCCTGACAGCAAAAGGCTGAGAGGGGGTTTGCAATCCAAATCCTGTACGAGTGGATTATTAAACCACTGTAAATGGACCAGAGAGAGCAACAGAATGGAACAAAACCTGCTGAGGTCCCTTCCAACCCTGATATTCTATGATTCTAAAACTAAGAGAGAGCCAAAACAAGAGACACAACCACCGGGCCTAGAGAATAATAGACTGCAATTGGGATGGTCAGTTCAAGAAGCTTGCTTCCTAACTAGCAGATGCAGCACCATACGACTGAACATTTTTGGTGATAAAACAAGCAGTATTTAACTGGGCATTCTGTATCATTCTTATTCAATATTCGGGCGGGATGGGAGCTCTGCTACGATTGTACAGCACCTAACACATGATCCTTTAAACAAAGTAATTGCCCCAGCAAATCCAACTCCAGTTTTGGATGTGTGTAGAATGGCCCCACTGAGCATATTTTGGTCTGAAGCAGAAAACCTTTAGAGAACAACCTGTTTGACAGGTACCCAGCAAGTCAATAGCATTGGCACAGAACCTGAATCGTAGCAAGGACTGGCTGAGTACCTCAAACAATAACCAGGCAGGTGTATTCCTCTTTCCCTGCACAGTAACTGGCTACATTGTGAGTTCCTATTGAACCATTTCTTAGAACACCAGCCTAAGGCTAGGAATGCATGACAGTTATGTATCTGCCTAGTGCCCCATCCCAGAGCATCCCAAACCCCTTGACACACTTAAGGAGTTCTACAGACTATAAACTTCATCCTTCGCTCAACAACAGCCACCTCTGGGACAAAGCCAGTGGTAACCAGTGCACAGCAATAAGGCACCTGCCAATTGATGCTGCTACGGTCATTTAGGGAGGCAGAATGCAATTACTCACACAGGAATCTGTCCAGGACAGCTGGTTTAGTACAGAGATCCAGAATGACCACAATGGTTAGGGCTTTATCCAAAAGACACCACATCCAGCATCACTGCACCCTCAACACCACTATGGACAGGTCTCTGCACTAAGTCGGCGCAAACAGTGCTCCTTATTGAATTACCAACACCATTTCCCCATTGTGCGTGGATGAAATAAGAGATTCCCTGCCCACGTACAGACCCAGCCCAACGCTGCCTAGCTTACAGAGTCTGACAAGATCACAGCCCAGGGGGCTACGGCTGCAGGTTGTTTATGATACTGTAATAGAAATTGCACTTCACCAACTGATCCTCTGATAAAGCTGGGAAAAGTGCAGTTCTGACATTCCAGGGGCAGGGTAGGACAGATACCCCATGTTTAGCCAATATTTACTGGAGAAAACACTTGAACTTCCACTACAAATTTTGCAATGCAGCATTTTTATGCTAATCCATAACAAAAATCACACAAGCTCAAGACCTATATTAATTTCTGGCCCAAAATGCTAACAGCAAATATTGCCCACTAAAACAGACTATGTCTTCTTCCAAATCACTGGTTCACACGGCGCAAACCCGTGATCGCCACACAGCCAACATCCAGAGTTTAAGCAAAATAACTATTTCATTTTTTCACCCTGTCCTGTTCATTCCACGGTCCCTATTTATCACTTTTAGAAGTTGATCGATATCCGTCAGGAGACCGAATCTTTAACCAACGCAGTCTAAGAGATTAATCAGTAATCCAGACTCCCATCCATCTATAAGGCTAGACTTTGCAAAGGGAGGGGTCACTTTTCTGGCAACTGAGCTCTCAAGAGGCCTACAGAGAAATGACCAAGTGAACTCCATTAACACTGTAGAAATAAAACCCTTCTTAGTCACTGTTAGGGTGGGAGAGCAAAGCCGTGCCTGACTCGGGGCCTTATTCCAGACTCGTTTCTGCAACTTATTTTTATGCCTTTGTATCCCTCACACTTATTTGCTCAGGTGTATGGAATTACTACTGACTTCAGTGAGTCTGCTCATCTGCATCAAGTTAAGCATGTGAATGTTTACAGAATCGGGGCCTGGGGTTGTAGGCAGGGAAACGGGCTCCATGTCAGATAACTGGAGACCACTGCAAGCACATATCTCAAACCTGAATTCCAAACCTAGTCAGTGCCGAGGGCCAAACCTGGGCCTGTTTCAGCCACACCCAATCATTAAAAACCAGACTGCACACAGGTATTCAGGCTCTTGTCTCCATCTGCTACAAAATGCCCAGGGTCCCACGTTGCCTCTAACCATAAAACCCCAAACCAAGTTGTCGCAGTCATTTGTCTGCATGCCGCTCCTGGCCCCCACGATCCTTGCTGTCACTGCTTCTTCAGTGTAACACTGAACATAACAGCAGTTAAGACAACAGCTGGGGTGCAGGGACCAGAAGCTAATGAATAAATTCCAAGTTTAATGAATCTAAGCCAATATTTACCCATAACATTGCCTTTCACTTAGCTAGGTTTTTCCACCTAACTAGCCGCATGCTATTGCAAACAATGTGCCTTCTATATTAAATTATATCTGCATTCACAATTTCCTTTTCAATAAGGATGGCAAGGCTGTATTACTGATTACACACATGTGTACCAAGCACAGTCTCTTCCAGCTGTTTGGCTCTGTAGAATAGTTTATACTAAGCTAAATGTGGACAATCTGAGAAGTATCATACAAGTAGAAACATGCACTGTTCACTTTGAATTCAGAGCTAGTTTCAAGTACCAGAGGGGTAGCCCTGTTAGTCTGACATCAGGAATGGTAACATACAAAAGCCAGTAGGAGAACACTTCAATCTCCCTGGATACTCAACAACAGATTTAAAAGTAGCCATTCTTCAACAAAAAACAGACTTCAAAGAGAAACTGCAGAACTGGAATTAATTTGCAAACTGGAAACCATTAATATGGGCTTGAATAGGGACTGGGAGTGGCTGGCTCACTACAAAAGCAATTTTCCCTCTCTTGGTATTGACACCTCCTCCTCAATTATTGGGAGTGGACCACATCCACCCTGACTGAATTGGCCTTCAACACTGGTTCTCCACTTGTAAGGTAACGCCCTTCTCTTCATGTGCCAATATATATTTATGCCTGTATCTGTAATTTTCACACCATGCATCTGAAGAAGTGGGGTTTTACCCACGAAAGCTTATGTCCAAATAAATCTGTTAGTCTTTAAGGTGCCACCAGACTCCTTGTTGTTTTTGTAGCGCTAGTTTCCACTCGTTCAAAGGCAACAGCACTTAAACCTGACACGACAGCAGCTCTCAGTTTGTCTAGCGTCCTGCCCTTCAAGTGAATATCCTTCAGCCACGTCCACACACGCAGGCTGGCATTTCTGGAAGTCGGGGTCAGCATTTTGCAGAAGGCTGGCTCCGAGAGTCTCTGCAGAGATCATGAGCTTTCCGCTGGGTCTGGCACATCCAGATCAGTTCAGCAGGAATCTTTGAAGGATGTTGATATGGATACGGCTCTGGTCTGGGGCTCAAGAGAGCTGGGGTCAATGTCTGGATCTGACAGACTCCCTGTATGACCTTGAACAAGTCACTTCATGCCCCAGTTCCCCATCTGTAACATGGGGATAATACTGCTGTTGTTCCTATGTCGAGCTGTAGGAGATGTCTGTGGCCTTGCAGATTGGCTGCCCGGTGACAGAGAAATCAGTGACACAGTTAAAATGTACCCCAACAGTGCAACCCCCTTTATCTACACATCAGCATCCGTCCTAGAACAGAGGTGGTCACACAACATGCAGGCAATCCCTTCTCCCAAAGATCTCAGCCCAGCATCAACACCTGGGTCCCAGGGAGCCACTCTGCTTTAAGAAACTAGTCTAGTTAGAGACCAAAGCAGAGAGCAAACTCTCCTGCTGCACACACAGCTCCCTCTCCCAGAGCCTTGAATAACAAGAACACCACACAGCATGTCTTCCCGAGACTGATTTTTTCTTTTTTTAAAGGTGCAAGTAAAGCACATCTTGGAAGACTGGGCGACAGCGCCACCTAGTGAGACCTGCCAGAACAACACTTCCTTTCTGCCACCTCTTGCCTGACTTGTACATGTCACCTGTAAACTCCTTGGAGCAGCCACTGTTTTTCCCCCATGGGTGTATACATTGCCTAGCACAGTGGGGCCTCAGACTTGGCTGGGGACTGTAGACACTACTGTAATAAACAGAATCATAGAACTGGAAGGGACCTCGAGAGGTCATCTAGTCCAGTCCCCTGCACTCAAGGCAGGACTAATTATCTAGACCATCCCTGACAGGTGTTTGTCCAACCTGCTCTTAAAAATCCCCAATGATGGAGATTCCGCAACCTCCCTAGGCAATTTAGTCCAGTGCTTAACCACTCTGACAGTTAGGAAGTTTTTCCTAATGTCCAACCTAAACCTCCCTTGCTGCAGTTTAAGCCCATTGCTTCTTGTCCTATCCTCAGAGGTTAAGAAAAACAATTTTTCTCCCTCCTCCTTGTAACAACCTTTTATGGACTTGAAAACTGTTATCGCATCCCTTCTCAGTCTTCTCTTTTCCAGATTAAACAAACCCAATTTTTTCAATCTTCCCTCATAGGTCATGTTCTCTGGACCTTTAATCATTTTTGTTGCTCTTCTCTGGCCTTTTTCCAATTTGTCCACATCTTTCCTGAAATGTGGCGCCCAGAACTGGACACAATACTCCAGTTGAAGCCGTATCAGCGCAGAGTAGAGTGGAAGAATTACTTCTTGTGTCTTGCTTACAACACTCCTGCTAATACATCCCAGAATGATGTTCGCTGGACTCATATTTAGCTTGTGATCCACTATGATCCCCAGATCCCTTTCCGCAGTATTCCTTCCTAGGCAGTCATTTCCCATTTTGTATGTGTGCAACTGATTGTTCCTTCCCAAGTGGACTACTTTGCATTTGTCCTTATTGAATTTCATCCTATTTACTTCAGACCATTTCTCCAGTTTGTCCAGATCATTTTGAATTTTAATCCCATCCTCCAAAGCACTTGCAATCCCTCCCAGCTTGGTATTGTCCACAAACTTTATAAGTGTCCTCTCTATGCCATTATCTAAATCATTGATGAAGATATTGAATAGAACTGATCCCTGTGGGACCCCACTCGTGATGCCCTTCCAGCATGACTGTGAACCACTGATAACTACTCTCTGGGAACAGTTTTCCAACCAGTTTTGCACCCACCGTATAGTAGCTCCATCTAGGTTGCATAATACTAAAATGCTGTTATAAAAGGAAGCTCTCTGCAGCTTTGCCATGGCTATGGCTGGTTATCTGTCACCCCAGAGGGACGTGCACACTGGACCAGATTTTTAAAAACTGGCCTCCAGTTTTGCATCTGCAGTAGGAGCACATTGATGACGGGGGTGCAATTTTGCCCCACTTGGCCCGGCAGAACAACACGATCTCATGGAAGGAAGCTGTGATGACCACTGTAGTTAGGATGCCAAGATACCATTCCCAGCCAACACTGTAATGGGGTGTGGGTGTGGCTCGCCCACTAGCAGAACCTGTGGGCACACACAGAGCCAAGCTCTGCAGCCCTTCCTCACCCACTGACCTCTGGAGCGAGAGCAGCAAGATGAGGCCCATGCAGCGGAGATCATCTCCCGAAGAGCCACAGCTGGCGTCTCATAGGAATCGAAGGGGACACCCCCATTCAATGGGAGTTGGGTGGCGAACGCCCACCGGCTCCCTGGAGACGCCCAGCTGGAAGGAGTTCAGTGGTGAGGCTGCAGTGTGCTCTGGGCAGGACAGTTCTGCTGCAGCTCAGCAGGGGCCATCTCCACCGCTGCCGTAACCCAGCACCAGAGGGCACTGGGATGAAACCGAGGGAAGGCGTCTCCTCGGAAGAGGGAGAAGGTCAGATCCTCCTCCCACTCAGACGACCAGAACGATGGGAGGGGACGAGCCCAGAAGCCTCTTCATCGGTCCTTCTGGTCAGCCAGGTTACACTGCATGACGCTAAATATAACCACTGATGGCGGCAGCCGTCTGCTTACTCTGGGCAGACTGTCAGGCAGGCAGGTCCCCAGAGACGAGCTCTCCAGAGGCGTATGGCACAAAGGGTTAACACGGAGCAGGAGGTGCAACGTAACTGAACCCCTGGGGGCCCTATTACAAAGCTACACCAGCCTCCTCTGCAGCTCCCTGCTATCCAGAACAGCCTTCAAGCAGCTCTGTGCCCCAGTGTCACATCCCATCGCAGCACAAAGCATCTTCTTCGATTTGCAACAGAGCAGCCCAGGGGCCCCTGGAGACGGCAGGGCTGCCTAGACACGCAACGAGAGGAGTGACAAGAGTGGGGAGGAAAGAGAAGCAAAGAGAGGGAAAGCGATTTGCCGAAGGCCACACGGCAGGTCAGTGCTGAGCAGGGAATAGGGTCCTGGTCTCCCGACCCCCAGTCCAATGCCCTTACCACTAGGATAAAGTCAGTAGGAACAACGCTGTACAAAATGAGCCCGTGTTGTATCAAATCAGTGAGATCCTGGAGAATAGCAAGGAAGCCGGATGTCTGTGTGAAATCTAGAATCACTGTTCAGAATTCTTCCAATGTTGCAATTGTGGAAGGTTTATTGTAACTTTTATTCCAAGCCCATTGTCTGAATGTGTCTGGGGCTCCCGTTTCTAAATGCCCACACCTAGCCATGAACACAAGTCATCAGGAACGTCGCCTTTCAGTGCCATCTCCAGTGCATGGCAGGCTGACAACCCCCTGCTCAGGTCAGTGAGAACGTTCGTGCCTTACATAACCACGGGTTTGCTCATGCAGCACCCGAGGGGTCGCTCACAAGCAGAAATTACAGGAAAGCCCAACCAATGAAGATTTCCACAGCAATGATTATACCCTGCCCTTGCTGAGTCACTCTGCTTTAAATGGGAATGAAAGGCAATAAAAAGTCTTTGATTTAATAAATATCCCACTTTTTGCCTTTAATTTGTGAGTGAATTTAATATTCATGAGTGTCAAGATCTAGTAGTGCTGGCCTGAAGCCATGAATAGGACAGCAAAATTCTAGGCACGCACTCCCACTCAGCTGCCTGCGCACCTCACTCCTGACCTGCAACACCCCCAGCCAACCCAGTTCTGTCCCAGGCATAGCTACACCCTGCTCTGCCACGCAGCGCTCTGCCGGTGTTCCTCAATCTTCACCTGCCAAGCCCTTCCAGAGTGGAGGGCCAACTGGGACCAACTAGTTTTGGGATAGGCACCAAGCGGGATTCCAGTAAAAGAAATCTAATGGTCACTGGCCACTGAAACCAATATTTGAACCTAGTTCTCTAGCAAACTCCCAGGACCATCCCGCTTTTTTGCCGCCCCAAGCGGCGAAGAAAAGAAAAAAAAGCCCGACTGAGCTGCCGCCGAAGTGCTGCCGAAGAGGAAGAGAGAGTGAAGGACCCGCCACCGAATTGCCGCCGAAGACCCGGACGTGCCGCCCCTTTCCATTGGCCGCCCCAGGCACCCGCTTCCTCCGCTGGTGCCTGGAGCCGACCCTGCACGTAAATGTCGTTTATCTGAGCCTCACCATTTCCACTAGAAGCCTGCGCTCAGATTTTCTCTGCTCCCTTTCTCAGGACGGAGACAGCGACTTTCGTTCCCCGTTACATCTGAACATCCCATTCCTTTCAAACGGGCTTCCTGGGTTCATGTTTCAGGTGGCTGCGGATTCTGGTTTCCCCTTTTCACATCAGTTACACTCGCCCTCTGCTTTAATGGCCCCTGTCTCTCTCATATTTCCTACCCAGGGCTGGCTCCAGGTTTTCTGCCGCCCCAAGCGGCAGAAACACAAAAAAAAGCCGCGGCAGCGCAATCATGCCGCTCCACTCTTTGGCGGCAGGTCCTTCACTCTCTCTCTTCCTCTTCGGCGGCTCTTTGGCGGCAGCTCAAAGAGGAAGAGAGGGACTGAGGGACCCGCCGCCGAATTCCCGCCGAAGACCCAGACGTGCCGCCCCTTGATATTGGCCCCAAGCACCTGCTTCCTACGCTGGGGCCTGGAGCTGGTCCTGCTCCTACCGCATTAATACAAATAGCCTTATCCCTGGCGTTTTGGCAGCTGAACAACCAAAGAGAGTGTCAATCCCAATTCTTTACTGTAACAAGAAAAAGCTTTTATGTTCCTTTTTCCAATAACATTTAAAGCCTGAAGTCCGTGCCCGTAGCAAATATGGCAAGTATCTGCTCTAAACTCGGGTTTGTTTTTGTATGTTTACTTTTCGGGTTCTTTTATAGGCCAGTATTTACTCTCACTTCCACTGCAATCTTTTTTTCACATGGTTTTGATCATATATTTAATGAGTTCTTCCTTGAGACATTTTAACGGCTGGCTTTGGTGCCTATAATGTAAGCACGGTGGGCCCAACCCTGCAGTCCTCATTCAAGTCTCGATTCAGCAGAGCCCTTAAGATGAGACATAAGGACATGTTGAATTTTAAGCCCATGTTTAAATGCTTTGCTGAATTGGAGCCTTATTCCTTTCACAGCAAAAGTGCCAGTTAAAATCTAGAAGAGATGGTCCAATGGAAGGAATGCAGCATTTCTCCATACTGCGGCATTAGGTTAGGATTTCATGTGCCATAAGAAGCTAAGGAATCTTCAGGGAGACAGAGGCCAAATTAAAGCAACTGTGGGCATGTCTACGCTAGAAACAATTGGAAATTAGTTCACCAGCAGCGCAGATCAATTGGCGGCAATGCAGCTGTTTTCCCAGCAGATATTTCTCAGTGATAATGCTGCAAGACTGGTTTACCCCAGGAATAGAAGCCAGGCTGGTAAGACACCTGCACCCTAATGAGACAGAGCCCTAGAGATGCTCTCATTTGAAAATGTCCATGTATTGAACTGGTCACTGGATTCAGCAAGCTGAAATCTCTCCTGGTTTTCACCTTGTTACTTGAACAGATGTAACTGTCCTCATCTCTGAGGGCTGGTCCACACTACCCGCCTAATTCGGCGGGTAGAGATCGATCTTCTGGGATCGATTTATCGCGTCTCATCTGGACGCGATAGATCGATCCCAGAAGCGCTCCCCCGTCGACTGCGGAACTCCTGCTCGCCGAGAGGAGGAAGCGCTGTCGACGGGGGAGCCTGCCTGCGCCGCGTGGACCCGAAGTAAGTATTTTTAGTTCGATATAGGAAACGTCGACTTCAGCTACGCTATTCTCGTAGCTGAAGTTGCGTTTCCTATATCGATCCCCCGCCCCAGTGTGGACCAGCCCTGAGACACATTCTGGGTGCTCTGAAACCAGGGGTAAAGTCTTTCCTTCTACATTATCTGTGAAGGTCTCAGGAAGGTTTGACTCAAAGGAACAGCAACCATGTTAGCATAGCCAACATCTCAATGCAATCAGAAGAGAGAGGCTCCAATTCCCCTCCGCCCCAGGTTTCACACCAGTGCAATTTCACTGGAGTTACCCGTGATTCACACAGGGGTACACGAGAAGAGAATCCGGCTCAGTGTATAGTTCCCATTCGTACCTTCATTGGGTTGATCTGGGACACACACGTTTCCACAGGATACATGTGGTCACCATTAACATTTGCAGTAATACAGTAGCTATAATTCATGTGTCAAGTATTTTACCTGTCAGAGAACACTAGAAGTCCCAAAGAAGGACCAGTTTGGTGCACAAACCCTGCAGCAAAAGTCCAGTGATGTAGGGGATTACAATCTAGCCCACCTCCAGGAGTGCAGCAGAGATTTACACAGACAGGCACGCAAAACAGCTCCAAGGATTTCATCTGCAGATTTTGCCTCAGCATACTGACTAGTGAGCGTTCAACTCGATGGGGCAGGATGGCTCAGGGGTCAGCTTGGGACACAGACCTCTCACCTCCAGGGCGCAGCAGGTATGAATTCAGCCTAGATCAATCATTCCCATCTGAAGACTGATTGGTGGCCAATGTTCAGAGTCTCTGTTCAATTCCTAGTAGACAACTGAAGACATCACAAAACTCTTCATAACAAATATCCCTCTACCAGAGAGCTTCTGAGGAGACCCAGGATGGGATGGCCCTGGAGACTCTCTGGGTCAGGACTGAGGCCCATTGGTGGGGCAGTGCAGGGAAGGGAACAGTTGTATTATCATAGGGCCTAGAAGCCCCAGTCATGGACCAGGCCCCCATGGTGCCAGGCACTGTACAGACACAGAACAAAAGACAGCCCATTCCCCAAGACGCTGACAACCTAAGGTAAGAGACAACAAATGGACGCAGACAGGGGAGTACAAGGAGACAGTGAGCCAATATGGGTGACAGGAAGTGTTCACAGCACAGCAGCATGCTGTAGCCGTGCCGTGGGCCAATGCAGGACTTCAGTCTCCACGGGGCTGTCAATCCAACACACCTTTCACGAGCACTAGATTTGCTTTTACATTGGCAGTGGAGTCGTTAATCTGGTTCCTTTAGAAAACAGAACCACAACACCCTGTTTTATCTGCCTTCTTTATAACGTTCACAGTATCAAGATGTGGGTGCTCTTAAGAACAGGTTCATATTCTTTCCAGAAATGAACGGTCTGATTATCCCAAGGGCAGGTGCCAAGCAGACCTCTCAAGCACCCTGCGAGCTGCAGCCAAAGTCTGCCACTTATCAGCTTTAGAGTTTACTAGCTGACCATTAGATAAATAACCTAATGAATGTGTGCGCTGATCTGTTCGAACGCTGCCAGCCCCAGAGCGCACACACCATCTCTACCTGGAGAGTGCATGGACTCTCTGTTCAACATTGCCGCAGGGTCACTATGAACTGTTCCCAGCGAACTTCGGCATAGTCACCAGGATACCTGCAAGAACCACTGTATGGACAATCTGAAACTACAGAGTTATCACTACCACGCGCACGCCAGAGACTAGGAAATGAGCGGCATTAACACATGTACACTAGTGCATTGAGTCGGTAGGCAAAATGCTGCCCCCAGGCATGCTAGGGTAAACCCGAAGTATCCACGCTCAGTTCAACGGACTTACAGCAGATTTGGACTGGTACAAGAGAAAGCGGTGGTCCATGGGACCAGATCCTCGGCTGGGGGAAATCGGCACAGCTCCACTGAACCAAGCAGAGACTCTGGCCCTGCGTGTCTAACGTTCACATACTATCTCCCCATAACTGAGAAGCTGTTTGCTCTCACTACCTCAGACTAGCATGAGTATTACATTTGAAGTGTGCACCGGATGGGTAGTTCCCAGGCTCACATAGATCTGTTATTTAAACAAACAAACAAACACGGACACATAGGTACAAATTCTACTTTCAGTTACATCAGCGCAAAACCACCGAAGAAAGAATTGTTACTCCAGATTTACATCAGAGAGATCAGATTTTGGCCCATCCTCTCCACGTTATATTTAACAAATAAATCCTTCCATATGCGGTCTACAATTCCAATAACTTCAATGACACATTGAAAAGTGTGTTTCGCTGATAAGGGAGTATTCAAACAGCCAACCCAAGAGCATATTAACAGAAGTAAGATGCTGAAGAATAAATATTCTGGGTTAGCCACAGCAGCTATGTCAGTGGGAACAGTCATGGCTGTCATTAATTTTTCTCTTGCTCCAGTGACAAGGAAGCTTAGAAGTTTCTTTGAAAGAGAAGCACTGACAACCAAATGTAAAGAGAGAAATCAGCACTGCCAACCCAAGCAATCAAAACTCCTGAGTCAGACCACAGAAAAAAAATGTTTTGATTAAAAACGTGTTTCGTTCTTTTTATCAGCCTTCAGGGTTCTGATTTTCTGGCTTTTCTGCACAAACAAAGGCTGAAAACTTCCGTTTTTTTTAAAAAAGGAAATTATGTGAGAACGTCAATCACATAACTCAAGGAATGAGGACTTCACAGTAAAATCCCAGGAGCTGGCAACGCAGATTAAGACATAACATACTTCGAAAAGGCGTCATTTGTCCAGTCAAACAACCCCCTGCCCCAGCCCCGGTACACGGCTGTAGGTGTTCTACTGAAGGATGACTTACAATTGCTTTTAAAAATTAATTTTAACAGTAATTGTCCAAGTTAACAGACCCAAGAAATGCTCCAAATCAGAGGAAATAATGCAGAGTCAGCGAGCCAAGAATACTGGCCCAAGGCCTGCCCAGGAGCTGGAGTGAATCACACCAGCCCAGGCCCCATCACTGCCCCAGACAAAGGGCCGATTCTCTTCTCACTAACCACTGTAAGAGTGTTGGGCCAGACTCATTGCTGGGCACAACTCCATTAAAGACACTTTGGCCAGCAGGGAATCCAGCCCACGGATTTCAATGGAGTTGCGCCACTGAACCCAGCCAGTACCAGGGCACTCGGGTTTTAGATGGGAAGGGTGACTTCCATCCACTCTGTATAACGAATCCAGCCGTCTATCTCCGTGGGCAGAGACCCATCCTAGCACTGTGCTCAGTGCACCAGACTGTTTAACCACATTTCCATTGCGAGACGCTCAGCCGCTCCATATTCTTGTAGTCAATGAACCATCGATTTCAATCCTATTGACTCAGACCTTTGGCATTTCTAGGAGTGTTATTTAATTATTAATCGCCACTTATTAAATACAGCATAAAACCTCCTGCTGCTGCACCATAAATTCCATTGCTGTCCATGGGTTTGCACCGGATTACTCCAGATCTGAGCCTGCCTATATGACACTGAAATTTCCTGACTCCTGAGCGCTTGGTTGGTTTTTGTCCCCCTTTCCCCCTCCTTACCATTGTATTAACATCAACCTTTGCATTTAATGTGTGCGGGACACATGGGACACACACGGGATTTGCAGATCTTTACGCCAGCCAACAAGCACTTCACATGACCTGGACATATTGCTAGTTAGATTTCATTAGGGAAATATGTTATGTCAAAATATATAGCCGAAACACAACGTTTAATGTGGCAATTAGCTGGCAACTGCCTCTCTCTCACTCACACACACACACACACACACACACATACACACACACACACTCTCTCTCTCTGTCTCTAAGGCCTGGTCCACACTAACCCCTGACTTCGAACTAAGATACGCAACTTCAGCTATGTTAATAATGTAGCTGAAGTTGAAGTACCTTAGTTCGAACTTACCGCGGGTCCACACGCGGCAGGCAGGCTCCCCCGTCGACTCCGCGTACTCCTCTCGCGGAGCAGGAGTACCGGCGTCGACGGCGAGCACTTCCGGGATCGATCCCAGAAGATCGATTGCTTACCGCTGGATCCGGAGGTAAGTATAGACGTACCCTAAATGCAATTGATGTTAATGCAATATTAAAGCAGGGGACAAGCCAGGTACACAAAACCACCAAGTGCTCAGAAGTCAGGAAATTCCAGAGTCCTGTGGATAGGTTCAGACCTGGAGTAATCGGGTGCAAACCCACTGATAGCAATGGAACTGCACCCATTTACACCAGGTCTGAGTTTGACAAAGGAATAACACCTGCTTACACCAGCCTGAATTCAGCCCAGGGTTCCTAGTTGCAACATTGAATTTGCACACAATGCACGTGTGTAGCAGGTTCTGTGCCTGTTTTCGTCATTAAATGCAAACTTGCATGCATGGATGTTGGTGGTGTTTTGGCAATACCATGGGAAAGATGCTTAACTCTGCATCATTTCTTGACTTTTGAATGCTTGATCCCTCGTAGGGTGACCAGACAGCAAGTGTGAAAAATCGGGATGGGGTGGGGAGTAATAGGAGCCCATAGAAGAAAAAGACTCAAAAATTGGGACTGTCCCTATAAAAATTGGGACATCTGGTCACTCTAATCCCTCAGCTGTAGCCCTGTCTCAGGGAAGTCCACAGCATGCGACTGGCACCATGGAAATAACACTAATGTTGCACGGACACTTGGTTTGATTATGTTGTCTCACGAGCGCCACGTTTGCCAAATACTGATGCTGTTTGCTAGGGCGCTTGCCCAGCCTGTCTTGCTGTGAAGCCATAATGCTGAATTTGTGACGAGGCACGCGTTTCCACGGCAACAGACTGATGCCACAAGCATACGAGGAGGACTTCTTGGCTGCCCCAAATCGAGGCTGGGCTGGGAGGGGAAGTGGAGGTCTTAATTGAAGCAGAGATCCTACTGAAACCCCATCAAAGGGCACACGGAAAAGGAGGCGGCAAGGAAATTGGGTTTGGTATGAAAGTATCAGGGGGTAGCCGTGTTAGTCTGTAGCCACAAAAATAACAAAGAGTCCGGTGGTACCACCGGACTCCTTGTTGTTTTTGGTATGAAAGTTTCCCCCTAGGTTTGCTGGAGCCTGAGAAAACGGCTGTAAGGAAGTGCTTTCATTTTCAGCCAGACAGAAAATGGCCTCTAGTGATTAAAAATATTGTTTTTAGTAGAGATCGATGCAAGCAGCCCAAGAAACGGCATATTAAGGACTTTTGTCTACTTCTGACACAGGCACATTGAAAATGACTTGTATGTTGTAATGGGGAAACATCCAAACGTTCCTATAGAACCAATAACTTTCATTATAAACTTACAGCATTTCAGTCTCACCTTGGTTATGTCTGAACAGTCCTTACAGCTGTATAAACGCAGCGTTTGTTTCTGCCTTAATAGTTAATACTCAAACACTCTGATTCTCCAGGCGATCCCAATAATTCTAAATGAAGCATAGAATAGTCTAGCAATCCAGAAATGAGAGTTCACATTGGCCCGAGCACATCAATATTTCAGATGGATTGGTACACACAGCCCAAGAATGCAGACACAGGCTGTGCAAACATTGATATTGCTGACAATTTTACATAACTTAGCTGCAAACTCAACAACAAGGCTTGTATAGCACAGAAATATAGGTAGGAGCTGGGAGGGAGAGAGATTGATTTCTGTCCGTCTAACCCAGGATGGCATTACAGAAAATCTATAGCAGAACTCATTCAAGCTATCAAAGAACAAGCAAAAGAGAACATCTAATGGATATGACTATAAAACATTGTTAATGCAACTGGGCGTGGCCAATCAATAACTATTGAAATAACTAAGACTAGGCAGTACAGTGTACAATACAGGGAAACCAACTGTTCATTCATAAAACATTTTAAAATGTCTATTTGCTGAGTGGCAAGCTAAAAAAGCAAAGCCTCAACAGATGAATAAATACAACAATTAGAGAGTTGATTTTCCTGTTTCATCCAGTTATTTCACGCGCTAGGACTGTTCCTGTAACTAGCTCCTAGGTACATTGTGGGCTTGACTCCAGGGCCGCTGGAACAATTTTTACAGTGAGGGTGCTGAAAGTGGAAACCATGTATTTGGTTGTTATTACTACTCCAAGCCAGGGGGTGCTGCAGTACCCCAGCACCCCGCCTGACTCCCATTTGCCTTTCGCTTTGCAAGAGGGCAGAGCTACTGTTCTGATCTGCTATCGTTTTACAATGTGCACTTGTGTACATGACAGCACAAGGTGCAGGGTGGCGAAGAACTGGGCCTACATATCCCATGTTCTTTCAGGTGTGATGCTGACTCTCCAATGTGTGCTCATCTGCAACGCTACTACCTACAGCTGAGCAAAAAAAAAATACTGAACATTTTAAATAAAAAATGCCTTTTCAATTAAATGGTAGTTTTTGCAAGAGTACTTCTGCTTTTGTTGACGTTTTCAGGTATTTGCTGAAAAACTGAAACCTCCCTGTAAGTGGAACACTTTTTAGTGATTCAAAACCAAATATTTTTTCATTTTGACAATGACCTGAAAAATCTGGAGAAAAAACAGACATCTGTAATTTTTCATGGAAAAGAAGAGACATTTCCCAGCTTGGTCGGCTGACTTGACAGCACAACAGGAACCGAGTGCAGCTTTCAGAATTAACTTGATTTATTTCCATCCACTTGGTCCCAAAACATCTGACAAAAGGGACAGTAAGAGCAAAAACACTTTAGGGCACATACTGTTTTCCTGAATGTGCAGCTCTCATGGACAGCTTAAAAAAAACTTCTTAAAAAACAATCCCCACACAACAGCAATGTTCTGCAGTATGGCACCCAAGCACGGAAGCTGCAATGGGAAGTTGTACTGCGTTGGATAGTTCATGCAAGAGATTTTCAAATGATTTGTGTCACATATCTATCTGCTTGATCTAGTCAGACCTTGTCTATCCTGGGGTTTTAGATGCCTGTGCAGCTGCACCACTGCAAACCCCTAGGGGGCGCCAGTATAAACGACTGCTTTCATCAGGATGGATTTACCCTGTTTCAAACCACTCATCTATACTAGATGTTTGCACCAGATAAGCTACCCCAGAGGCTAAAACCCCCAGAGTAGATGAGACCTCAGGTCTGATTCAGCGGAACAAAAGTTAGCATTTGTGCTAAAGTCTTAGGGATGCAATAAAGGGAGGAAAATCCATGGGGAACCCAAAAGGGTTAAATCAATTCAGACAAGAAAGATAGAGTTAAAAAAATATTAAGTAAATCCAATGACTAGGGGAGACAGAAGAGATGGCAGTGCCACCCCAGACAAAAATGCCTAGGAGTCACCTGTTTTAACTATCAGGAATGTCACTAACTAATTATCTGCATAACCCAGAGATTTATTTTCTCAAATATTTTTCTCACTTCTAATGGGAAAAAAAAGTGGGAAGAGAAATGCAGCTCTTGGGCTCAGCAAGGTCTGACCGCATCTTGTTGAATCAGGGTCTTAGTGCCAGACCTCCACTGACTTCACTGCGAGTCGGCCCAGGCACCAATCGCCTTCACCTTCCTCAAGCCTTTGCCAGCAGCACTGTGTGTTCTGCGCACACCGAAACCATGCATTCGGACGCGGAGCTCGGGAAGCTCAGGTACTGCCAAAAAGTCCCATGCAAAGCATTCAAAAGGAAAACCAAATGTTTTGCAATCCAGTGTAGGTGAATGGGAGGAAATTCTGCAGTGTTTCTGTATCTGTCGCACAGAAGACACTGAACAGGGATATTACAATAATGCACTAGGCCTGAGGCCTGTTAAACGAAAAGCAAATATCAGACTATGCTATACGCTGACATTCATGCATCCAGACTGGGGTGACTGGAGCTATTTCACTTGGCCACAGTGTCTTTTTTTTCCACCTCCTCTTCCTCTCTCACCTTTGATACAGACTTAATCTTTGGTTGAATTTAGCTGGACCTATTGAAATGCTGCATGACATGGCAGCTCATCTGTGCAACAGAATGGCCCCAAAGAAAGCTCTAATCCCAGACAGTGGCACAAACTCCCCCGGGAACTAAGGACCATCCCAAACCTTGCCATCTTCTACTCCAAGTGCAGGGCACATTTGGTCAACCTGCCTTCTCTAGTGCACGCAGAGCAACGTGCACATTTTAAAACACAAAAAACAACTCCCTGCCCTGGGAAGAGAATGAACCATACAGCTCGTCATTTAAAGCACAACTGGAAGGCGCTCAATACGACGGTGACGAAGGCAGTATCAGAACCAACGTAGAATAGATTCCCACACCTGAAGATCACGCCCATTGTTCAACCTTGTTTTAACTTATTCCATCAGGACACTGAGTATCACCACCCCTGCCTTTACCACCTCAGACCTTTCAGAGGCTGCTTCCTCGTTCTGCGTCTGCTCTTTCTGTTCATCCCAATTCAGGCGGGGTCACAGATGGACTGTAATTACGAGAGGTCAATTTAATTTCAGATGTTAAATAACTGTCATACCCTTCTTCCAATGTAACAGCAGTTGTCAAGGCAACGAGAAGTATTTCTTTCCACCACACCCATCACAACAAGCGTCAAGATGTGGAGGGGCACAAACTGGTTGGTTTGTTGTTTGGCTACTCAACCACGTATGTCAATTTTGATGAAAATAATCTTTTCGCTGTTCAAACCATGTGTCCTGGTTACCTTATAAAACGCAGCATGTCTAGTGGGGAAAGCAGGGGAGCACGGAGTTGGGAGACCTCAATTCTGTTCTTGGCTGTGCCAGTCACTCCCTGCGTAATCCCTTCCTTTCTCTAGGCCTCAGGTTTCATCTCTGTACAATGGGGCTCCGAATGCTTACCCACACTGGGAAAAGATTTCAAAGCGAGAGGATGAAAAATGCTGCACGAGTGCAGTTATGCATCTGATACAAAGCACTCTGTCCGAGGCATACGGGGGCAGCCCAAGACTGGGATAGCGAAAGCTGTTCATCTAAACAGGGACTGTTCAAGATGTGTTAAAAGGGAGACCATCAAGCCAGACAGGCCTAAAATGAGCCCCTAGCTGCCCCATCTTGTGGGCGCACACTCTAGCACAAACATGCACGTGCAAGCCATTCTTGTGAGAGCTCAGAAGTGCTGAGACCAGGATTCTCAAACATTTTAACATGCTGCTGATTTACACCAAGGGAGCAGTCAGGCAGAGGACAGGGACAATTCGAGTCATTCCTGTCACCGGGGCAAACAGGGTGCTGTCCCACTCAGCAGGAAGGGGGGGGACCTTATGGGAGTCGCATTGCCAGCAACAAAAACATATATTTACATGTTTCAGAGTAGCAGCCGTGTTAGTCTGTATCCGCAAAAAGAACAGGAGTACTTGTGGCACCTTAGAGACTAACAAATTTATTTGAGTATAAGCTTTCGTGGGCTACAGCCTGCATCCGAAGAAGTGGGCTGTAGCCCTCGAAAGCTTATGCTCAAATAAATTTGTTTGTCTCTAAGGTGCCACAAGTACTCCTGTATATTTACATGACACAGGACAAAGGAATTCGTCCCACCAGTTTCAGAATGGGTTAAGGCTACGAACACCAACCCAGCACTCGGCCAGAAACACTAACGATGACACAGGCCCCGCATTGGAGCTCAAATTAGATATCGCTATATCCGTTAATATGCTCTGATTAGATTGTATTTTGGGTAGGGTTTTTAATTTGATCCCATGAGCCATGAATATTGCCTCACAATGACATACCAGTGACATGCCATCCTTACGTGTGCAATTTAAGAAAATAAATACAAAGAATTCTGCTCCTCTCTGCGAGTACCACCCTGTCAAAACACAAGAGGAAGGGTCCGTGCATGGTCTGTGCGATAGACATTCCTCTAGGGAGCTCCAAAGCAGACTCTAGGAAGGAGGGCTGCACTTCACGGACCAGCCGAAACAACTGTTAAGACGATAACTCAAGAGCCATCTCTGGCGAGGAGGTGACATGTGGCGGTGGCCTGGGATTAGGTCCAAGCCCAGAATCCTGCAGCCCCAAAGGACACTGCTTTGCCTCAGTTTTTAAGCAGAGTAAATATTGGGCCTGTGAACTTTCCCAAAGGAGCTGACTAAAACCCAGAAAAGAAGGAAAAATAAAGGATTGAGACAGATGAACTGGGGTCCTAAGCTCACAGGCTCTGCTTGCACCAACGGCTGTCCCTTCGGAGACTCCACAGAACGCCGAGTCCACTAGAGAGACAAAGCGTACGCTTTCCCTCGGAATTCTCTCCCGCGGGTGAGTCAAAGTGAGACGAGGGGCAAACTTTCAAAGCACCTCCTGGCAGTTCAGCTCCAGGACACCTGCTAACGCAGTGGTATCCCCAAGCAACCCCTGGAAACGTAACCGTGTATTACCAGAGCATGGCCTTTAATGGCTAACAGCACTTAGACTGGAAGCTGTCTGGGGCAGGGGCCATCTGTTTGTTCTGTGTTTGTACTGTGCCTAGTGCCCGGGGCTCCTGGTCCACAGCTGCGGTCCTACATGCTACCACAATACAAGCAAGGGCCATATCCTTAAGGGGTTTAAATGGAAATAACGCTTCACATTTGTACAGTACGCTGCACCCTGCACCGAAGATCTAATATTAGTTAATGGAACCTCATAACATCCCTAAGAGACAGAAAGTGAGACACAGAGAGAGTGGAGGCGACTCTCCGAGGTCACATGGTGGGTCACAGGACCCACTAGGACCCAAGAGTCCCAGTTCCCACTAACCACTAGGTCCTGCTGCCCCTCCATTACCTGTAGACAGCTCTGAGAGTCCTTCAGGGAACGTCTGACCCTTCCCCTGACAATATTATGCTCTTTTCTGTCAACATAGCCAATGAAACCCTCTCAGTAACAGGCGCGAGTGACCAGGCAGCCGGCTAGCTTTCAAAATGCCATAAATCCAGTCGGGTTTAACTTGTGTCTTTTAACCAGCCGAAGTGATGTGTTCACGTTCCAAACGACTCTCCTGCAAAACCACGTTCGAAACCCAGAGACCTGTGCAGGTACCGGCAGGCACAGCGCTGGCTCTAAAACAACCCAGTGGCTGTGGGCGAGAAGGTGATGTCCCCTGCCGAAGCCCCTCTGGGAGCAATGAAACCCCCTCTCCCCTCACTCTGCTGAATCCCTTCAAGGCAGGTCATTGAAGAGTCAGTCCAGCAATTCGCCCCAGGCAGGCGATGGGGCTCCTGGGGGAGCTCCTGCAATCTCCCAGGATTGGAGCCACTCTCGCCTTTAGGTGCACAGCGCAGCCCAGGCCGGTAAAGCCACAGGGGTGAGTCTGGGACTGTCGGTTTTTTGGCTGCCCAACTAATCATCCCTAACTGCTGCTAGTAATTACACAACCTCTGCCGGCAGGGCCCCGTGACCGACCCTGCTGGGAGCTGGGAGTCCGTTATTAGCAATGGTCACAACAGATAAAGGCAGATCCCAGCATTACTGCCTGGGGGGGGGGACCCTGCACCCCAGAGAAACCCCAGCCCTGCACCGCCCCAAATCACTAGCTCCCCCGCAGCGCAGCGGGCCGGAGCGCAACCTTGCAGCAATCACACACAAAACGAATAAACAAGATGGGGGGGGGGGATACAGCCCTCCCCCCTCCCCCAGCGAGAGCCATTCAACGGGCCCCCTAAAACAACATCTGGAGCATCCCCTAGTCTCCCCCCGGACGTCACGCTCCAGATGTGCAGCCCCCTCCCCCCAAAAAAAGCCTTCAGGAGCCTCCCCCCAAAGAACCCAGGCACTGGTTCATCCAGATGCGCGCAAACACCTGGCGCCTCCTCCATCCCCCCCCCCCGCACATCTGGCCCCCCGGGAACCCCTGGCTCCAGCTGCGCGGGGCCCGGCCGCAGACCCACCTCCTTCTTGACGGTGCGCAGGAGCCGCTGCCGGGTCTCCGCCTCTGTGGGGGAAAGGGGGAGAAGCGCGTTAGTGCCCCCGGCGCAGCCCGGCCACGCCGCCCGCATCCCCCCGCCCGGGCGCCCCGTCCTACCCGCCGGAGCCGCGGCCATGGTCCTGCTCCTCCGCCGGGCGCCTGCGCCTCTGCCGCAGCCCGCGGGAGGGAGGGAGGCAGCGGCAGCCGGGCAGCAGCCGGGCTGGGCAGGGCAACGCCGCCCACTTCCAGGGACCGGCGGGCGGGGCTCCCCCCCCGCCCCTAAAAACACCCATCGCCTCAGTTCCACCCACCCCGCGCCGCCCCGGCTCTGGGAGAGGCAGGGGCCGGGGCCGGGGGGAGCCCTGAGCACTTAGTCTGCTGGTGCCAAGCGCCCGGGGTTACCCCTGTGCCATGCAAAAACCCAGCACCACAACCCCCCCCCGTATCTAGGGGGATACACAGAGCGAGAACTCGGAGAACATTTTCTTACTGCAGCATCCTTAGCTGGACCCAGGAACTGTTCAGGGTCCCTACCCCACTGCCCTGGGATAAGACTGCAAATCTTTCCACCCACCTTCAAAATACCTGGCAGATTCAATTATTGTTCTGGCAACTGGCAAATCCATAAACCAACCAGCCAGGCCAGTCAAAGACCAGCCAGGTGGTACCCCTATTAGCACGGTCCCCTGCACCTCATCACCCATCTGCACCCACCCCAGGAGGCCGAGTTCAGTGCGTTTATCCCTAGGCTACACACGGGGAACTGAGGCCCAGAAGCTAAGGCCCATGGCCCTTGAAGGCAGATAGGCAGATGTCAAGGGGAGTTAGGGGCTCAAATCCCTTTAAGGATCTGGGCCTAAGTGACTTGCTCCGGGTCACACAGGGAGTCTGGGGCAGAGAATCAAATGGAGGTTTCCTAAGTCACAGGCTAGCATCCTAAGCACTGTCATTTAGTAAGGAGGGCAAACTTCATACAGATTTGGACCTCCAGCTACTCCATCTAGGTGGACACTTACATCCCGGCAGGCCTGATTCAGCCAGCACAAAGCAGCTGGCAGGCTTGGGGCCCAGATTCGTAGAATCAATTCTCTGCTGCTCACCGGCCTTTAAGAAGTGATAAACAGGGCCGGCCCTAGGCTTTTTGCCGCCCCAAACAAAAAAATAAAATAATAAAAAAAACCCTCCGAGAGCACAACTGCCGAAGCAAAAAGGAAAAAAGGAAAAAAGGTGGCCAGAATGCCGCCCCTGAAATTGTGCCGCCCCAAGAACATGCTTGGTTTGCTGGTGCCTAGTAGCAGCAATACCAGCTGCAGTACGGTAACAGCAGGTCCAGCCCTTTCGCTCATTGCCACGACAGCTGATGCTAGTTATCCAAAATGATCCAGTGGATACTAATCATCCTCATCGGTTCAGCCTATAAACCCCTCACGAACCATTCTGTGCGTCACACTTTGACTGTTCAGGTTGTGTGCATGGTCATGTAAGTCACAGGGTGCCCATGAGCTTTATAGAAGCACTCACCAAGACATTGGAGGCCTGACTCTTCTGCTCACTGACACCAGAGTAATGATTCACATCAGTGGAGTTATGTCTGAGATAAGTGAAATTAGGGCCAAGCTGGCTGTATTTAGCATGATGATCCAGGCTGCTGAATTACGGTGCCCCTGGTGGCCGCCTTCATCTACAGAGATAATCCATTGGTCTGTCTTGATCCAATAGTCTTGGAAATTATGTGTGGGCCAGATCCTCATCAGACATAAAGTGGCATCACCCCCATTGACTCAGAGGAACTATGCCAATCTACAGTAGCTAGCCCATTGCCTTTCCAGCATTGAGACAGTAAGGATCAAGGAAGTGGTGATGACTTGGACAGGGTTAAACCGCTGAACCCCATAGATGTCTCAAAGAAATATCGTAAACTACATAGAAACATCTCTGCCTCTGTCTCATTAACATATTCTCTGTGTTTCTCTTTCCTCGTTTGTTCCTAAGGACATTTCCATAGAAACAGGTCCTTTGTTCCTTAGCAGTTCAGTTTCCAATAACTACAAACCATGTTAAAGATGAGGGCAGCTGCAATCAACTTCATCATATGCAAATAAGCTGCGGCCGTCTGGCTGCTGGCAGGTTGGTGATGCAACGCTCAGCTAGGCCTCAGTTTCTCTGATTGAAAAACGAGGTTAATGCTGCCAGCTTCTGAAGGGTGCAGTGAGGCATAAAATTAATTTGTGTTTGCAAAGCATATTGAGATGCTCAGATGATGCATCTTATATAAGTGCAAAGTGTTATTCCCTATTCATCTCATTCTCCTTGTGATCTTCATTTAGTGTACCAAATTCTGTCCATGCTGGGGCTAGGAATCCAGCCAGGCCTGAGAAGGCTGGCAGCAGCTTGCAACACCATCCAGGTAACCACATATTCTCGCAGGTCCTGAGCAGGGTTCGCTGTTGCTATGCCAGCTGTAATCTATCTACTGGGGTTTATCTGGGATATTTATGCAACTTCCTCAATAATTCCCCATTGATAGCTGTGATCTTGGCATTCTCTCCGTTTGGAGAAACACTGCCAGTCCCTCAGACATGAGCTTAAAGCAAAGTCTCCTCCCTGAGATTGTGATCCCTGATAGCCATCTGCCAACTGCAATTCATCTGTGTCCTAACTAGCCGCATGTAAAATGAGGGGTCTTTTGATTCATAAAATATGCCCGGTCAGATAAAGAGCCATCTGCCACTCCTGTCTATTCTTTGACAGAATTTGGCTATAGAGAGAAGGAAGAAAGCTTCTGAGAGCATACAATTATTTCCAATTGGAGGCATGTCAGAGGAATGTTTGCATTGATAGGCCTTGCTTTCACTTTGCCTATACAGTAATGTACTTGCTCCTGTTCTGGATGGAACGTGTCAGATCAGTTGATACACACACTACATCAGGACTTTTATGGCTTGTGAGTGGGTGTCACTGCCCTCTGCCGGATGGAATATGTTAGACCTACTTCTGTGTGCGGCAGAGTTCTCCCTCGCTTGAGGGCCACTGCTTTCATCACCAGGAACTGGCCTGGGTTTTCCATGCAGCCAAAGTCCATGAGTTTTATTCCTAGCGTTCTGTGTATGCGCTTAGCTGATCACCGTGCAGAGTGTGTACATATAGCAGGAAGCCACAGATCATTACAACCTCCCTCTACAAATCACTCCGTGGCAAGAATCCCAGGAGGGAAAGAGCAATTAACCAGAAACCAGGGACCCAAGATACATAATAGATCCGACTCTATAGTTTATATAATGCACAGGCCTGGAGAGGCTCTGTGTAACCTGTCCTTAGTTATTTAAAATTAATCCATTTCAAGAGACTACTTCCTGGCAAGTTACACGGCATACGCTGGCTTTTACTGTTCATTTGTTGCTAGCCAAGGTCCAGTATAATAAAGAGACTATCCCAGGCATGTATCACAACTGTGTCATTATTCAGTACCTGCATAAGATACAGTTTGTGATGACTGTTTAATTTATTTTCATGTAATAAACTAGTACCCAAATGTTGTTACATCCTCTTGAAGAACTTGAGAGTTCCCTTGCTGCAGTAGTTAACAACTGGACATACTTTCACTACATAAGAACGTCCTCTCAGTTCCCCCTATGATCCTAAATTTAATTATTCCAGGATCTTTCATTTTTATATTTTTTAAACAAAAAACCAAGGGCAGGAGACCTGGGGTCTCGGTCTTTTTCTGGGTATTTTTATAGGGACTACTCACTCTTAACATTGGGTACAAAAAGAATTGTCAGGCTGTAGGTGTCCCACTGATGGAGGTGGTTATCACCTAACTGTGACAATCAGCAGAGCTGGTTTAGGGTTTTCATGGGATATGTAAACTGGGGGAGATAGGACAAGGTTTTGAAGCTGGGAAGGCAAAAGTCGTAAAATCACTGAGTCAAATGCCATTGAAGTCAATGGCAAAACTCCCATTATTATTAGTTTATTATTTTTGTATTGGCTAATTACTGACATGCTCAGCACTGTGCAACTTACCAGTATAGGCAGACTTCACCCTATGGAGTTTACAGTCTAAATTGATTTCAAAATGCACTGCAGGACTTAACCCACTGCGTTTATTTCACCATCTTGCTTGTTGTGGGATTCTGCGTCTTTCGCCCAATACAATTCCTGTTACCTGATTGCGAAAAACCAGCAATTTACTCCTCCGTGTAGAGTGGGTCTCTTATCACAAGATGGTGCCATTGTGTTTGGTTTAGTAGAGAAGCTTTCTGCTTTGTGTAAAATAATTGATATTGATTGAGTTGGACAGATTTAATAACTGATCCAGACAGTGTCCCCTTTCCTACTGGGGGGTCGTCGCATGAGCCATTGGCATAATGCTGGTGAGAAAAAGCAGATCTGGGCTTGTTTTATCTGAACCCAAACTACCAGATACTCCATCAGGGAAGAAGCAGATGTCAGGAGAACTGACCTGATGGCACAAAGCCCCCTCACTATTGAAATATTCACTTTAAGGGGTGTTTATCATGCACCACCCCTTGCCCCCCGGCCACCTGAGATAATGGAACACTCCACTGCTGGCATCAGAATGCAGGATTGTCCACTAGAGCAGGACAAAATCTTTTCAACAAATTGTAAATTAGCCAAAAAATGCATTTTTCAGGGCACGGAACCGACGCAAATTCAGTTCGAATTCAGTGAATAGTTTCCGATGAAAAAAACTGAAAAAAAATCAGCACTGTCCAAATGAACTGTTTCCTGTTCAAACAACCTTTCAGTTTCAAATCAACACTCAGGTTTTTTTTTGTTTTACCCAAATGAAATTTTGGGTTTTTTTCATTTTACTGAGAAAAAAACAAACAAAAAATGGTTTGGGTTCAAAATTAACCAATTATATTCACTCAGGTCTATTACCAACCCTAAAGTTCAAAAATCACGAATCAGACCCCAGATAATCAAAACACTGCATCAGTTCTGCCCCACCCACCCCATCCTGTGGGAATGCTGTCAGTTGCTCCCTCTTCCTCCTCTCAGCTCCTGAGGATAGGGGGAGAGCTCCAACCTGCCTCTTGCAGGCAGCCCTGATTGGTTGCTCTTTCCCAGAAGGCGGGCCGATGGTTGAAATTTGGGGGAGGGCTGGAGATTCCCCTGTCATTAGGAGATTGGGCTCCCGCCCCAGCCAGAATCACATGACTGGCAAGGAAATCGCGAGAGCTGGCAGCACTGCTCACCTTGCAATAACCGCAGTATTAAGGGGTTCACTGATTTATTGATTTCTCCTCCTCCTGGCGGGCAGGGGGACGATGGAGCATGCTCAGGCCCAGGACCGTCGCTCCTGGTCTCTTCCCCACCCGAGGCTCAGCCTGCCTGGGACACCAGGCCTGTCCCACGCACTGACCCGCTCACACGGCCCCATGACAAGGGTCCCGAGGCACCGGCACCAACGCGTCAGGCAGGAATGGCCACCGGGGGCTCACCCGGGGAAGGAGGGGCTTGTGAGTCCCACCCCTCCAGTGCCGCAGCCAATAAAGGGGGGGCTTTGGGGGCGATCTGCCCCACACACCTTCTGGGGGCACATGTCCTATCATGCCCTGCACCCTACTGGCCATCAGTTCTGCCCCCAACATCTGCCCAGTCTCCACATCGATTTGACCCCATCCGTTCTGATCCCCCAGCCCTGCCTCTGCCTCCCCTACAGCTCCAGGGGCTCTTCACAACCTCTCCTCCACCCCTTTCCCTGTCGGATGTCCCAGGTGGGCAAGTGGGGAGAGCAGCCCATCAAAGGAGGATTTCCCCAGGCCCGGCTGAAACCTGCAAGGCAGCTGGAGCTGTTCTCACCATCACAGACCAGCCCCAGCCCCAGCCCCAGCTGAAATCCCGTCACTCACGAAAAATCATCAGAGCTGGCAACACTGTTATGGCCTGGGGCCTCAATAGGGCAGAGTTAAGGGTGTCTGTCCACCTTCGCTGTGCATTATGATGTGGTCTAGGATTGCACCTAGAGGCCAAGCTCAGGGGCCCATTGTGCCAGGCGCTGTCCAAATACATGGAAATTGAGGGGGATTTGGGTGCTTGACTCCCTTGGAAAATGCCAGACTATATCCCCACTCAAGGGCCAAGGAACTGGTGATTCCTCAGCATGTAACATGTATTTGGCTTCTGGAGTGTGCACAAAGAGCTGACACTGACCTGGTTTACATGCTCTCATCGGATATACACACAGCCACTGGAAGCCGCATGGAATTCACTTTGCTCCCTGGGGAAGAATGGGGAGACGGATTTGAGCCTGTAATAGCAGAAAATTAATGTAATTCAGTTCAAACCTGACCTGAAGAGAATCGAGATCGTTCCCTTTGTGCCAAGGTAAACGTCCTTCTGCATCAGCTTTAACAAATGAACACATAACACAGCCTGGGTCAGGTCTCCAGCTAGCCACCAGGCGGAGCCCAGGGAGGCCAGCAAAACCCCATCGGTCCCCAGACAAAGGAAAGGACTCTGTGTTATACAGGCCGTGCAGAGCTCAGACACCACAGGGATCACAGCCAGCTCAGTGTTTCCTGACTGACCCTTTGGGGCAACTGTCCCGTTCAAACATACGCTCTAACCTGCCAGGAGCCTGGGTTGCTCCGAACCCCGGTCTCTTAACAACCAGCTGCTGTTACTCTATGCAGTCATGTAATGCTGACTCGGACGCGTATACGCAGAGCCCCACCACTATTAGATCTTGACTCCCATGGAAAATCTCCACTGCAGTAAAAGACCCGCTGCTGGCACGGGTCAGCTGCCTCGGGCTTTCGGGCTCGGGGTGCAGGGCTATAAAACTGCACTGTAGATGATCAGGTTCGGGCTGGATCCTGGGCTCTGAGATCCCACAAGGGGAAGGTCCCAGAGCCCAGGCTCCAGCCCAAGCCTCAAGGGTCCACATGTTATTTTATAGCCCTGCAGCCCGGTCCCTGGAAGCCTGAGCCGCTGACCTGGGCCAGCTGCAAGTGTTTTACTGCAGTGAAGATATACCCTCAGAGTTATGTATGTCGGCAGGCCCTGAGGTGCTGAACAGACAATTGAAATAGGTTAATGAACAGTAATAAAGCACCAACGCCCCATAAAACACCCACTACAGAAACTCCAACAAATACTAAGCAGCCAAGCTGATCACCCAGAGCAGAAAAAGCCTATTTCCCCTATGACCTGGGGACACGGCTGGGGCAGACTGGAGTCAATGCTCCGCACAAATATCCAATCCCGAGGTTGAGAACATGTCAGGTTTCTTGGGCAGCCAACAGCTGGGCTGAGATGGAAATGTTGCCCTGAGATCCCTGTGCTGTGTTAATCTGGGATAACCCTCCTCCGCTCTCGGGATGATACTCTCAGTACCACGTTGTCTGCCGTGAGAGCCAACAGGGCTGGCTCAGCCATTCCCAGTGCAGGGAGTGGAAGGATAGCCATGTGGTTAAGGCACGGCCTTCAGCTCCACCAGACGCGCTCAGGGCAATCTTGGCCAGTCACCTCAACTCTGTGGCTCAGTTTCACCACCTGTAAGATGCTGATATAGATACTGACCAGCCTCCCAAAGGGATGCGAGGTGCACTGCATCTGCCAGGGCATGAGAACCAGAAAGGGAACCTGGCCCTAAACCCAGCTGACACCGACAAGTCTAGTGCACTGTCTGAGCCGAGTGAGATTGTAAACAGTGAGCAGGCAGCAGGCGTGATGTGGAGTCGATCTAACTGGAAGAGTTTTTTCAGCGTTAGCCATCACAGTGTTTATTATTAGAGACGTATGTACAGCCATGTGCCATTTCAGGGGCTACATGCAGACCAAATCCAGCAGTGCTTTCTCAGCCAAGACAATGAGGACTCCAGGAAGTGGCTGGTATTTGGCAGCATCCCTATAATAGGCTCACACAGAGGGAAACAGAGGACTCCCCTTCAAGCAGGCAATTAGAAAACGTGTGCATCTTTGGACGTTCTGGAGCAAAGCAGTGGACATTTCTGAAGTCAAACAGCAGGGTATTTTATACTCTGTGCAATCTAATCTAATCTGTCTAGTCTCGCTGCATGTCTAAAGACCCTATCACCAGAGCAGTGCCATTTCCTCTTCTTGCTACAGGGTTTTTCCTAACAATGGAGTCATTTGGTGAGACGCCCCAGGCTTATGGTCAGCTCTTAAGTAGAGTGTAGCTCCCAGCAAGACACCTAGCTGAAGTGGCCAGATTTTAAGACACCTCCCAGCAGCTGCCATGAGGAGCCTGAGAGCAAAACCCCACCCCTGGCTGCTGAACATGATCTATGTGATACTTCTGAAGAATTCTCAGCCCTTCCCCAGCGCTTTTCACGCCCAGCGTTCTTTGCAAGCGCTGCCTAGTTGGACTCTGTGGAGATAACATGTTACAAAGACAGATCCAACGGGGACGATGCTGGTTTGGTCTCGATAGATCAAGTTAACACTAATATTTACAACATGGCAAGCTTTGGAGCGACTTACATGTGCAGCCTGTTACAATAAGATAAAGCGCCAGCAGGGTGGAAGCCGCAGGAGTAGAAAGATCATGATTTCTTGTAAATTAAGCATGAGGTTTTTTTACAACGTATTTTTGTTTCTGAAATCTCCAGTCTTGTCAATCTCTCTGCCTCACTCCAGGCAAATTAACATTGGACAGGCAGCTTTGAGTCATATGCTAACGCTAGGCAGCAATGACCTGTCCCTTCCCATCATTCCCTGGGGAAGGATTTATTTCCCAGGAGAACTTTTGTATTTGGGTGAAGTTTCAAAGCAAACCTGCACTGTACCCTTTCATGCACCTTTTATAGAGCCTTTAAGAAAATCGTCGCTTACTACAATTGCTTAGGGCCTTCCGCACTCCAGGAGGCCAGTGGGGGTTTTACCTGAGTAAGGAGTGCAAAGCTAGGCCTCTGGTTTATCTACCCCATCTCACCTGACGCTAGAAGTAATGAGTTGAACTCCCATCAGCCTCCACCGTTGGTTTCACTCTTCCCCTGCCCCCAAGCCAAGTGCTCCACCAACGCAAATTTTCATCCCCATGGAAATCAGGGTATGCTGGCTGTTCATCCTTACCAGGCTCTCAGCGTCTATCAGGAAGTGATCACTGTGCGGCGCTTAGATTTACATTTTGCCTAATGACCATTGAGTGCCTGTACCAGAACAAGCAAATGGGGATGGTGTCTCAGTGCCACAGCTGTAACTGGTTGCATGCTATTGCCACCGGTGCTGATAGATGAATGCCTGGTGCATGCATTTACCTGGGTATTTGTCATGGACTGACACTGAATGTAGTTAAAGCCACTTCAAAAATGCTACCTTAGTGACTGAAAGATGTGACTACACCATCTGCAAGGACCTTCACCAGACCCCAGATACATAGCAGTGAGCCTCTCCCCCACGCTAATAACACAGCACGCCCTCAGCGTGAGCAAGAAGGGCTGTATCTCCAGACACAGTGTAACAAATCACTGGCTGCATATAGACAGACTTCATGGTCATCTGCTGGACTGCAGCAGCGGGACCATCCGCTTCCAGACTCAGATCTTCACCCCGGGGATGAAAGGAGACGCTCCACTAGCTGTAGCCAGCATTGAGACTTTTATCCTGTTTTCAGACATCCAGGAACTGGAGGGCAACATAGTCACCAATACCTAAGCGAATCTCTTTCTAACGCGCAACACCCATACCCCCACCAGTAGCTTTTCAGCCCCAGGCCTTGGCTCCATTACAAGCCTTGCTTCCTTCCTCTTTCTATATAGATGGAAGTTGTTCCTCTCTCTCCTTTCAGGGGGTTGTTGGTTAAAATAAATGCAAACAAAATCTCTCTATAAATCCACATGGCAAACTCACAGCATCTTGCCATTGGTCTTTTCTTTCCAGCTCCCACAGAAATTGACGAGTTGATGACTGGGGTGTTCTGTGTGAGATGTGATTGGCTCTAATTTTCTGGAGGCTGGGGAGCTTAAATGAGAGCAAGTTGCTTTGTTCTTAATGTGATTATGTTGCATCGCTGGGTATCAAGCTAAGTAAATTAGACTGCCCTTTGCTGTCTCTGCAGCTTAAACTAAATTGCCCAAAGTTGGTGTAACCCAGCAATTCATTGCTCAACAGCTCAGTGCATGGGTGAGCAGGTGGGAAGAGTGATCTGCTAAGCAAATGCATGCAGAGGACTCTGTCTAGTGCGATACAGTGCCATTGGAGGTTGTACTTTGTGGCCTTGAGGGAGACCCATCTCTAGCCCACTCAGCTAGAGACAGAGTCATTGCAATGCAAGGCCTTTCAGGCTGGTGTATGGTGGGAAGAGAGTAAGGGGGTGAATGGGGATGCCAGAGGGCTCTAAAATGTAGCCACTGGGCCAGATCCTCCACTGGTGTAAATCAGGGTAACTTCATAGAAGTACCTAATCTAGACAGATAGACACCAGTGGAGGATCTGGCCCATATTATTAGAAATGGACCCAAACATACTCCAGCTTTGGGGAGACTTTAAATCTAAAATGACTTTTGCTCAGAGTCAGGAAAATAACAATAAAGAACAAAAGTGAAGTCTCCAGGAGAGCACTGTGTGTTTCTGACTGTAACAGGCTGCAATGACTCAGAGCGTAACATGGCTGCTGTCCCTGCACAGGGAGTGAGCTTTTAGAAATGTTTAGGTGCATACAAAAAGCAAAGACCTCACAATGTCATAGCAACAGACACTGCTGCCAAAACATCAGCTCTGAACACCCCACAAACTTTGGGAAAGGATCCAGATGTTCATCGTCTGTCGAGGGCTAGCCCATTTGCATCCCCCCAGCCTATCCTGTGAAATGCTTCTAAAGGAATGTCAGATAATGGAGGAGAAACCTCGGGGTTACATTTGGCACAATAGCGCCGTTTTACCCTACGTAACAAACCTGTTTAGCAGGTCATCGGTCTGCATGTGTTGATGTTGGACTTCTCTCCTCACATGGAGCCGCCCACGCGGGACACAGGACATGGGCTCACTGTGCTATCACAGCACACAAAGGCACTTACACAGTGACAGAATAAACTACAGCCAGGGGAAAGCTCTGCTTTCCAGTAAGGCCAGCGGAGTCCAACACCGAGAGCCGAGGACGGGAGGTGAGCTCTGGAGAGCAGAGCGTGCGTCCTGAACATCAGTAATCAGAGCCATTCATTGAGATATTCCCCCTGCAGCGTCTGACCCAGACTCAATGAACAAGAAGCGAAATATTGATCTGATGCTCTGTTCAAATTTGCCTCCTCTGGTACCTACAATTAGTTTGCCAAATTGCTGTTTCTAAAGATTTTGGATTTCAAAGCTCCCCCATCATTGATTTGACAGTGGCGGCCTGGGTCCAGTTCCGGAGAACATGGGGTCGTGTAACTGGACCAGAGCTGCGTAGCTCCTGGGCAACTGCAGAGCAGCATGGGTGACTGATCCAATGTTCAGAGAGAAAGTCAGGAACCTGAGATGTCGGTGAGTTGAGCTCTATGAATGTTGTTGCTTATTTGACAGAAAGATCCCCAGGGTGGAATCTGTCAAAGATGACAGGCTGGTGGAATAGAAGCCTGGAAATCAAACTGACAGCGAACGTGTTGGGGAAAGGTAGATTGTTCATCCTCAGATCGGGTTCCACAGGAGTAGCGGTACAATGAGCTCTTGTGAGTTTTTAAATGGGATCTATCAGGTTACAAATCATACAAAACTAAGATACGTCCCTGTGTAACTAAGAGCCGCTTCAAAAGGAGGGAAAGTCAGGAACTGCTCACCATTGGTGCTCAAGATTTAATTTTTACTCCACACTTAGCTTGGTCAGTGAAAATAGGCCAATAGGTTCACTTTTGTGTCCAGTCAGTTTCACTTCCAGGTGTCAGACCCTGCTATCAGGTTTGGTTCGCAGCCATTTCAGGAGAATTGAATCCAGACACCAAATCATTCCCTATTTTAAAAATTCTGGAAAACATTTTAATATAGGTTGAAAACACACACACACATTTAACCATGCGATCAGCTCTCTTTGTTCTGTCACTTACGCCTCTGAGATGGTCCTCAGAGAGGCACTATGTGGGTTAAATAGAAAAGGGATTATACCTAGCTCTTGGGTCTCTCTTACACCGTTATTGGAGATTTCGGCTCAATTCAGCTCTCAAGGGAGTGAATGAAAAGTGAATGTCCATTCGCTTCCATGGGAGCTGGCTAAGGCCCTTACGGAGCGTCTGTGACACGTACCATTTCTGCACTATGTACTCGGTTTAACACCATGTCCTCGTCTGTACAGGCTGGCTGTCTCTCTAGGTCAGGAGAGAGGGCTGCACTGGCAGTAATAGTGATCTCTATGGGTAGGTTGTGGGACAGTCTCTCAAGGGCAATGGTGGAAACCCCCTAGCCTGAGACAGCTAAACCTGGACTGGGCACAGCGCTGGCAATCAGCTGATTGGCTGCATAGCCAGGGGTGGGCAGGGACTGGACCGGATCCTATTTTCCAGCTCATTGATACTTTTGTAAAATCCCTTTTGTTCCGAATGAAACCCGCAATCAAAGACGACTCAATACATCAGCAGCAGGGGCTGACGACGGCGTTGAATTCCTTATCGCCGTGCTGACCGACAGAGCTCCACACGCTAAATAGCCATTGACGGCAGGTTTCAGTGTGTTTAGACAGCAAAATGTCACAACCTCTCCCTGCTTGTCAGTGCTTGGTGCCGATCAGCGCCCTCCCCCCTTGACTTCAATAGACCAAGGGTGATTTACGCCAGCTGAGGATTTGGCCCTTTATTTGCACCTCTTGAATTGGTTCCTTTACAGACGCTTTAATCTCCCGGAATTGCTTTAGCTAGTGAGCGCCAGGGCAGCAGTTTTCAGCCATGTGAGGCACATTCATATTGACATATTTTTATTCGACTGTTTTAAATAGATTTTTCATAGACGTGAATAATTTATAAAAAGCCTCCAGGAAAAAGTTTTCCCTGGTCCCGCAGTCCCTCCGTGAGCAAATCTTAACGGAGCCAACCACTGCTGAGTGTTGGGAAGGAGGCTGGCTCAGCAAGTGCTATTGTGTCCCCGGAGTGGGTCTCTGCACAGGTGTCCTCAGAATGGTGGAGTTTGTAAAATAGTTGACGTCACGTAGTCATGGAAACCTGTTAGTCCTGCCGGTAACTAACCACATGTCCAATTTTGATCTCTTTTGTAGTTCCTCTTAATTACAGCTGAGGGGTGCGTGAAAAACCCGGCGCTGGAGCAGCCCTTGCTCTGGGATCAGCCAACCCAGAACTGGACCATTGCTCGTTTTGCAAATGCCACTTGCTTCCTGGCCCTCTGGCAACCATGCGGCACTCTGGGAATGTCCAGGCCCTCAGTGACTGGGGACAGAGCTGGCCCCCTGGAGGTCACTGTTTTAAACTGGGCACAGGTCAGTAATGACCCAAAGTCATTGATATCAGATCCCGGGCCAATGGAAAACCAGTTGGTGGTCTCAGCCCAATGCTGACCATACAGGTGTCCTCAGAACATAAAATCACCACAGCAATTGACTCCAGTCACCATGAGGGCCAAGGATGAACTGGACCATGGAGCTGAGCAACTTGCTTTCTCCTGGTGGAGCTCCCTGCAGGACTGGGGCTCAGATCCCTTCTGAACACCACCCGCCACTCTGTTCCCGGCCCTCTGCTCATTGGGGCCAAGGGCTAGGAACAGTAACATTTCAATTGCTGTTCTATCCTGTAGACCTGTCCCAGTGGGTGCTCAGGGTTAGATCCACTCAGCTGAAGGACGGAAGGTGTTTCTGTGAGCCCCCCGGGGCCAGCCCAGCTCTGAGAGCGTGATCTGGATTCTCTTGCGCACCGTGCAGCACGTCTGCAGTTTGTGGTGTTCCAGTTACGCGGGTGGGAGCCCAAGAAGGGCGACCGAGCTGCGCAGAGGCCACGGAGGGTCTAATTTGCCCTGCAGAACCTGTCATGCTGGTGATGATGCACGAGATGGAGAGACCCCAGCTTGTGCCTCCGAGCCCAGAGCACTTGGCAGGACAACAGCTGTTCACTTGTATGTCGAGCCCAGAGGGTTGTGGTGTCAGTGAGGCACAGGGACCCCTGAGGAGCCCCATGAGGGTTTGTACAGACATCCCAGGACCTCGTCAGTGCTGTCTATCAGGGCAGTGAGTACAGAGATTCCTGAGCACTTTAGATGATTTAAGATTCATGTAACATTAAGATTATTTCGACTGTCAACTCTTTTGGCTGGGACCATCCCTTTGTTCTGGGTTTGTGCAGTGCCTGGCATGCAGGGGGCCCCTCGGCTTTACCGCAGTACAGATAATCAATGGTAATAAGCATCACAACTCAGCCCAGCAACTGGGTCAGGAAGAACTCTCCTGAGAAACCCTGGGCCAGGAGACCTGAAAGCGCGGTGGCAAGAGCTGTTCTGCCACTACTGTAGCAGTGTCCTGAGGAACCCTGTCTGGTCAGTGCGTGGAGGGGCCTGCATCCAGCCCCCCATGTCTGAACAGAAGAGGGATGCCCCAACACCAACAGAAATCTCCATGCCATGAAAGATGCCGTGATCTGAGTTTCTTGCCAATCTTCTCCCTTCTCCCATCCCCCCCCAGTTCTACTATGTATGAAGAGTTCCCAGCTATTGTCAAACATCCAGCAAGGGCTACGGTTACAATTCAACCAATAGTGAAACACCAAGGCAGATCAGGGCAGCCGCATCCCTCTGCATGGAGGCCATAGGGCAGGGGCCTGCACCACTGTCATTATTTCAGCCATGGAAGAGGGCAGGGTCTGGGTGGTTGTAAAGGAAAGTTGCTGGTTACAGCATTCAGGTTCCTTGGCCTTCAGGGAGCCCTTTCTTTATCCTGTACCTGCAAAGCTCACCGGGCTGGTTCCCCCCAGGAGAGAATTGAGCCGCTGAAGTCAAACTGATTGTGTGCTTCTTGTCCAACTTGCCACCCTCTTCTTGGACGCCCCCGTTTTCAGCCGGTTTGTTTGTGACGGGCGTGGGGTTGCCGTCTCTCACAGAAAGGGCCTCCTGGCTCAGTGGAGTGATCCGGCGTGCTGAGCTTTAATGATCTCTCAACACAATGTTCCGTTATGGTCAAAGAAAACAAGGTATTATGCAAAAATAGCCGTTGTGGTGCTACGTTTCCATGTATTGCAGGGGAGGTGAGGTGGGGGGGAGAACAACCAGGATTCCTTAGAGAATAAATAAATCAAGAGAGGGTTTGTCCTTTGAGCTCTCCCAGAGATTTGGGGCAGTCACTGTTCTCTAAGGAGCCAGTCTGACAACCCGGGTACCAAAATCTCCCACTGATTTCCACTGGCATTTTGGGGGGTGCAGGTAACCCAGGGCTGGTAACACCTTAGTAAAAGCACAGCTGCTGTAGCAGTTCATGAACAGAGTCCACGGTCTGACTGAAGAGAGCGCGGGAGATGCTGGAACAGAAGAGGTTGGAATATCAATGGTTAAATATAGCTGATAGACAAGAACAAAGGCAAACAAAATATAGGTGACGATGCAGCCAAAGTTCTTGAGGAGCTGCAAACATACCTACCGCTCCTCTGAGCTGTAGTAAAGATGATATCGGGCCAGGCCCTCAAGTGGTGCAAATCAGCATAGCTCCATTGCCCAGGGATATTTTAAGGCACTAGACCAGCTCATGTAAGAAACATGAGACTTGTCAATCCTATGTGCTCATATAGTGCTGCAGAAAGTAGGGGCAGGAGGGGTCAAACCACAGCCATTACTGAAGCTAAACTCCCATTGATTTAAGTGGTGGGTTTGCCTGAGTAAGAACTACAGAATTTGGCCCAAGAGTGTAAAACTGGTAAAAATGATCAATGTGCCAAAGGGCCTATTTGCCTATCACGGTTACTATTTCGAGACGGGCTTTGCACTGCGGTAGGAGGGTTTATAAGCATTTCCACCCACCATTCCACTTCTCTCTCTGCCAAATATTCCCTGAGTTATTTGTTTCCCTATGTCAGTGTTTCCCAGCACTGAACCAAGCCATAGAATTTATGTTGGTAATAAAATTTGTCATGATGCCAATCAAATTGCAAAGAGTGTAATGACCTTTTATTATAGTGCAATCCCTTTCCTAATGACATTTGCTCTGCGAAAAAACTGATTTTGCTTTCAGATGGTTTATTGGGGGCATCCCATAGCCCTTTGCTACATAAAGAAACAGGGAGAATGTGAACCTAGACAGACCCTTAAAGGATAATGCAAATAGAGAATTCTGAAAGTTCACGATAAGAACTGGAAACACATACACACCTGCTGGTTTATAATGGCGCCATGTTTTTTCATAATCTGAGTAAACACAGTGCGTTTTGGGGGAGTTTATTTGTACCTTTTGCAGCCTACCTAGTAAAATGACTAGTCATTTTAAAATAAGTCAGTCATAACTTAGGACAGATTTCCCCTGAAAGACTGAATTGTAGAGTCCTTGAAGTCATTATAATGTGTCCATTATTAGTAATGTAAGGAGACTGTGGCTTTCTAAAAAAATCCAGAAAGAATGAAGCCATGGCTGTTTATCAGACAGTGTGAGAGCAAAGCAGAACTGCTGCTTCTGATGCGAAGTAATGCTATGTATAGATACATCAATCCATGGTCTTTATGGAACCTGCCACGCCAGCCCTGCCCATGATATAATCAAGAGCAACTGAATGTAGGATGCAGTGGTCAGGCTAGCAACATGAAAATACATTTTCACTTAACCCGAATGGTTCCAAATCAACCTAACATAGTAGGAATGATGATGATAAATCTCACGCTCTGCCTTGTAACAACTTCACCCTGCACAAGAGCACAGTGTACGCCTGTATTGATATCAAACCTCTGTAAAGAGAACCTGTTAAAACACCAGCATTATAAAGTTGGTCCCAGCATTTCAATGCTATGCTCTAAATGAAATGCTTTCTCCACTCCCCCTCCTGCCTTTGATCAAAGGATGGGTCTTTCTTATGGCTCCTCTCTCCTGGTGTGGATTTCCAAGCTGGAGGTGGAGAAGCCCAGTCAGTGTGACACTCCCCTCCTTGGAGCTGTCAGGAGCAATAAAAAATCCTTCCCTTCTCAAACTTCTTCAGCTTGAATCCTGCAGGATTTGCATCAGAGGCAGAATGTCAGAGCAGAACTCTCCAGTTCAAGCGGCTAGCCTTCCCAGGCAGGATATACGAACAAACTCCAGCCACGCTGCCAACCCTGTGTTGCTCACAACCCAAACGGATTCCCGGGACAAGTGGAGCAAAAAAATGGATTTTCTTTTATCCGTGATTGGATTTGCTGTAGATTTGGGCAACGTCTGGAGGTTCCCTTATATCTGTTATCAGAATGGAGGGGGTAAGGACACAACTTTACTTTTTTAATCCTCTTCTAAAGAAAAGAAAGTGGCTTTTTATTTTTCAATTTTTAAAAATTTATTATTTCTTTCTTTTGTTTAGTTGGTTCTTACAGCGTTTATTGTGAACCCAGAAAGTTCGGTGAATGACAAAACTTCTGCTGGGATTTGTCTCTCTTTTCTGTTTTACCTGTTCTTATTTTAAATATCTTTCCAGAAATGCTGATCCTCATGAGATTAGAGGTGTGAATTTATGAATATGGGAGGGGAAATGCAATTTTTATGATTAATATACAAGTTTTTAAAAAAGAAAACGGAAAATGTCGAATGGGACCGAAAAGATCAAATCCTGTGTGGTTGTTGTTAACTTTGCAGTCTTCCCAGTTTGTGAAACTGATCACTTGTGATGGCTTACATTTTAAGATCATCATTTCAAATGTCCAAAACATCCTTGCTTTAAGATTACTGTGCAGGATTACAGGTGTAGGGCTAGCACAGTCATGGGCTTGAAAAATAAAGCCAAATAGCTCCTTAAGGAGCTGTCCATGGTACTAGCCTTCAGCACTAAATAAAACAGACTTCAGTAGTTCAACCAATTAATTAAACATTCCAATTATTTCTTCCTGATAGAAATAATTACCTGAAAGTTCAAGACAAACCAGAATCCTGATTTTAGAACAGGTTTTCAGCAACTGATGAGCAAACAAACTGTTTTAAATAAACAAGAGTAGAAAAATCCTTTTTAAGAAAGTGAAAATGTGGAAATGGAGACTTTGTGCTGTTTGCAGAAGACACAGTGGATTCAATTGCCAAAAGCCATGGGCATTTGGGTATCACACCTTAATGCGTGGCAAATTAGAAGAAAATAATTAATGCCATGCTACACACTGCAGGCTGGATTCTGATCTCAGTTTCAGCCACGTAGATCCAAAATATCTACACTGAAGTCCATGGAGTTATTCTGAGTTAACCCCCGTGAAACTGAGGGCAGCCGTTAGCTCCTAGCTGTCAATTTGGCCTGAACATATTTTCCTTAAACGTGCCAAGTAAATATAAATGTAAAAGCCATTTAATAAAACTGTCAAAACAATCACAGGGTGTCTTAAATAAAGGAAAGAAAGAGGAAATGGCACAAAGAGAGAAGTAGAGAGAGGGCAGGAGAGAGAGAGCACACATCAGATATGATTGGTTTGTCACTTACGCTCTAATATACATTAATAAAAGTAATTGTGTTTTAACTGGCTTTCCTTCCTCGCAGACATTCTGCTTTTGTCATACAATAGAACTTACAGAACTATTTTCACTCTCATGAAAAGGCCATTTCCTAAGCTCTCCTTCCAAGACCAACCCTCTGCTTTCATAAAAGCCAGTTTCTGGGCTTCTCTCCCTCAAGAAAATTGAGTGTTGTGTAAGTTGTTACAGTTGTGGGCTGCAAGTTACCTGCAAAGTAAGAGGAAACTTTTAAATTCTGTCCACTGTGAACACTTTTCTTTTTTGATTAACATTTAAAACACTCCCTGAAAGTAACGAATAGCAATGTCCGCTAGCACAGTCCTGTTTCAGTCAGGAGTTTGCAACCTTTGCTTTCCTTGCACAGAGAGGTGCGCAGCATTTGTTCTCTTCCTTGGCAAATGATCAGATTCTATAAAGAGCAGGCTAGAGAGACTGTCATGAACCAGGTCTCAATCATTCTATGCCCCTGTTTGCATTTCATGCAACTATTTCTGCTGACCTCCAGTAGGATGCACGTGAATTGCTGCAGCACTACTTGTCGGGGGGTTTACTGCTCCTGGCAGGTTATCAAATACATATTTCAAGCAACAGGCTGGTTAGCCTAGTTTCTAGCTGCTTTAAGAGGTGCTCTGGGGTCCTAGTTGTACATAAAAACGTAAGAACATAAGAGTGGCCAGACTGGGTCAGACCAAAGGTCCATCTAGCCCAGTATCCTGTCTTCCAACAGCGGCCAATGCCAGGTGCCCCAGAGGGAATGAACAGAACAGATAATCATCAAGTGATCCATCCCCTGTCGCCCATTCCCAGCTTCTGGCAAACAGAGGCTAGGGACACCATTGTACACAGGATTGTTTGTGCCTCTCCAATCTACAGCTGTAAAGGGTGGAGTTACAGTCACTGAAAACAGCCAGTCATTAAACAGCATCATCCCCCTTCGAGCTAATGGACACTCTGACAGCACTAGGGCTGAGAGTGCAGCTTTAGTGACTAGTGCTTGAACTCTGCGGTCAGAAATCCTGCTGGGAAAGGGTAACGTGGCTTCTACAAAAGGTGGCCAGTGGTAGCAGGTGCTAGTGTTTGGGGACGGATGCCATTTTGTTCCTGCTCAGTCGCCGCAGTTTGCTCATGCTTGAAAGGACACGGTCAGAAGAGCGAGCGTGGTTTTGAAGCATCCTTCCCCAGGTTACCAAGAACGACTCTGCTCAGTGGAGCTGAAAGAAGTGTGGGGCTGCCGTGTACTTTGTCAGGGTGCTGGCTGTTTGCTTTGTGCTGTGCACAGCGCGGGCTGGCAGCCTTCCCCTTTACAAACCGTTTCACTTTCCCGTTCTCTTGCCCCTGCCCGACGCCACTGAGTTTTGGAGTCAGGCTTTTGACCCCATGAGGGAATCTATAAGCCCATGCTCCTGTGCACAGAGCTCCAAAAGGGGATGGAGCCAGAGCTCCCCTTCCGCTCTGGACACCCTCCTGGGGAGTAATAAGCTGCCTCCTGCACAGGTTCAGCCTTTGCAGGCCTGGGAGCTCTGGGTGGCATTCTGTATCTGCAAGGTACAATGCTTCCCATTGCTTCCCCTGCTCAGCACAGCTCCGCCCTGCCCCTCACTCTGGGCTATGCTTAAATGGTACGACCCAGCTGAGCCAATAATAACCGAGCTCTATATCCCATCTGCGCCAGTCCCCGCATGGCAATGCCTGTTCTGATTGTAAGTGAAGAGTTCAGAACAATTCTTCCATTCTCCTCCCCCTTGAGACCCAGCATCATGGGTTACATCTGCGACCTCAGGTTTCCACCGCTATGCTTTACATTACAGGCGTGCTCAGGGTCAGGCCCCATTGTGCTTGGGGCTGTTCAGACATCTAGCAAGACACCGTCCCTGTTGCTGGCTGCTGCGGTAGCTCAAGCCCAGCCTGTGGCCCTGAAGTGGGGCGATGGTGGGGATGAATAGCCATGAATTCCCTTGAGATCCAGGTCACTTTCCTTCAGTGCCTTCACTTGCATGGATCTGACACCACTGCCGCCTTTCAGCTGCTGAGAAGGCATCTTCGCCCTTGTCCTCTGGCTTTCTGGGGGTCAGTGTGACCGTGATGTCTTGGAAAATGTGTTTAGTGAGTCCTCGTTTTACAGCCCAGGCCAGAACCAAATTACTATGGTGAGAGGCTGTTCTTGGATTCCCAGCCTGAGTCTGCAGTTGCAGGAGGCTTGGATAGTTTCGAGAAGTACCCAGATTTCTGGATGCTGATGCAAGCAGGAACCCAACACCTTTGCAGGTTCACCCCCGCCTAGTCACGTACCTTCTTGAGCAGAAGGAGTTAAATGTCCCTTGTTCACATTCACAGGAGCTCTGGTGACGCCCACATCTCCCTACATGACCCCTTGCCAGTGGCCATTCATCCAAAGGAAAACCCCACATGTGCACTGGATAGTATAAAGCAGCCCTTTCCTTGGGTATGGGACTTTCAGAGAGAGGAGCCGTGGGGGGTAAGTTAACTAATCCCGATAGGATAATCTGATGAATAGAGAGAGCAGTTCCAGTTAGAAAGAATCCAGTGGGCACAAGTCTAGCCCTAGTAATTACTGCATCGTCATGAATAATGCAAATTACAGCATTAATTATTGAGTTCATTGAGTGACGATACATATTCATTGGGATTTTCTCTGTAGAGCCTTTAAAACCTGAAAGGTGCTTAATATCTTATTCTCTCCCTTCTGATCGTCTGCACGGCCCAGTGTTACAGCCAATCCGTCTGTTCCTGGCTAAAAGGGGCCCCCTTATGGACAGGTAATGACACCATCACACACACACTTCAGAACATCCAACCACTCATAAAAGCCAGTGCGTTACCACAGCTCGTAGGGAGAAAACGTTGATTCATTGGCTCCGTTACATACACGCATGTACCCAGATAGTGTTGTCGAGAATTTGCAGTATGTCTCACAGACACTGAGCCCACTCAGTAAACAATCTCTCATCTACATTCCCACACATTGCATGGAGGACGGGCCCAATTCACCTTTAGTGTAACTCCACCAACATCAACTCCGCGGGGAGCTGGGGGATCGGTACGTACCTACCTGTTTGCAGGCAGGTCTGCTACATAAAGGGGTCCCTTGTTGTCAGCGCTGGGATGCTGATGTGGGCTGTGTAGGAAGAGGTCTCTTCCAGTGCTTCCATGAGGGGTGCAGAGCCCTTGTGCACCCAGTCCTGTATCATTGGGGTAGCAGGAAAGCCACAGCTGCAACTTGGGGGTGAAATCCTGGCTCTGCTGAAGTCAATGGGAAAACCCCCACGGATTTCAGTAGGGCCGGGATTTGAGCTCAGGTGCCCACCCCGTGCTCAGAGAGGGGCAGGATCGTGACGCAGTCCTGGAGCCCAGACATGCTGTTTCAAATAGATATTCCCAACCCATCTGGCTGGCTTGTGAGTCTGCCTTTGCTGCTGTGCATGCCATGATGTTCTGTGGTGGTTTTGCCTCTCTCGCTGCAGGGGCCTTTCTCATTCCTTACACGCTGATGGCCATCTTTGGAGGAGTCCCTCTCTTCTACATGGAGCTGGCCCTGGGCCAGTTTCACAGGACAGGAGCTATCTCCATCTGGAAACGCATCTGTCCCATCTTTAAAGGTAAGACACCCTGCCCCCACCCTGGAAACTCAACGTTCACTTAGCATTAACGGGCTGTGTCCTCTGCTTTGCCAAACGGAGAGAAATGAAGGTAAATTAGAGTCCTGCTGCAGGTAGGTACGTTGTCACCCCCTGTGAGATGCATTTGCAGTAATATTTATAGCTCACAGACAACACCTCTTCCATGTCTCAACTGCCCCTCCCTCCCTGCACACAGAGCCTTGCAGCACACGGCTGTCCAAGCTCCCCAGCTCCCGGGACCCCTTCCCCTTCTCATTTCCCTTCCCACAACCTGTTCCGCTGCTCCTCTTAAAGCAGCAGTGTCCAAAATATGGAAAACCACAGAAATAAGTAGCTGTCACAATAGGGCAAATTCATCCCAGATGTAACTCCATTAACTGGCCTGACACAACTAACGCTACTAGCAGCGCATGGGAATAAAGCCCCCATCCCTGGAATCCGGTGCTCTGTGTACAGCTCTCACTCAGTCCCATGGAGTTATGCAGGGATGCCATGACTGATGTGGAAGAGAACCAATGCGCATGGACTGCCTGGCTTGCAGGGATCCCATGATGTGCTCCTCTAAAGACCTCGCCCTTCTCTCCACACAGGCATTGGCTTTGCTATTTGCATCATCGCCCTGTACGTCTCCTTCTACTACAACACCATCATCGCCTGGGCCCTGTACTATTTCTACTCCTCCTTCACTGGTACCCTGCCCTGGACCAGCTGTGACAATCCCTGGAACACCCCCAACTGCACCAACTACTTTGGAAAGAGCAACGTGACTTGGACCACCTTCTCCAAGTCGCCAGCAGAAGAGTTTTATACGTAAGTGCATGTAAGTGGATTACGTGACTGGGCTAGGGGGAAATCTCTCGCTCGTTGGCATCCAATCACCACAGCGCCTCAGCACGAGGGCCTGCTATGCAGAGTAGCAGAAGGAATGATCTTTGGCATTTCCATTTCAGGCAGACACATAATAACACTGCTTTACATTTTCATTTGGGACTCTCAGCAAGATTTACAAACATGGCTCCCGCTGCTCCATGCGGTGGGTAAGTAGTATTACCCGCATTTCACATACAGGGAAACTGAGGCATAGACCGGTTACGTGATTTGCCAACCTGAGGCCCTTATACATAGTGAGCCAGGGACTGGGTGAAGAGCAGCATGTAGGAGTCCCAGTGCTCAGGTTTCAGCCTTACCCTCTCAACCATAGTTCTTACAGGTCAGTCACAGCTCAGCAATGTTCCTTCTGGGGAAGGGCATTCTGGACTGTGCATGCCAGGGGCAGGGTGTCAGATCTGGCCATTACATCAGCCTCCCAGTGGACAATGGCTCAGCATTCCCCCTCTTTCTTGTATTACCCTGTTTCCCCGAAAATAAGACAGTGTCTTATATTAATTTTTGCTCCCAAAGATGCGCTAGGTCTTATTTTCAGGGGAGGTCTTATTTTTCCTGGAGCTTCAGGGCCTTATATTCCGGGGTGGCCTTATTATCCGGGAGGTCTTATTTTCGGGGGATGCCTTATATTACAGCGAGAGGCAAAACTGGAAGTAGGTCTTATTTTCGGGGGATGTCTTACTTTCGGGGAAACACGGTAGTGACTAAGCCGCCGGGGTTTTTTTGCCACAGGAGGAAGGTCCTTGAGATTCAGAAATCCAGTGGCCTGTATGACGTCGGCGGGATCCGCTGGCAGCTTCTCCTCTGCCTTTTTCTCATCTTCACGATTGTTTACTTCAGCCTGTGGAAAGGAGTGAAAACCTCAGGGAAGGTAAGGAGGGCTCCCACACCTGTTCTTCCTGTCAGTGTCCGAATGAGTAATAGCTTCATATTCCCAATGCAGAGGCATCATACGGCTAACGCAGAGCCTGCTGCACTAACCCTCAGGGCCTGCCGTGTAGACGCACACCCCTAGCACTCTGCATCTCACAAGCAAGCACCTCAGCAGAGGAGCCTGGTACAGCGCATTCACTGCGCTTGTGATCTGTTGTAGTGGATGGGACTCCCTGGCAGAGCGGGGATTGCACATGGCCGGAGGTCTGCTGCCCAAGGATTGTTCACCCATGAAATCTGGGCGTCATTTCAACAATAAACACACGTGAGAACTCTGGCGTCTGCTCCCTGGCAATTTGCAAATAAAGGAAAAAAGGCAAAATTCATCCAATAGATTGTAACTCATATTTGCTCTGCCGTCTTGGGACAGTCCATAAGAAATGCAGGTGGTTTTCTCCTGCAGTCTGTCTGCCTCATGTTCTCACTGCTCCAAAGCTTCCGACAATGTTACTCACTCCAGTCCAGGGCTAAATACAGTCCCTTTCAACAACTGAAGGTGCCCTTGAAACTGGGCACCCCTTGCTTGCCAGCCACAACGGCGGGGTTCTCTCTGTACGCTGTACTACAGTCTGCAGAAGAAGAAATGGGAAGCAGAAGGAAAAAACATACCTCCTTGCCTGATTTCCAGCAGTGCTGAGTAGAGTTGTGCAAATAATTGATATTTTGGTTCAATGGCAAGTAAAAAAAAAAAATTCACTCCAACCCCAAAATGAAATTTTTTGAAATGTTCAGTGAATCAAAAAGTTGGAAAAAAAATCATGTGGGGTTGAATGAAATGTTTTGTTTTGATTCCAAGCATTTAAGGTTTTGTTTTAATTTTTAAAAAACAAAATTGAAGGGACAGTCAAAACAAAAAGTAATTTTGAATTGAAAAATTGAAACATTTTGACTTGCTCAGAAGCTGTGTCTGTTTTTTAACTGAAACAATTCAGCCAGACCGACACAAATTCCCCACACATTTCGGTGTTGCCAAATCTGCATTTTTCACGGACACAAGATTTGGCGGAAGGTTTTGGCCCGCTTGTGCGGCGTGCCCACTTGGAGTCAGTGGGGGATCAGCACAAATCAGGCCTCCAGATAAGCACATAGCGTAGAATGTTGTTGTTAGGATCAATTAGGGCAACCTCTGTTCCGACTGTTCTATCTGAATGATCAGTGCATGCACAGTCCCCGAGCAGCAAACTTCCCCCACCGACTCCCAGGTCAGACCTGGGAATGCACAGATGTAAGAGCTCAGTCTTGCAAAGACTAAATGAGGTCATCTAGCTATTTCCCTACCAAAGTTGTTACCAAGTCCCCCCACAAGCTGTATCTATCATCCTTTCTCAGCAGCACAGCATCACCTGGGAGGCATGAAATTCTTTCCTACATTTGCCAAAGGCAATGAGCGAACCCATTCTAAGCTGAGCGCACTACTGATCAGCGAGCCAGGGGCAGACTCCAATGTCACTGAGGTTTGGAGAGTCATTTTCTGACCCCGCAGCTGAGCGATCATTCCAAACGGTGGCCACTAAGACTGAATTCCATTCGTCTCTCTCACCAGCTCAGCCACAAAGACGGGAGGCCGTTTGACACAGAGCGTCGGTGACGACCCTGCAAATATCTGCATTAATTCTTTGCTGGATGTGACCTAGAGGAGTGGCCGGCGTCTGTCTCTCCTGTCACTGAAACCCTTGTCCGGTCTCTCCTTTCAGGTGGTGTGGGTGACAGCTACGCTGCCTTACATCGTCCTCCTCATACTGCTGGTTCGGGGAGCTACTCTGCCAGGGGCTTGGAGAGGGATCGTCTTCTATCTCAGACCCGACTGGGAGAAACTCATGAGCACTGCTGTAAGTTACACCCAGCAGATCCCCAGCCCAGGCTCTGACCTGCTAAGGAGCACTCCTTGCCACTGGGGGTTTGTTGTATTTAGCGATGTATACAGGAGCCATCCGAGAGCCTGGAAGATGCTGAGACAGGTTCAATGCTCCGTTTCGTTTTTATATTTTAAACCATTTATGTGACGTCAGAGCTGGCTTAACAGCCCTGGAGACATCAGGCCTCTGCCTGTCTATCCCAAGACAGGTATAGCATGGACAGACACAGCTGAACTCCACACATGCCAGCCCAAACTCAACACTCTTGGCTACATGAGGGACAATCAGAGGTGTAGAATCTCTGCCAGCACCAGCCAGGCTGGAGGCTATTGTGTTGACTGGGCACAGGCCTTCTTCTGCCACGTTGCCTCGCCCTGCTCTGAGTGTGGCATAATGGTAACGGCGCCCTTCCACTGCTGGAGCTACAGGCTGGGGCTACGTCATGGGGGGCCTTTAAGAACATAAGAACGGCCACACTGGGTCAGACCAATGACCCATCTAGCTCAGTATCCTGTCTTCTGACAGTGGCTGGTTCCAGGTCCTTCAGAATGGGGCAATTACCAAATGATCCGCCCCCTGTCATCCAGTCCCAGCTTCTGGAAGTCAGAGATTTAGGGACACCCATGGCATGGGGTTGCGTCCCTGACCATCTTGGTTAAGAGCCATTGAGGGATCTATCCTCCATGAACTTATCTAATTCTTTTTTGAACCCAGTTCTACTTCTGACCTTCACAACATCCCCTGGCAAAGAGTTCCACAGCTTGACTGTGTGTTGTGTCAAGAACTACTTCCTTTTGTTTGTTTTAACCCTGCTGCCTACTAATTTCATTGGGTGACCCCTGGTTCTTGTGTTATGTGCAGGGGTAAATAACACGTCCCTAGTCACTTTCCCCACACCAGTCATGATTTTATAGACCTCAATCATATCCTCCCTTAGTCGTCTCTTTTGTAGGCTGAACAGTCCCAGTCTAAAGGCAAGGACAAAGACTTGTAAGCAATGCAGTAGAGAAGGGGGGACTCAGAGGGAGGGGCTGATGTGATCAGAGCAACCAATCAGGGAGATGATGCTAGCAGCAGCGTTAAATGTGCTTAATGTGACATTAATTGCACCTGCTGGATCTCCCATCCTCCCACATGATGGTACATCTGCTGTATTCACCTCAGCAAGCAACTGCCTTTAAATGCCACCCCAACCCCCCCCCCCCCAGCTGCCAGTGCTTGCGGATTCATTTGGCAGAGACTCCCAGCGCAGATCTGCGAACCAGAGAGTAATAGGTTCATTATTCCTTCAGAAAATAGAGGCGCACTGGACAAGCTCTTGGAAATGTAAATCTTTAATTGAATCACCCATCTCATTTGCCGTCGAGTGTTATTTATGCTGTGTTTTCGCCCCATCTTTGTAAAGCGGGCCTGACAATAGACTTCCTGTCTGTAATTACTGCAGAGCTGCACTTGAGAATTTTCATTAAAGGTAATCAGTGATATACTTTCCAATTAAAACCTTTCATAACAGATACACGGCCAATCATGCTGCAGCCATCACTTCTTCCAGGAACTGTGAGCCAAGCCCCAGTGTAGCTGGATGCCAGGAGAGGGTTTGGGTGCGCTGCAGTTTCACATCCTCATCCCTTCTCTCATCCTGATTTCTCTGCTTAGACTGCAGCTGAATTAGGTGTCACTGTTCAAGTTCTCTGCTGCTAAATTACCCGTGGAAGGACACCTGCTTCCCTTCACCCTAGAAGATCCATCTCCCCAACTCCTCCCTGTGTCTGGGGTGTCCTTCCAGGAGGAATTGGGGAGCAAGGGCAAGCAAGGGAACCACATCCAAGAAAGAGTAGTCAGGGAAATATATTTAAATAGGGGTCAGCAATGTGACACACAACCCCAGGGCTTGTCTGCCCTGGGACCTCACATTGTGTTAAAGCCGGTCCCTGAGCTGCATGGGATCTATGACATTGACACACGGAACACCCGTCGGCACTGCGAGAGTGGTGCAGAGGGGCCACAGTGTAAACAAGAATCTAGCATGGAGCGTTCAGCATTGGAGCAGCTGCTTGCTCCCTGGGGCTAACCACGACCTGCTGACATGATACCCTGGCTATACTCAGTTGTGCGTAATACCATGTTAGTTACCACCACTCCTCTGGGCCACGCTCCAGAGTGATGTAATTGCCCAGCGCAGACGAGCCCAGTGAAGAGCAGACACACATATAAGGCACAGTGCCACAGGCAGCCTGGCCAACCTGGGATTTTTTTCAGCGCTTTCAAAATGAGGCAAAGGGCACATTTCAGAAACAGACGGTTAGAGCTGCACTCCGTTACACACGGCCTGGGGGTCAGAGAGAACGCAAAGGGAGCTGACCTATTTGTGGTGCCCACATTCACACCCCATGAGCGGGAGGTGGCCTGTGTGTGTTTGGGAGATGGGCTTCCTGGCCGGGTCACAGCCCCTGGGATCCACCCGTCCTCCTGCCTCTAACTCAGCGTCTCTGCTTGTTTGGCCAGGTTTGGGTTGATGCTGCTGCCCAGATCTTTTTCTCCTTGGGCCCTGGGTTTGGTGTTCTTCTCGCACTCGCCAGTTACAACCATTTCAACAATAACTGTTACCGGTAAGAAACCGCGGACTCTGCCCTGGCAGACTAGCCAGCAGCAGGATGTGAGCCGAGCCTCCCATGAGCAGCAGAACACACAGAAAACTCACCCACATTGCACAGGCCAGCACGGGGCAGGCTCCCTCCCGCGGGCCTGCCACTTGTCCCCCCTTCTTGCCTGCAGGTGAGAATTCTAGTCCTTGGGCTCCTCACTGCCTCCGGTGCAAATGGAAGAGCCAGAGGAGCAAGCTCTTAGAACGGGGTTCCCAGTTCCTCTCTGCCGGGTACAAAGGTGCAGCTGCAAGTGTTGAAGGCACAAATTGCCCCTGCAGAAGGGCAGCTCGGCCTCTGCCTGAGCAAAAATACCCCTGAAAGTGCCAGGCCTATGTGATCCCGCAGTGCGCCCCGAGCCACATCCGGCAGGACAGTGAGCCCAAGCAGTGGGATGGGAGCCTCTGCCAAGGGCCTCCAGCTTCCCTCTTGCTCCCATGCAATGGGGGGGGAGGGTATCAGCAGCCACTGCTCTGCTGTCTGGGAATGCTGCTTCTAAGCAGTCAGGCACCTTCCCGTGGATTCCCAGAGGGCACTGGGGGCTTCCATGGGATTGCTCAGCTGGGTGGGTCTTAGAACTGTCTCTGCCCTCCAGAAAGAACCAGTTTCTATGCTGTTTCTGCACATATCGGTCACACCCCCAACAGACAGGGCCAGCTCCCCAAATTATTCAGTGCTCTCATCCTAGCACCAGGGGAGACAGTGCTGTCACCTGGACAGAGGGCTGCCTCAAACCAATTGTCACTGCAGGATCCAAACTCCCAGATGTGCAATCTATGGGAACCTCCCTGGAAGAGGAGCGGCCAGGCACTTCGGAGCGCTAATCCCAACTCTAACAGTGTAAAGCCTACTCCGTTCAGCACAGAGCAGGGGCAGCCCTCTGGCTCCTGGCTGGTTGACAGTGTCCCAGAGATTGGACTCCCCAGGTACAATCCAAATCCCAGCACTTACCCCTGTGGGTGCCCTAGCCCATGGTGCTTAAGGAAATTCTGTCCGGCTCTTTGTTCAGTCCTAAGCAAGCAGAGTTGTCCTTCCCAAACATGAATCCTGCCTCCAGAGCTGGAAGCAGCAGCGGTCCTGGCCACTCAGGTGCATGGGAATGAATCCCTCTTGTGCCTCATGATGTGAGCAAACTAAACCTCACTTTTACAGCTCTTACTCTTTATGGTTTCTTTGGGGAGGGGGATAAGGGGAAGGCTTTGGGCCTCTAGGGACTGGGGCTAGAAATGCAAATGCAAAAACAGTTTTTGAAATACCTTGCCCTTCTAGTCACCCGCTCCCGTTCTGCCTTCCAGAGACGCCATAGTCACCAGCGCGGTGAACTGTCTGACCAGCTTCCTGTCAGGGTTTGTCATTTTCACAGTGCTGGGCTACATGGCTGAAATGAGAGACGTGGAGGTGGAAGATGTAGCAAAAGATAAAGGTTTGCCTCCCTTACACCTGTTAGCCTTGGAATAGTCCCTTCCCCTTAGCCCTGGCCAGCTCTGGATATCAGCAAGCTGCCTGTCTGGAGCCATGCATTAGGGACTGGGGGGTGAAACCAACGTCCTGAGCATCAAGATCTGAGTTATGTCCCTTGCTTTGCTGTATGACCCTGGGCAAGTCACTTCCCCTTTCTGTGCCTCAAATGTCCCCATCTATTGTAAGGAAAGACAATTCTCACCGACCTCACAGGGCTTGAATTATATGTGTCAGTACAGTGATCACTGCATGAACGTTTAGATTCCAGACCACGACTCAGGTTGGAGCTTTCCTAGAAGTGTCAACGTGCTGGAGTCACACAGCTGCAAGTGGGGACAGAATATGATCCTCTGCAAGCTAACAAACATGGGGTGAAGTTAGGGAGCTACTGTGTGTGGTGCCCACTATTGGTGACTACAGAGACAGTAATGGCCAAAGGTGAAATGATTAGACTAAGCAAGAGCGAGGTCAATTGGGCAGTGGAATAACCTGCCACAGGAGGGGATGGAATGCCTGGCGATCCGGGAAGGGAAATCCCAGACTGGTAAGCCCTGGCAGGGTTGAGTAAGGGCAAGATTTTCACAGACATTTATCTGCCCCTCATGCCTTTGAAAATCTCCACCTAAATGTTTTTCCGGCATGGGAAGAAAATCATCATAAGCAGAAGGCAGATGCCCTGGGACTTTCATAACACAGACTATTTTCATAGCAACCGGATGGAAGGAAATAACCTGATGTTCCCTTCTAGGTCCGAGTCTCCTTTTTATCACCTACCCTGAGGCCATCGCAAATATGGTGGGCTCTACCTTCTTCGCCATCATATTCTTCCTCATGATGATCACTCTGGGGCTGGACAGCACGGTAGGTACTTTGATTTCCCTATGGGGCGAGAGCAAAATGATCCAAGAACGTCATGATTGTACGTTCCAGGCCCTTCGCTCCCAGAAGGGTTACTTTGGGGTGGGACTTTTGGTCATTGCTATATATCATTCAAAATTGGGGGGTGCACGGGTGGGGGGGGGCAGGAACAGTAACAAAGAATATGCCATCTGTACCTCTCTAAATATGACCCAGGTATGGATGAACTCAACATGTCTTTGATTCCTCTCTGTTCAGTAAGGGCCTCATCCTGCTTCCCCCAAAGTCCATGTGAGTAGAATATTGGCTTCAAAAGAATTAGGACTGGGTCTTGAGCAATACTTCCGGCAAGCTGTGGGAGCAACGCGTGCTCAGCATGTCTCGGGATCAGGCCCTATTCCTATTTGGTGTTACTTGGCCTATCAGTGTTCCTTACAAGCCCCCAAGATGCTAGAAGAACTTGAGCTTTGGTAGAGCTGGTTAAGAAAATGGGAACAAACAAAAGTGTAAAAGTTTTCACCAAAATAAAAAATAAAAAGGTTTTCATGTTCTATACATTTCATTTCATCTGAACATTTATTATAAGATTTCATGATTTTTTTAAAAAATGTGAAAATAAACCCTGGTAAACCACGTTCCCCACAGCTGATAACAACTGCACAGGAAACTGTAAATCAAACCCTGGGAAGGGGTAAATTTTACTCTCCGTTACATGGGTGTAAATCACAAAAAAGACCAATGAAGCTAATGAACCAACATACACATTAATGGGATTGCACCAAGAGCAGAATTTCACCCTGTGCTTCATTTTTCTGGCTCACCCAAATGTCTTATCTGGCTGCTTTTGCAGTTTGGAGGCCTGGAAGCGGTGATCACAGCCGTAATGGACGAATACCCTCACATCCTAGCAAAGAGAAGGGAGCTGTTCGTACTTGGCCTCATCACCATATGCTTTCTAGGCTCTCTCACCACCCTTACGCACGTGAGTAAGCCTGAGCCACATTAGATGCTACCTCCTTCCTCTGCAGGCCCAACATCACAGGCTTTGCAAAAAATTCAGCCATGAAAACTGGCTACAGCGAACATAGAGCCCTGTTCAGATCATCTTTTCCAACCAGAATGACTTTGCATTTGTCAACATTGAATTTCATCTGCAACTGCACCACCCATTCACCTGGCTTGGGAAGGTCTCTCTGGAGTTCTTCACAACCTTCTCCACCCTCAACTGGCTTGGTTAATTTTGAGTCACTTGCAAATTTTGCTACCTTGCTTTTTATGCCATGTCCCAGATCATTAATAAATATACTAAACAACAGTCCTAGCCCAAACCTGAGGGAACCACTATGGGTCATTTATTGCTATTGGTTTTGTTCATGTCTCTTAGCCAGTTCATAACACAGCTGTACCCCTCACCCCAAAACTAATTAGTTTCCTTGAGTGTGGGACTTAGTCAAAGGCTTTGAGAAAGTCCAAATAAGCTTGATCAGCTGGCTCTCCATTATCCGCTATTTTGCTGACACATTTAAAACAGTCTAGTCATTTGAAGTGTCCTTGTTTTCCTTTTCAGAGCCCATCCTGCTTTGTTGGTATGTTCCTGTTACGTGGGGGGCGGAGGTTAACAGAACTCTTCTCTCCCTTGTTTTACACCTAGCTCCTCTTAACTTGTCCCCGCAGACTCCCATTATACTGACTCCCTCAATCAGCCAGCTCCATGACTCGCACCTGAGCCCATACCTAGAGGGAGAGAAAAAAGTCTCCTTCATTTTCTTCTTAACCCCTTCACGCCCAAGCACCACATGGGGCTTGTAGGTGTCAGTGTGAATGGAATGCTTGAGAAAACTAGTGCAACGGAAGTGGCTAAAGTCAGGGCCGGCTCCAAAAAAAAAAAAAAAAGCCGCGATCGCGATCTGCAGCGGAAGGTCCTTCGCTCCGAGCGGGAGTGAGGGACCGTCCGCCGAATTGCCGCTGAATAGCTGGACGTGCCGCCCCTCTCCGGAGTGGCCACCCCAAGCACCTGCTTGCCAAGCTGGTGCCTGGAGCCGGCCCTGGCTAAAGTTCAGCATTGCACTTCCCACGTAAGAGCCACTACAATCACAGCCTGCTTGTGTTTGTCATTCCAGGGTGGAGCATATGTTGTCAAACTGCTGGAGGAATTTGGTGCCAGCTGCTCAATTCTGGCGGTGGTGTTACTGGAAGCAATAGCTGTGTCGTGGTTTTATGGTAAGGAGAAAAAAAATCCATCTCCACAACTAGGCTTATATTATGCACCAGAATAACCTATGGTCATGATCCTGCAAAGACTTACACACGTGCTTTACTTTATGCACATAAGTTCCAGTGACTTCAATGGACTCCTCATGGATAAATGTTTATATGTGCATGAATCGTTCAATGGCTGGGGCCAACAATGGCCACCTACATGTGCAGCAGTTCCCAGCACTTTCATGAAACTCTTTCTAAATAAGTCCTCTGCTCTGCATGTGCTGCCTGATTCTTCCCTGCTGTGACAGTGACACCATGTCTGTGATTTTCCTGCCCCCCGTACAGGAATTCAGAGGTTCTGTAATGATGTCAAAGCCATGCTGGGCTTCACCCCAGGGATATTCTGGAAGGTCTGCTGGGTTGCCATCAGCCCTGCCTTTTTAGCGGTGAGTATATTTGTCCCAAGCAAAAAATTAAGTTTACAACTTTCCTTTAACCTTCTATCAAGCAAGTCCCTCTCTGGCTTGCTGGAACTCTGGCATGCAGCCTGACTGAGGCTGTGACGCATAGATGCCCATGCACAGTTTCCTGTCCAGTTCATGGTGACAGAGAAAACCACTTGGATGTGTCAGGGAGAAGGGCTGCTTATGGAAAGTCTCCCCTTTGTTTGTGGTAGCAAGAAATCAATAGGAAACTCTTAAGTTGAAAAGGGAGCATGACATGCTGTCTGTACTCACTGAGACTGCGTATTTGTCAAAGAAAAAGCCATACAATATATGCTCAGGCTCATAAGAGTCTATGTACCATGGGCCAAGCTCACAGCTGGCAGCTGCAATTCAGTTAAAGTCAACACAGTCATGCCTGCTTACACCAGCAATGAATTTGGCCCTATCATGTCCCCCTTATGAAATAAAGCTGTTGACACTATAGACTACAATGTACTGTGGCTTAACCTGCCAAGTTTGCTATTTTAAATGCAACTCTAGTGCTATGCTTTGTACTGGATCCATCACCTTTGAAGTGCTAACCTTTCACTGGACTTCAAAGAATGCCCCATCTGTAAAATGAGGAGGATATTCATATTACCTACTTTGCACAGGGAGAGGGATTGTGAGGATTAATTAATGTTTTAAGCACTTTGAGATTCTAGGTTGTCATCAAGGCAGAAGGGAAATGATTTAGTTATACCAATCAGACATGTGACTGGAGTGCAGTTTTCTTCATCTGATGAAAACCCCACAAACAAACTGGATCAGTGTTAGGAATATCATTCTGGGAAATGTCAGTTTAAGATCCAGATTGGCCTTTAAAGATTAGAATACAAATAGAAGAGAAATAAGAGCATTAAATTAGGCTGCATAATAAAGTTCTATTTACAGTGGGATTGGTGAGATGTTGTACATTGATTTGATTTAATTGGAGAGCTAGTTCAAGGTGATGCTAGTATAATCATGAACAAATAATTCCATGAGGAAAAAACCCAGTGATGCTGTTTAAATGGCTTTTTATCACATTGTGCTCTACCGCCACAGTAGCTTTCTAAATTCTCCCAAACACTACTGCCCCTCCATTCTGCATTTTATTTTCCTTTTTTGCCCTTGGAAGTTTTAAACAAAGTCCTAGACAGAGAGAGAGAGAGAGAGAGAGAGAGAGAGAGAGTGTGTGTGTGTGTGTGTGTGTGTGTGTGTGTGTGTGTGAGAGAGAGAGAGTTTGCAGTGAATGTTCTGATGGTGCCATTAATACAGCAGTATCTGTTCACATTATAAGTAGCAAAGTATCACACTGAAATCACAGCTTCTCCTCCAGCAGCAAACACTAACGAACTAGAATTTCTAAATTCAATCCCAGGCCGTTCCCCTTTAATAGGAGACACTGACAGTCTGCAGAGCACCCGAGTTGTAGTTGCTGAGCTCCCACCAGGCTGCATGAAGCTTGTGTACAAAATGCCACCCATCTATTAACATTCCTGGGGGAGTGGCACAGGGGACGGATACTGAAATGCAGGCCCCGTAAAGGGACACTCCCGGGGCAGCCTGAATGGGATACATCTGGCCTCAGTCAAGTTCCCGGCGGACAGACGGCCACATCACAACACCAGCCTCACAGCTGGCACCTTTACTGGCAGTGCAGGCAGAGAGGCCATTGGCTGAATTGACCCTGGAGACTGAACTCTTCTTAGATCAGGGATGAGGCACATGGGTGGGGCAGAATGAGGAAGCTGGCACCGCTGCTGCCTGGGCTGGAGCCGTTCTGGGGAGAAAGACAGTGAGTCCGTCTCCAGGATTGTCAGCACAGGACCTTCCCTAGCGCTAAACTCACTTGCAAATGTACCTAAAAGAAGACATTAAACTCATAAAGCCGAGGGCTAAATGATCCACCCTAACTGATCCCCTGGGAATTCAATGAGGTTACACCAGGGATGAATGTAGTACCCCCATGTGCTGGAGGAGCTGGCACAGCACCTTGCACTGCAGAAGGTCCCATGACTTGCTGGTGGAGGGGTGGGGGCATCCCAGCTGGCCTGAAAGGAGTCTGTCTAACCATTGGCCTCTTTAGCCTTTCATTGTACAGACAATTTGTCACGCCATGTGATGCAGTGCAGTGGCCCATGTCACAGGAGGAGCTTTGTCCTCTTCTGACAATTAACCAGTTCCCTCTTCACAAGAGACACCAGGCCAGATTCATCCCTGGTGTGAATCCACTGAAACTGGCTGAGGGGTGGTTGTGGAGCATGTGACTTGACGCGCTGTTCCGTGAATGTGCTCGTCTGACATTGGTTGTGTTATCTGTTAACAGTTTATAATAGTCAGCTCTCTCCTGGACCAGCCACCGCTCATGCTGTTTGACTATCGCTACCCCGAGTGGAGTATCTCAGTGGGGTACCTCATAGGAGCATCGTCCTTCATCTGTATCCCTTTCTACATGGTGTACAAGCTGGTCTGGACTCCTGGATCCCTTAAGCAGGTCAGGAAGAGCTGAGTGTCACGCGTCACAATCCTGGGTGGGCCAGATATTGTGGGAGCCAGCGTTTGATGCAGCACATTTTGAAAGACTTGAAAGGGATCAAGTCTTCAACAAGCCGGCAGGGTCTGGAAGCTCTGTAGAAAAGTTCTGCTCATCCCCTAGTGACTGTGTTCATGTGGCAATTAAATCATGACAGATGAACTGATTTTAAACTGGCCCAGGCTAGCACTGTTGGCCTGCCCAGCCTAGGCCAGCAACAGTCATTTTAAAGCCTTTCTCGGGGCCTGGCTAGGGGACCATGGCGCCACGTCTGGAATATGGCTCTAATGGTTATCCCTAGTCTACAATGGCCAGAACTCCTCCCTGGCATACCCCATTGACTTTAACTTGGCCCACTGGGTTTATATTGCATTAGCCTGAATCTTTCTAAAACCATGAGGACAAGCAGTTCCTCTCACAGGCTTCAATCCCACATCACACTGTAGTGACCAATCTGAGAGCAGCCCAGTAGGTTCCAAAGTCCCTCACTCCTCCTCAGCTGAGGGAAAGCCCCCATCTCCCATCCAGAGGGCTCCCGCACCCCACGCACAATTACATCAGGGGCCGTCCTGCCCGAAGAGAGGCATGTCAGCATTAACCCGAGAGCACAATGCACCTGCTGAGCTGTAGTGCCATCATTTCTGATTGGCTTAAACTGCACCAGGCACCATGGTGCCATCAACCACGTGAGAATCACCGGGATGTGCCCAGGCTTCTGGCATTTCAACGGCATGTGAGAGAGGCAGAAAATCTGCCCAGCTTTTGTCCCAATTTGGCACCAGTTACATTAGCCACCAGAGCCGTAGGTAACCCCTGGCTTTTTCTTTGCTTGTATCCTCTAGCGTCTAGCAGTGTGCATTCGACCAGAGAAAGCCATACGAGACCAGCAAGCGGATTCAGTATGTATGTCATCAGTGCCATAGTCCTACGGAGCACACAAAGGGACATTAGACTGCTGTTCGGCTTTACTGTTACTTACCAAACCAACTAAGAGACAGGGACGAGAAAAGCTGCCATCACTGTTTAAACTGCTCCCCTGCTTCTCTCCCTAAGAGTTGTACCCACTGGCCAAAGCTCGCCACAGGGTGTGGAGAACACACCTAATCCACCGTCTGTGGGCCACGCCCTCCTGCCATAGCACCTATACACAAACCGGCATCTCTGTAAAAGCCTGTACTGTCCAGGTCTTAATAATGGGCTCGATCCAATCCCCATTGAAGGCAGTAAGAATCTTTCTGCAATGAGAGCTGGATTGGCCCTTAAATGTGTCTGAGGTATAAATAAAATTTTAGTCTGAGTGGAAGCCTGATTGTTATAGAAACACAGAGACGTAGGACAGGACGGGACCTTGAGAGGTCATCTAGTCACCCTCCCATGCTAGTCTGGCAACAACATTTATGAAGTGGGTTGTGCTCCCAACTCCCCTATGACTATACCAGTGTTAAGCCCCGAAGTTGCTTCTTCTTCCATACCTGCACCGCCTGCTTAAATGTTAGTTACGCCATTGCAGACGTGCTTCAGCTTCAGCTGAGGGCACAAACAGACCCAACAGAACCGCTGCCTTTGGAAGCACAACGATTCCCGGTACCCAGACTTCCGCCTCCTTGTCTCTGTTACAGCACATTGGAGCATTCCACAAAGTGGAGCGGCTTGGATTGCCATGCCTGGATGTCCCTGTAGCCATGGGGAGAACCACTGGTTGGAACTCTATCCTGTGTCATATTTAAACCTAAATCCACTTCCCTCCCATCACTCTTCAGGATTTCCCAGCTGGGTTTCTTGTTATCAAGGAGATCTGGTTTAGAGAAAGGGGTTGCCCCTCCTCCTCAGCAGCCCTTCCTCCTCCCTCCTGCAGTGGGGTTCGGCTGCTACTTCATTAACATTGCGCCGTGACCTGGCTGCTAGATCAGACAGGTGCAGAAAATGGACTGCAGAGGAGAAACCTGTTCTTCACACACATGTAGGGGGAAAGAACAGCCGGGTGGGGAGAGTAAATGGATGTGTGTGTACATTTTTTGCAATATTCGGAGCCAAATTCAACTGGCAAACAGCATGGTAAGTTCCATATTAGATATAACTTGTCCAGAAAATAATGGTAAGGCATAGAGGAATGTAACTTGTATCAACGTGTAGCTAGGTGTGCAAAACTAGAGCAACTGACATGCTGAAGGAGCCCAGGAGTGTGGTGTATCATAGGAGAAACAACTCATAGGAAAGCATAAGACAAAGAGAGCGCTTGATGGTGATCACAGTTACCCTTTGTACATCCAGAGTAATTCCACTGACTTCAGTCATACTGCTCTAGTTTTACAGCAGGATAACTAAGATCACAATCTGGCTCAAAACACTGCATGCCAAATCAGCACAAGTTACCCTCTCTTGCAACTGACATGCATTTGCTAGCCCCCTGACACAGCATCCCCTGAATGTGGCAGACAGACTTCCGTGGGAGGTGCACCTGGGTCGGGTATCAAAGTCCCCTTTCAAAGAGAAAACAAAGCACAAGTAGCAAGTATAACTCACAAAACAAGCTCCTCTCATTGTTCACTTGGTTGAAAGTCATGATGCCGAATTCAAAACCACTTGGGTTCCAGCTACACGTGGGATGAATTCCTTATTGCTAATTCTGATTCTGAGATGACACCCTAATCTTTTGGGCCTCACGAAGAAGGGACACATAGCTGTGAATACAATTCATGAATCGTTTAGAAATGCTTGCAGTCTCCTTGTTCAAACGTGTGCAAAAGCCGCATGACTGCTTATTTAACACGTGAGTGATGTGGAAAATAAATGTGACATTGAGTGTTATGACATACACCTAGTTATGGATGTAGAATCTGAAGTTTTGTTTTCCTAAAAGCAAAATGCAGTCAGATGATCTTAGAATACCTCACTGGGGTTTTTTTGTAAGTGTATTAAAGAGTTGACTAGCTTCTACTGTGGATCTAGATTTGGACTCACTACTGGTCTGCGTGTGTTTCATTGGGGAAACTGAGTGTGTTAGAGGTAAATTGTGCCATCACATATCTATAACCCTGCTTGCAGTCGCTGCTCTGCCTTAGCACTTAAACAGTATTCTACCAAAATGAAAGCCAGTTAGGAAAATTCGATTTAAACGTGAACCACAAAGCTTTAGTCAGCTAACGAAACGTGCCTGGCATAACACCACTTAACAGCTATGTCGTATGCTTTTCTCCATAGATCTCAAATCACTTTACAGAGTCTCAGAATCCCCATTTTACAGATGAGGTACAGAGAGGGGAAGTGACTTGCCTAGAGAGAGCCAGGAACAGATCCCAGATCTCCTCACTCCCAGTCTGGTGCCTTGCTGAGCCAAAGCTCAGCTAAGATCATTTCCTTTTTTACTAACCTTCCAAAACCTGAGTTCAGGATTCCATATTTTATCCTACAATGACTGACAACATCCTAGTAACCTAAAACAGCTCTCCCTACACTGCAAGAAGTGGCTGGGAGATCACCAACTACAGCAGAAGAGACAGCATCCCTGGGCTTAGTGTGGTACGTAAAGACAAGAATGCTCTTTAACTATTTTCTTTTTAAAAGTAAACGTAAGAAAACCTATCAAAACCTAGGACTTCATGGTTATCACTATGTTGCCTTTTGGGACTCCCTGAAATTCCACAATGACAGTGGGAACAGAATTCAGATCCTCCTGCTCCAAAAGCTCAGGTCCCTACAACTTAGGCTAAAGGAGAATCTCCATTCGCTGTTAGCAGTATAGGATGTATGACACCCAGTTGAGCAGTTCTGAATCCATCCAGTAAGACAGCAGTGGTACACATGCACACTACTCAGTTCATTAAATACATTGTACACATGTTCTGCATTAGTGATTTGGGAACGTAAACAGTTTTTTTAAATCTTTGCAGTTCATCTTTATTGTAATCTACCAACTTTTTCAGCTTTTACAGAAACTTTTTGTTAACATTAAACACTTTCCAACTCTTATTTTTATCATAACAGCTGTAGCACTATAATGGACTCTTACTTTTTGGCATATATTCTGCATACAAAATTTTGTTATCCCTGACATACTTTTCAACCTCCAAGGTTTGTTTGTAACCTACTTCCTTACCCTCTATTGAATTAAAACATTCTGCCTTATTTTCATTTAACTCAAGAATGAATACATTTAACAAAGCTGAATAGTGTTAGAGCACATTGTTCTGCTCATGATATCTTAATTAACTGCATGTAACCCAGCTGTCTCCTACACTTTGGTATTATTTTGTTACCTTATATCTGGACATTATCTTAAAGATGAAAAACTTTCATAATGAAACATAAGAACGGACATACTGGGTCAGACCAATGGTCCATCTAGCCCAGTATCCCGTCTTCTGACAGTGGCCAATGTCAGGTCAGAACAGACAATTGTTGAGTGATCAAACCTTCCTATTAAAAATATAATTTATTTTATACAGCTGTGTTGCTGCAAACTTCATTCTGCAGCTTTCACCCTGACGACCTACTCCCATTTCTTACAGCTGATGTGAAATAATTTTTGTAATAAACGAGGGATTATAGTACAATGCATCTTTTAAAATGCAAATGATTCTGTTACTGTAAGCATTATTCTTATATGCTTTGCAAACAGTTTTTTTTATAAGTTAACTTCCAGGAAAGTTTCCTTTAAAACAGACTTTGATCATCTTTGCTAATGCTTTTCTGAGTAAATGCAGGGAAAACGTGTGGAATGAGCCCAGATGTCTGTTACAAAACAGCCTCCCTGCATGAATGCAGGGTATAGTTTGTTAATAAGATTGATTGTGGTAAGTATCTCTTCTGAAAGACAACAAACAGAACATGCCTGAGATCGATGCCAAGAACACGAGGATTCCCAAAGCAAAGCCCTGTTAGAAAGCACAGAAAGATCTCATTTCCAATGCACAAGGAATCATCAGAGAAAGTCCAGACCGGTAGCAGGTGGGGAGAGATGGTATCATGGAAAGGTCCCTTGTGCTATCATAAAGGGACTAGCTTTAGTTACTTTAAAACCAAGCTTTCTCCTAATCATGCTGATCCCTGGCAAAGGGGTGAGTAATCCAGACTGTTCCAGCAAGCCAAGCTCCAGTCTGATTTGAGGAGTTTATCCCTGTAGGAACACATCAGCTACGCAGAGTGCACCTCCACACTAGAGAGGAGGGAACTGCAAAACATCCTGGGTAATATTTAGCCTGGTGGCCACGTTTTGACCACCCCAGATTTAAAGGGACTTTTTTAAAACTTGCCTGTAGGGAATCCTTTTTCTTTAATTTCTATGGCCCTTTGATTTGACACTAGAGATTAGATCAACAGGCAAAGTTTGGCTGAAGATCTAAATTTACCCTAAATTCAGAGATGTTTAGTTCAGCCCTGTCTCCAGCTGATGCCAGATGCCAACTAATGCATTAGCTAATGTATGTAAAGATGTAGGCCCAGAGTCTCACTACACTTATGGCGTAAATCTAGAGCAATTCTATTATGTCAATGGGAAAAATTCTGCCCTGACTCACTCCCCTACAACCCCAATAGTTTTAGGCAGAATTGGCCCAGTCTTTCCACTTAGTCTGGATTTACAGTAGTGCTAATGACCTCAGGATGGAATCAGAAAGCTCTATAAATAAGTGCTAAATTTTATCATTTTATTTGCTACTTAGTAATTTATTTCCCTGCTTCCCACGCTGTTTGTATAATTACATATTTTCAGTGGATCAGGCAGTGTTTCAGGAAACCACTATTTCAGCTAGAAAACACACACTGTCGCCTAGGACAACAGGATTTGGGGGGGCGGCATTTTGCTGCCCTTGGCGGCAATTCGGCAGCAGGGGGTCCTTCCGCGCTCTGGGTCTTTGGCGGCAATTCTGTGGCGGGTCCTTCACTCGCTCCGGGACCGCCGCCGAAGTGCCCCAAAGACCGGGAGCGCGGAAGGACCCCCCCGGCGCAGAATTGCCGATGACGACCGGGAGCGCGGAAGGACCCCCGCCTAGGGCGCCAAAAACCCTGGCGCTGTTCCTGCCAGCACCCAGACACCGGCATGGCTGTGAAAGAGCTGCAAGTGCATTCTACGTATGGACAGGCAAAGACCATGCTCTGCTAATATCCACCTCTACCACAACTAATAGCTTTTCAAATGGGTAGGGTTATATTGTTACCCAGACCACATGTTCATCCCTGTGGGAAACTTTCCTTTTATCTAGCCTCTGCCCTTGTACAGAGTGTATTTAATCTGCAGAACAGGGTGCATTTAACTCCTTTACTGGTGACTCTGTGTATATAGGTGTTTCTACAGAGTCCATCACAAAATAACCACAACTTCACTTCCACCAAACTCGTTCTTGTTGGCACCTACCTTCCTCTGGGCAGCAGGTGCATTACACTTGGATCCATGCTTCATGGCTTAAGCCAATCACTAACTATTAGAGATCAGGAGGAGACCTAATGTGGGGGCGGAGGGGCAAATGATCCCATAGCTGCTACTGCAGGGTTCTCTGAAGCAGCTAGCGCTGGTCACTGTCAAAGACAGGATGATGGATGAGATGGACCCTGGATATGACCCAATCTGGCAATTGCTATGTTCTTAAGTTTCTGTGAATGTTCAGTAGCATTCAACCTGGGTGTAGCTGGAATTTTCAGCAGCACAAGGGATCTGTTCTACCTGTACAGGGCAACCAAGAAATTAAGTTCATGCCTTTCTCTTTTAATCCCATCTCTTCTGTAACCTGTACCATTCCTACAGGTTACAGATAAACTGATTGGATGGTGGTGAATAGTTGTAAAGTTAGAGAAGACATGTATCTTCACTCTGTGTTTCTGTTCACTCAGATTGCTTCATGCTCTGAGTAATATCAAGATATGGTGGCTCACACACAGGAAATTAGAAATGGAGAATAAAATCAGGATAAAACTAAAAAGTCTTAGAAATCTATATGGATTCAAGCTGTATCAGCCTCCTGTCTGAACACATGCACTTGGACTGTTGCTTCATCTGCCTTTATCTGTGTAAAAGGTACAGAGATCAACAGAAAGGAAATGGAATGCATCCCTATCCCTGTCTCCAGCCAGTAGGCTGGATATAAGAGTGGTTTCTATCGCCTTGCTGCTTTCCGAGAAACAAAGTCTGCCTTAGGAAAACTAGCTCCTTACCTCAAAGGGTTGTCTCATTTCTTTAGATAAAGATCACATAGCTATCACAAGCTTAAAACTTCCCTTGACACAACCCGAGTTTATCGGTATCATGCTGTCTCCTTACAACCAACTGGCCTTTTTTTTACCAGAGCTGGGCAAGTAATGCAAGAAGCAATGCTAGGAATATGCATTTGGATTTTTTTAATGAGTTTGCTTCAGCTGCATGCATGTCCTTTTTGTGCTTGTTCCCCATGGACCTTTAAGCCAGTGCATTTTACTGGCAAAACAGTCATGGGGAGAAGAGGCCGAAGCCACATGCGCCAATACTGACAGAAATGGAACTCAACATAGGCAGGTGGCAGCTACTCACCCTCGCCTCCAATCTAGGGTCAGAAACAACAGGGTGTGACTTACCAGAGCCACGTGTGCCTAGTACATGTAGAGGCCCTGTGAAATAAAGACTAATAGAGCATGCTCACAATAATGACCTGCAACCAACAGCAATGAGCCACACACAGCCTGAAGTCTGGCTGATCAGAAGGGGAGTGAGAGTGAGAGAGATGAAGACTGGGGAAATGGGAAGGAAAGAAAGAAAGAAAGAAAGAAAGAAAGAAAGAAAGAAAGAAAGAAAGAAAGAAAGAAAGAGGGGAAAGGGAGGAAGAGGGAGGGGGAATGAGGAAGGAATGAAGGGGAAATGGGAAAGGAAAGAAATGGGGGAATGAGGAAGGAAGGAAGATTGAGAGGGATGAGCAGGACGGGGGGAAGAGGGAGGGAGGGAGGAAGGAAGAAGGAAGATGGAGGGGGGATGAGAAGGAAGGAAGGAAGAGGGAAGGAAGGATGTGGAAGGAAGGAAGGAAGATGGAGGGGG